>NC_135970.1:37541874-37911874 GCF_053455715.1 Rhinoraja longicauda
GTCCTGGGGGACAATTTAGATTTGCACCAAGCCAATTAACCTACAGACCTGTACGTCTTTGGAGTGCGGGAGGAAAGTGAAGATCTCGGAGTGAACCCACGTGGTCACGGGGAGAACGTACAAACTCCGTACAGACGGCGCCCGCGGTCGGTATCGAACCCGGGTCTCTGGCGCTGAAAGAGCTGTAAGACAGCAACTCTACTGCCGCGCCACCGTGCGGCCTCTGTACACCACGATCGTATCTGCCTCCACCGCAACCCATTGGCAGCGCGTTCCAGACCTCCACCAGCCACCACACACTGTGTAAAACAACTTGCCCTGCACATCTGCATTAAACTCCCCCCCCCCCCCTCATAACTCTGTTGAAGTTGTTTAGCTGTCATGGGTTTAAAACAAACATGTATTCATCTCGGTGCAGTGGGAATTCTCCAGGAGTCTTCGAAAGACTATTTCTTAACAATAAAAAGAATCATCAGGCAAGCAGCACAGTAGCGCGGTGGTAGAATCACTGCCTCACAGCGCCAGAGGCCTGGGTTTGATCCTGACCACGGGTGCTGCCTGTGTGGAGTTTGCACGTTCTCCTCATGACCGCGTGGGTTTTCACCGGGTTGTTTGGGAAGTTGCAAAATTGTCCCGGACGTGTGTTGGTTACTGTGCTGCATGGACTTGGCCGGCCGAAGGGCTTGTTTCCACACCCTATCCCTGAAGTCTAAAGTACAGTAAAAGTCCAACGCTGAACTGATTGCAAGACTCCAGCAATTCTCGATTAGTGGGAGTGTCAGGGGATGTGGGGAGAAGGCAGGGGAAAGGGGTTAGGAGGGAGAGGTAGTATAAGAAAATAACTGCAGATGCTGGTACAAATCGAAGGTATTCCTTCACAAAATGTTGGAGTAACTCAGCAGGTCAGGCAGCATCTCGGGAGAGAAGGAATGGGCGACGTTTCAGGTCGAGACCCTCCTTCAGACTGATGTCAGGGGGGTGGGACAAAGGAAGGATATAGGTGGAGACAGGAAGATAGAGGGAGATCCGGGAAGGAGGAGGGAAGAGAGGGACAATCTAAAGTTGGAGAAGTCGATGTTCATACCACTGGGCTGCAAGCTGCCCAGGCGAAATATGAGGTGCTGTTCCTCCAATTTCCGGTGGGCCTCACTATGGCACTGGAAGAGGCCCATGACAGAAAGGTCAGACTGGGAATGGGAGGGGGAGTTGAAGTGCTCGGCCACCGGGAGATCACATTGGTTAACACGGACCGAGCGCAGGTGTTGAGCGAAGCGATCGCCGAGCCTGCGTTTGGTTTCGCCGGTGTAAATAAGTTGACATCTGGAGCAGCGGATGCAATAGATGAGGTTGGAGGAGGTGCAGGTGAACAGGTAGGTCAGCCGTGATTGAAGGGCAGAGTAGACCTGATGGGCCGAATGAACCAAATTCTGGTCCTATCCCTGGTGAACCCATGAACTTATGAACAAGCTCATTCATATTCACGGTGGCTCAGCGGTAGAGTTGCTGCCTTACAGCGAATACAGCGCCGGAGACTCAGGTTCGATCCTGACTACGGGCGCCGTCTGTACGGAGTTTGTACGCTCTCCCCGTGTCCTGCGTGGGTTTTCCCCGAGATCTTCGGTTTCCTCCCTACACTCCAAAGACGTGCAGGTTTGTAGGTTAATTGGCTGGGCAAATGTAAAAAACTGTCCCTGGTGTGTGTAGGATAGTGTTAGTGTGCGGGGGATCGCTGGGCGACGCGGACCCGGTGGGCCGAAGGGCCGGTTTCCGCGCTGTATCTCTAAATCTAACAAAAAACCCTTCCCTTCTGGCCCTGGAAGTGTTTTAATCTGCTCTTTCACAAATATCCTGCAGAAAATTAAATCCGCTTGCTTTGCCTAACATTGCAGTTTGAAAACAGGAAACATGGTGTCACCACTAGTAGTCATGCTGCCTTGCATTCCCTTCAAGTGGCTGCTACCTCACTTCATTTAGAAAGGAGAAGTCCAATGGATTTGTCAGCTACAAAACACACATCAACTGGTGGGTCTCTTCGCCAGCTGATTCAGAAATACAGGCGCCACACCGGCTACAGAAATACAGAGGCCGCAAAATAGTCGTAAATAGACAATAGACAATAGGTGCAGGAGGAGGTCATTCGGCCCTTCCAGCCAGCACCGCCATTCAATGTGATCATGGCTGATCATTCTCAATCAGTACCCCGTTCCTGCCTTCTCCCCATACCCCCTGACTCCGCTATCCTTAAGAGCTCTATCCAGCTCTCTCTTGAATGCATTCAGAGAATTGGCCTCCACTGCCTTCTGAGGCAGAGAATTCCACAGATTCACAACTCTCTGACTGAAAAGGTTTTTCCTCATCTCCGTTCTAAATGGCCTACCCCTTATTCTTAAACTGTGGCCCCTTGTTCTGGACTCCCCCAACATTGGGAACATGTTTCCTGCCTCTAACGTGTCCAACACCTTAATAATCTTATACGTTTCGATAAGATCCCCTCTCATCCTTCTAAATTCCAGTGTATACAAGCCTAGGCGCTCCAGTCTTTCAACATATCAAGTCAAGTCAAGTCAAGTCAAATTTATTTGTCACATACACATACTCGATGTGCAGTGAAATGAAAGTGGCAATGCCTGCGGGTTGTGCACTAAAAGAATTACAGTTGACTGTCAGTATGACAGTCCCGCCATTAAATAACATGCGCATAGACAACAAATCTTTATTATACGCCATTTGAATCGAAGCTTGCATGGACTGGAAGCACACCAAGGTCTTGCCGAAGTTTGGTTCCCAATGGATTAACGCCCGTGACCCAGTTTCAATCCTGACTGCGGGTGCTGTCTGTACGGAGTTTGTACTTTCTCCCTGTAACCTCGACCTGCAACGTCACGCATTCCTTCTCTCCAGAGACGCTGCCTGACCCGCTGAGTTGCTCCAGCATTTTGTGTCTACCTTCGATTTAAACCAGCATCTGCAGTT
Organism: Rhinoraja longicauda; assembly: GCF_053455715.1. Lineage (NCBI taxonomy): Eukaryota > Metazoa > Chordata > Chondrichthyes > Rajiformes > Arhynchobatidae > Rhinoraja > Rhinoraja longicauda. Next base: position 37,544,848 of record NC_135970.1, read on the forward strand.
TTTTTCCTACACATTATTATTACATTTATCTAATACAGTGAAATTCTTTGTTTTGCATACAATTCAGAAAAAATCATTCTATAGACAAGCACAATCATTATTAAGCACAAAAGTGCAACGATTTTAGTGCAAGAATTGTAGACAGAAGGCTGTGGAGGCCAAGAGAGTGGATATCTTTAAGATAGATCGATTCTTGATTAGTGCGGGTGTCAGAGGTTATGGGGAGAAGGCAGGAAAATGGGGTTAGGAGGGAGAGAGATAGATCAGCCATGATTGAATGGCGGAGTAGACTTGATGGGCCGAATGGCCTAATTCTGCTCCTATCACTTGTTTATTGTTTATTTTTTATTGTAATATATTCATCTTCATCTTTTTTTTTCATTGAAGTGACTATATTTTATATTGATTGTTGTTTGCTGTGCCTTTTTAATTTTAACTTAATTTAATGCACTTTATTCCTCGGGATTGTGGGAAACGGTATTTCGATTTTCTGTCTGTGTAAACTAACTGGAAATTGACAATAAAGTTGACTTTGACTTTGACTTTGACTTTGACTTTGACTTTCCTCCGCATCCCACACTTTCAATCCACACTCAAAGACTTGCAGGTTTGTAGCTTAATTGGCTTCGGTAAATCGTCCCTAGTATGTCAGATAGTGTTAGCGTGCGGGGGGGGGGGGGGGATCTCTGGTCGGCGCGGACTCGGTGAACTGAAGGACCTGTTTCCATGTTGCATGTCGAAAGTCTACGGGCGCTGTCTGTACGGAGTTTGCACGTTCGTCCTGTGACCTGCGTGGGTTTCCTCCGGGTGCTCCGGTTTAATCCCGCACTCCGAAGACGTGCAGGTTTTGTAGGTTGATTGGCTTCGATGAAGATCGTAAATTGTCCCTAGTGTGCGTGTAGGATTGTGCTAGTCGGCGTGGACTTGGTGGACCTATTTCCGCGCTGTATCTCCAAAGTGTAAAGCCGACAAACGAATTTAGCAGTGGGTGGTTGAGGAAGGAAAAGGTTGACCGGATGGGGAAGAGACGAGAAATGGTATTTGATTGGAATTCTCTTTATTAATTATCTCGGCTCGATCTCTGGCAATGAGGAATATTTGCTCAGGAAACTCTGTGTTAACGTGAACATGCCCTGGAAATCCTAATGACAGGTCCCCCTGCTGCAAGGGTCAAAGAGTCATTGAGTCAAGAGTCTTTTATTGTCATGTGTGCCAGGTAGAACAATGACATTCCTACTTGTAGTCCAAAAGCGGATGGATATTCCATTTCCTGACGGGCAGGCCCCAGGTGGTGAGAATTGGCAGCCACACCTCTTCCCCACTGATCCTCAACACAGTGGCTGTGTGCTCTGTCCTCTCCTGTACTCCCTGTTCACGCACGACTGTACTGCTAAGCACAGCACCAAACAGCATCCTAAAGTTTGCTGACGACACGACCATCTTGGGCCTCATCACAGACAACAATGAGACGGCCTACAGAGAGGAGGTAAAGGCACTAAACAGCCGGTGCCAGGAAAACAACCTCTCTCTCAATGTCAGCAAAACTAAAGAGATGATGGTGGACTACAGGAGACAGTGGGGGAGTGGACACCTCCCCATCCACATCGGTGATGCTGAGGTTGAAAGGGTCAGCAGCTTTAAGTTCCTCGGTGTGCACATCACTGAGGACCTTTCCTGGACACTGCACACGGACACAATAACAAAGAAGGCCCACCAGCGGCTCTTTTTCCCGGGAAGACTGAGGAAGTTTGGCATGAACGCCAGCATCCTCACAAACTTCTACAGATGCACCATCGAGAGCCTGCTGACAGGCTGCATTACAGTCTGGTACGGGAACTGTTCTGCCCACAGCCACAAATCACTACAGAGAGTGGTGAAGACGGCACAGCACATCACTGGCAACTGTCTCCCGGCCATTCAGGACATGTTCTACCGGCGGTGCCTGCGGAAGGCACGCAGCATCATCAAGGACCACAGCCACCCAGCATGCAAGCTGTTCTCCTTGTTACCGTCAGGCAGACGATACAGGAGTATGGCTGTGCGTACCACCAGACTTAAGGACAGTTTCCACCATCAGGCCATCAGGCTTCTGAACTCATAAACACATTTCACATCATATATGTCGATTATTTTTTAATATTGTCTTTTTACCTATTTTTAATATTGTCTTTTTTTACCTTACTAACTAATGTCATTTTTTAAATCTTATTTATCCTTTGAACATTACTGCTGAGGTGACCCGTTGTCTTGTCAAATACATTTCATTGTATCGTCGACCCTGTGCCAACCTACATATGACAAATAACATGTATTATTATTATTATTATTATTATTAAAAGTCATGGAGTCACACAGTGTGGAAACAGGACCTTCAGCCCAACATCAGTCCCAACCACGCCTGCCGGCGTTTGGCCCCGAAAGGGAATATTTTTTCCTTTAATTCTCGATCACTGACATCCGAATGCTTTCACCGTGACCAGACATCCTGGGAAAAACTCATGGCCCGTTTCAGTTTCGGTTCAGTTTCAGTTTAGATTTAGATTTTTTAGATTTAGAGATACAGCGCGGAAACAGGCCCTTCGGCCCACCGGGTCCGTGCCGCCCAGCGATCCCCGCACACTAACACTGCCCTACACCCACTAGGGACAATTTTTTTTGTGGTCATTTACCCAGTCAATTAACCTACATACCTGCACGTCTTTGGAGTGTGGGAGGAAACCGAAGATCTCGGACAAAACCCACGCAGGTCACGGGGAGAACGTACAAACTCCGTGCAGACGGCGCCCGTAGTCAGGATCGAACCTGAGTCTCCGGCGCTGCATTCGCTGTAAGGCGGCAACTCTGCCGCTGCGCCACCGTGCCGCCTTAGTTTAGTTTATTGTCACGTGTACCGAGGTACAGTGAAAAGCTTCTGTTGCGTGCTGACCAGCCAGCGGAAAGACAAAACATGATCACAATCGAGTCATCTACAGTGTGCAGACACACGATAAGGGAATAACGTTTAGTGCAAGGTAAAGACAGCAAAATCTGATCAAGGATAGTCCGAGTGTCACCAACAGGGTAGATAGTAGTTCAGCACTGCTCTCTGGTTGTGGTGGGATGGTTCAGTTGCCTGATAACAGCTGGGAAGAAACTGCCCCTGAATCTGGAGGTGTGCGTTTTCCACACTGTACCTCTTGCCTGATTGTAGAGGGGAGAGGCGGGATTGAATTTTGCAACTCGTCCGTGAGGCAGCGTGAGGTGTAAACGGTGTCAATAGAAGGGAGGTCGAGACCCGAGACGTCACCCATTCCTTCTCTCCAGAGATGCTGCCTGTCCCCCTGAGTCACTCCAGCATTTTGTGTCTATCTTCGGTTTAAACCAGCATCTGCAGTTCCTTCCTGCACAGGTTGGTTTGTGCGATGGTCCACAACCGGGTTGTGGGGGGGGGGGGGAGGCACGGTGGCGCAGCGGTAGAGCCGCTGCCTTACATCGCCGGGGCACCGCAGTCCCGGGTTCGATCCCGACTACGGGGGCTGTCTGCACGGAGTTTGCACGTTCTCCCCGTGAGTTTTCTCTGTGATGTTCGGTTTCCTCCCACGCCCCCAAGGACATGCAGGTTTGCAGATCATTTGGCTTGGTGTGCGTGTGAATTGTCCCTTGTGTGTGCGCGTGTGTGTGGGATGGCGTTAGTGTGCGGGGATCGCTGGTCGGCGCGGACTCGGTGGGCCGAAGGGCCTGTTTCCGCGCGGTATCTCGAAAACGAAAGAAATAAAACTCAAACTAACTGACAGCCAACAGCAGGCAAATAAGGCCGAGCTGCTGAAGCAGTTTCCTGCAGATAAGACATGATGTGCAAGGGGAAACCTTGCGAAACGATGAGTGTCCAGTCGCAGCACGGCCTTTCCTCTGCCACGCCAGTGTGCTCATTAACAATCCCAAGTATGCTCCAAGCTGCATTTTGGGATTTCCTCCCTCGAACAAACATCCTCCTCTGATTAAATATGCACATTGCCCTTTTTTTTTTTCCTCCAAAAAAAGAATGTTCAATTCTGAAGTTTGAGTTTTAACCCCTGAACCCGATCTTCAAAGGATTTCATTCCAACATGGGCAATGTGTTTTTATTTGCATAGAGGGGATTGTTCTCATCCAGCCGGCCTTGTTAGAAAGCAGTCTTTGTACAGTAAAGCAGTCTACTTGTGACTTTTCTCTCTCTCTCTCTCCCTCCCTCTCTTTCCCTCACCATTTCTCCCTCACCATCTCTCCCTCTCCCTCTCTCCCTCTCTCCCTCTCCCTCTCTCCCTCTCTCCCTCTCTCCCTCCCTCCCTCTCTCTCCCTCTCCCTCCTTCCCACACCCTCTCTCCCTCTCCCTCCTCCCCACTCCCTCTCCCTTTCCCTCTCATTCTCTCCCTCGTCTCCCTCCCCTCTCTCCCTCTCTCTCTCCCTCCCTCCCTCTCCTCCTCCTTCCCACTCCCTCTCCCTCTCCCTTTCCCTCTCCCTCTCTCCCTCTCGTCTCCCTCCCCTCTCTCCCTCTCTCCCTCCCTCTCTCTCCCTCCTTCCCACACCCTCTTCCTCTCCCTTTCCCTCTCCCTCTCTCGTTTCCCTCCCCTCCCTCCCTCTCTCCCTCCCTCCCTCACTCCACCTCCCCCTTCCCACTCCCTCTCCTTTCCCTCTCTCCACCTCCACCCCCCCCCCCCTCTCTCTCCCTCTCTCCCTCCCATTGTTAGCCATGATTCAGAGTGCTTTGGCCACTGTGATCCTGGGAGGAGGTTGTTGTGATTCTGTGTGAGGGAGGCAGGGGTGGCAGTAGCAGTCAACTCCCAAGCTCAACGCCAAAACCAACACTGACTTTATCTGTTTCTCCGAGTGAAAACACGGACCTTTCAAATCCTTCTCCACAATTACTCTCGCACAAAAATGCATGTGTCAAAGCGCAGCTTTGATTAGCACAAACCTCAAACTCCCCTTGCCTTCCTTTCCAAAGGCGGATGAGATTTTGCACAGATGATAATACTCAGTCAAGTTCATTGTCATCGTAGACCGACACAAAAAGCTGGAGTAGCTCAGCAGGCCAGGCGGCTGTTTCATACCTCTCGGTTCCCTCTCCCCTGACACTCAGTCTGCAGAAAGGTCTCGACCCGAAACGTCACCTATTCCTTTTCTCCAGAGATGCTGCCTGGCCCGCTGAGTTACTCCTGCTTTTTAGTGCCAATGACTTTAAGATTTAGTTTTAGAGATACAACAAACCTAGTCCGCGCCGACCTGCGATCGCTGCACACTAACACTATCCTACACTAGGTTAATTCCCGGAATGGCAGGACTATCATATGTTGAAAGACTGGAGCGACTAGGCTTGTATACACTGGAATTTAGAAGGATGAGAGGAGATCTTATCGAAACGTATAAGATTATTAAGGGGTTGGACACGCTAGAGGCAGGAAACATGTTCCCAATGTTGGGGGAGTCCAGAACCAGGGGCCACAGTTTAAGAATAAGGGGTAGGCCATTTAGAACTGAGATGAGGAAAAACTTTTTCAGTCAGAGAGTTGTGAATCTGTGGAATTCTCTGCCTCAGAAGGCAGTGGAGGCCAATTCTCTGAATGCATTCAAGAGAGAGCTAGATAGAGCTCTTAAGGATAGCGGAGTCAGGGGGTATGGGGAGAAGGCAGGAACGGGATACTGATTGAGAATGATCAGCCATGATCACATTGAATGGCAGTGCTTGCTCGAAGGGCCGAATGGCCTCCTCCTGCACCTATTGTCAATTGTCTATTGTCTACACGCCCAAAGGACAACTTACAATTTTACCAAGCCAATTAACATGCCATTCTGTACGTCTTTGGAGTGTGGGAGGAAACCGGAGCACCCGGAGAAAACCCACGGGGTCACGGGGAGAACGTACAAACTATGTACAGACAGCACCCGTAGTCAGGATCGAACCCGGGTCTCCGGCGCTGTGAGGCAGCAACTCTACCGCTGCGCCACCGCGCCGCCCTGTCTTCGGTGTAAACCGGCATCTGCAGTTCCTTCCTACACAAGTCTATTGTCAGATGCACTAAGTGGAGGGGCAATGAAAAGACTGCTTGCTGCAACGTCACAGGGGCATGTACTCAGAGACACATGCAAAAACATAAAGAGCAGTTTCCAACACACCCAAGAAACTGCAGATGCTGGAATCCCGAGGAAAAATCAAATGTCGGAGGAACTCAGCGGGTCAGGCAGCATCTGTGGAGAAAATGGGGAAAATGCCATTTCGGGTCGAAACCCGTCCTCAGATTGGTATCTTCCAGTTTGGCTTATTCTCTCAGTTTAAATCTTTCTGCTGAAATTCCTTATTGGAATCAGCTTTGAATTATATAGAGAAGATGGATGGAACGATTGCCATTGGTGGAGCGGGAGCACGTGGCCGCTGGCTGGGTGAGGTCAATAGACAATAGACAATAGGCAATAGGTGCAGGAGGAGGCCATTCGGCCCTTCGAGCCAGCGCCGCCATTCAATGTGATCATGGCTGATCATTCTCAATCAGTACCCCGTTCCTGCCTTCTCCCCGTACACCCTGACTCCGCTATCCTTAAGAGCTCTATCTAGCTCTCTCTTGAATGCATTCAGAGAATTGGCCTCCACTGCCTTCTGAGGCAGAGAATTCCACAGATTCACAACTCTCTGACTGAAAAGGTTTTTCCTCATCTCAGTTCTAAATGGCCTACCCCTTATTCTTAAACTGTGGGCCCCCTTGTTCTGGACTCCCCCAACATTGGGAACATGTTTCCTGCCTCTAACGTGTCCAACCCCTTAATAATCTTATAAGTTTCGATAAGATCTCCTCTCATCCTTCTAAATTCCAGTGTGTACAAGTCTCGATGGGCCTGTGTGGCCTATCCACACTGGGGTAGAGGAGGAGTCCGGGGAGCAGTGCAATCTGTTGCTGCGTCTGGCCATTCGCTCACCGTTTCCTTCAGGCTGAGGAAAGCGGACACTCGGAGCTGGAAGCGGTGGCAGAGTTTGCGACCCCAGGCCCAGGCTCGGCGGAAGCCGACATAATTGAAGAAATGAGTCCGCAAGAGCAAAGAGGAAATGCGTTTCCCCTCTCCTCAAATCAAGCCCAAAAATAGCCCCCAAAGGTGAAAGTGCGGGGAGATGAGGACTTTGGTTCACCAGGTCCGCTCTGTGCTGACCTGTGGCCCACCACTGTGCATTCACAGAATTTCTGAAGGGTCTCGACCCGTAATTAAGAATAAGGGGCAGGCCGTTTAGGACTGAGATGAGGAAAAAACGTTTTCACCCAGAGAGAGTTGTGAATCTGTGGAATTCTCCGCCACAGAAGGCAGTGGAGGCCAATTCACTGGATGCAAAAGAGAGTTAGATTTAGCTCTTAGGGCCAACAGAATCAAAGGATATGAGGAGAAAGCAGGAATGGGGTACTGATTTTGGATGATCAGTCGTGATCATATTGAATGGCGGTGCTGGCTCAAAGGGCCGAATGGCCTACTCCTGCACCTATTTTCTATGTTTCTATGAAACGTCACCCATTCCTTTTCCCAAGAAATCCTTTTCCTGACCCGCTGAGTTACTCCAGCTTTTAGTGTCAATCTTTAGTTTAGTGCAGCTTAGTTTAGAAACACAGCACGGAAACAGGCCCTTCGGCCCACCGAGCCCGCATCGACCAGTGATACCCATATACTAGCACTATTCTACACACACTAGGGACAATTTACGATTTTTGCCGAAGCCAATTAACCTGCAAACCTGTACGCCTTTGGAGTGTGAGAGGAAACCGAAGATCTCGGAGAAAACCCACGCAGGTCACAGTGGCGCAGCGGTAGAGTTGCTGCCTTACAGCGAATGCAGCGCCGGAGACTCAGGTTCGATCCCGACTACGGGCGCCGTCTGTACGGAGTTTGTACGTTCTCCCCGTGACCTGCGTGGGTTTTCTCCGAGATCTTCGGTTTCCTCCCACACTCCAAAGACGTACAGGTATGTAGGTTAATTGACTGGGTAGATGTAAAAATTGTCCCTAGTGTGTGTAGGATAGTGTTAATGTGCGGGGATCGCTGGGCGGCACGGACTCGGTGGGCCGAAGGGCCTGTTTCCACGCTGTATCTCTAAATCTAAAAAAAATTTAGAACGTACAAACTCCATACAGACAAGCAAGCACCCGTGGTCAGGATGGAACCCGGGTCTCCGGCGCTGTAATTCTACCGCTGCGCCACCATGCCACTGTGAATGAGAATGGATTGGAGGCTGTTTGCACAAGTGAATAAAAAAGGCAGTGGAGTCATGAAAAGGAAAGACGTTGAGATGGCTCCAGAGGACAGAAGGGAGAGGTAACCATAACAACAGATCTACCCACCCAGGTTCCACAGCTGGAGTTGCTGGAGGAAGCCAAGTTTCATATCTGGTGAACAGACTGAAGGGAGGGAAGCAGATTTGGCCGCCACTTCTCCAGAGCCTGAGAAAACGGCAGGTCGAGGTTATTTATAGCCATCTTCTGGGCCCGTTGTGGGTGGTAACGTTCGAAGGGTTGGAGGACGAAGCTGACAGACTACTGGAGAAAGTTAAGTTAGTTGTGTCTAGAATCTCGTGCAACAGATCGTCGAAGGCTGCGGAGGCCAAGTCAGTGGATATTTTTAAGGCAGAGACGGACGGATTCTCGACTAGTGCGGGTGGTCAGAGGGTATGGTGGAGAAGGCAGGAGAATGGGGAGAGGAGGGAAGAGTGGTAGATCAGCCATGATTGAGTGGCGGAGTGGACTCGATGGGCCGAAGGGGCCATTTCTGCTCCTATCAATTATCTTCTCATGATCTCATGACAGTGCCGCAGGGACAAATCGGAGTTCTTCTCCAAGGCAGCTGGAGATACGTGGTGCAGTTGAGTACAAAATCACCCTTCCTCGCCTGTAGTCTTCACAATATATTCCTCCGGCACGGTAGCGCAGCGGTAGAGTTGCTGCTTTACAGCGAATGCAGCGCCGGAGACTCAGGTTCGATCCTGACTACGGGTGCTGCACTGTAAGGAGTTTGTACGTTCTCCCCGTGACCTGCGTGGGTTTTCTCCGAGATCTTCGGTTTCCTCCCACACTCCAAAGACGTACAGGTATGTAGGTTAATTGGCTGGGTAAATGTAAAAATTGTCCCTAGTGGGTGTAGGATAGTGTTAATGTGCGGGGATCACTGGGCGGCACGGACTTGGTGGGCCGAAAAGGCCTGTTTCCGGCTGTATATATATGATGAAAACTATTTATCTATTCCCAGTCACTTCCATGATTTAATTAGCCCCATCTAGACACAGTCTTGTGCTGTTGGCCCATGCCCACCAGGATCTAAACATTGACTGCTCAGATCCATTTCCCAGGATATTTACACCCACAGACTGAGGAAGCTCTAAATCTCGCCAGACTGAAGTGGATTTGAATCCACTCTCCAAATGGCTAGATTCTAATCCAACAGTTCCCATGTTGCAAATAACTGTGCTCCAGCAAACTGCACGTCCCACGTTCTTCACTCTGATCTTACTTTAGACTGTCGGGATGATGAGCAGAAGCAGGCCATTCGGCCCACCGAGTCCGCGCCGCCCAGCGATCCCCGCACATTTTACACTATCCTACACACACTAGGGACAATTTTTACATTTTACCCAGTCAATTAACCTACGTACCTGTACGTATTTGGAGTGTGGGAGGAAACCGAAGATCTCGGAGAAAACCCACGCAGGTCAAGGGGAGAACGTACAAACTCCGTACAGACGGCGCCCGTAGTCAGGATCGAACCTGAGTCTCAGGCGCTGCATTCGCTGTAAGGCAGCAACTCTACCGCTGCGCCACCGTGCCGCCATTGGAGTGTGGGAGGAAGCCGGGGCACCCGGGGAAAACCCACACTGGCCACGGGGGGGGGGGGACGACGTACAAACTCCACACGGGATAGCACCCGTGCTCAGGTCTGTGGCGCCGCGAGGCAGCAACTCTACCGCCGCGCCACCCTGCCGGCCCAGATCCAATGAGGTAATGATGGTGCGGTCAACGAATGGCAGCCCTGCCAGCGATGAACTTAAAAATAAATGATAGCCGTCAGAAATAGCTTGGGGATGCAACGCGGTCACATGGAGTCTGGCAGGGTAACTCAGCCATGAGTGTGAGAGAGCTGTGAACTCAGATTCCACCTCAGGTCCCAGGCAGCCCCGTACCAGCCGCGTGTCATATATCCCACTCTCTCCAAAAATGACCGTACTGTTCTCTCCCCGTCTTTCCACAGTGCGTAACTGTGCGCCGATCTCCGCAGTCTAGCGCGAACGAAAGTCTCGGTCGCTGCCGTTTCCGAACCCAGACAGCGGAACAATGCGAGACGGAGCAGGGCGGTCAACAAAAGGAAAAGAGAAAAACAAAAAAGCATTGAAGGGAACCCCCCACCACCCCCCCCCCCCCCCCCACCCCCCCCCCATCCCTTTCCGAAATACCAAGTGTGGTGGTGGCTGGGCTTGGGTAGAGTGCGGGCCCAGTGCATTAACTTAATCAATAGCCGTCGTCCTAATTGGGGCAAGCGCACTTAGCATTCTGCTAGACAGGATCAGAATAGACGCATTAACCCCCGCCGCGCCCTCCAGTCCTCTCTCCGCATTGTCGCGAACGAGCGTTTCCTGCCACGCTACTCATTAGCGGCCACTGTCTTTGACATCCCCGCACAAGCAGGGTCGTTAAACTGTGGGTGCCGGTCATCGGATTCAATGGTTCTGACAGCGTGTGCATTCATCGTGGACGAGGGAGGATCGGCGAATGGTAGACTGTGTAATTGGTGGTGGTGAATTTTCTAACGACAAAGGGCGATCAGGCCTAGCTGGTCGACCGGACATTCATCGAGATACTGTACTTTCCATTGTTCGGGCGGAGGTCAAGAGGTTAAATAACTGTGTGAATATTCTTATGAGAAATCGCAGCTTGTACATAATTATAAAGATGCGTGTGGTGGATAGATGCCATGCCCGTTAGATGCCAGTGATTGCGAGCTCTGGGACTCACAGGCATTTTGTCGGCCTGGGATTTGCTGTTCCTTCAATAAACGGACGAGGAGAGACCAGGGAAAAGCAGAAAGTGTAGCTGTTTCAGTCTGTCACTGGTTTAGTTTCGAAAGTTTTAAGGTCATTAGTGACAGGAGTAGAATTAGGCCATTCGGCCCATCGAGCAGACTCTGCCATTCAATCGCGGCTGATCTATCTCTCCCTCCTAACCCCATTCTCCTGCCTTCTCCCCATAACCTCTGACACCCGTACTAATCAAGAATCTATCTATCTCTGCCTTAAAAATATCCACTGACTTGGCCTCCAAAGCCTTCTGCGGCAAAGAATTTCTCCTCATTTCCTTCCTAAAAGAATGTCCTTTAATTCTGAGGCTACGACCTCTAGTCCTAGACTCTCCCACTAGTGGAAACATCCTCTCCACATCCACTCTATCCAAGCCTTTCACTATTCTGTACGTTTCAATGAGGTCCCCCCTCATTCTTCTAAACTCCAGCGAGCGCAGGCCCAGTGCAGACAAACGCTCATCATAGATTAACCTACTCATTCCTGGGATCGTTCTTGTAAACCTCCTCTGGACCCTCTCCTGAGCCAGCACACCGTTCCTCAGATATGGTGTGCAAAACTGCTCACAATATTGCTCACAATACAAACATACAAACAAGAGGCCCTTCGGCCCGCCGAGTCCACGCCGACCATCGATCACTATGCTTATGAAGGAACTGCAGATGCTGGTTTAATGCCGAAGATGGACACAAAGCGCTGGAGTAACTCAGCGGGTCAGGCAACATCTCTGGAGAAAAGGATGGGCGATGTTTCGGGTCGGAACCCTTCTCCAGTCTGAAGAACACTAGTTTACACTAGTTCTACGTCAATCTACTTTCCACACCCTGGGGGCCGCTTTTCAGAGGCCAATTAATCTGGAAACCTGCGCGTCTTTGGGATGTGGGATGACATCAGGGAACCCAAATGAAACCAACTCAGCCACAAGGAGAACTTGCAAACTCCACGCATACCGTGCCCGAGGTCGGGATCGAACCCGGGACTCTGGTGTGGTGAGGCTGCAGTTCCTCCAGCTATGTCACCGTGCTGCCCTTGGGCGTACCGTCTTGGATATAAGTCTCACTGGTGTTGTGTGGGACTTATACATCTCTCTCACAATAGTAAAACGTAAAAGATGGAGGATAAAGCTCTTAAGGATAGCGGAGTCAGGGGGTGTGGGGAGAGGGCAGGAACGGGGTACTGATTGAGAATGATCAGCCATGATCACATTGAATGGCGGTGCTGGCTCGAAGGGCCGAATGGCCTCCTCCTGCACCTATTGTCTATTGTCATCAAACCAACTTGCCCAGTTGTCTGCTGAACAGAATGCCCTGGACTGAGTTTGCTAATATTTACAACAAATACATTGCGAGGCAGTAAGATATCGAGAACAAAGGGTGATGAAGCTTGACTTATATTTACTCTAACAAATATTCTCACTCGGTGCAGATATTCGAAAATGTAGCAACAAGGAACTGCAGGTGCTAGTTTACGAGAAAAAAAAGACAAGAAATGCTGGAGTAACTGAGCAGGTCAGGCAGCATCCCTGGAGAATATGGATGGGTGAAATTTCGGGTTGGGACCCTTCTTCAGACTGATCATCAACCCGACCCAAAATGTCACCTATTCATGTTCTCCAGAGGACTCTGCCTAAACCAGCCGAGTTACTCCAGCACATTCTATCTTTTTTTTGTTGTAAACTAGCATCTGCAGTTCCTTGTTTCTACATTTTGGAATTCCCGTGCTGATATTATGAGAGTAAGTATGATTACTGAGAGCAAAGTCAGAAAACCGTATTGACTACTTTTGCTATCAAGTCAGAAAACCTTCGGTTTGATTCCCCATCGAAAATTAGGTGTGTAAAATCCAGGCTGACTCCAATGACATTCTGGAAGGGTGCCTTAACCTTGGATAGTAAATCTCGTGGACGACATATTCAACCTGCTCTCTTGTGTGCTTGCGTATGGACCTCTGGCACTTTTGTGAATATTAATACATATTAAGGAATATGTATTAAATTGGACAATGGGAAGCACCTTCATGTTCTCCAGAGGATTCTGCCGAGTTACTCCAGCACATTCTATCTTTTTTTTTGGTAAACTAGCATCTGCAGCACCTTCCCATTGTCCAATTTAATACATATTTCTTAATCACCATCATTTAAAATTGATTGTGTAGGAAGGAACTGCAGATGCTGGTTTATACCGAAGATAGACACAAAATGCTGGAGGAACTCAACGGGTCAGGCAACATCTCTGGAGAAAAGGAACTCGGTGACGTTTCAGGTTGGCGCCCTTCCTCAGACAGTTTTGTTTAGCGATACAGTGCAGAAACAGGCCCTTCGGCCCACTGAGTCCGCACTGACAAACGATCACCAGGGACACTAGTTCCATCCTACATACCAGGGATAATTTACAGAGGCCAATTATCCGACAGACCTGCACGTCTTTGGAATGCAGGACGGTAGGTGGAAACCTGGAGAACCTGGAGAGAACCCACGCCGTCTCAAACTCCGCACAGAAAGCACCCGTAGTCAGGATCGAACCCGGGTCTTTGCCGCTGTAAGGCAGCAACTCCACCGCTGTGCCACCGTGCTGACCCAGTGCAAATGATGTGTTTTGTCAACCAGCTTCTGCAGTTCCTCGAATCTCCCAATTACCCTGTCATTTTCACTTCCAAAGATTGACACAGAAAGCTGGGGTAGCAGGCAGCATCTCTGGAGACAATAGACAATGAACAATAGGTGCAGGAGGAGGTAATTCGGCCCTTCGAGCCAGCACCGCCATTCAATGTGATCATGGCTGATCATTCTCAATCAGTACCTCGTTCCTGCCTTCTCCCCATACCCCCTGACTCCGCTATCCTTAAGAGCTCTATCCAGCTCTCTCTTGAATGCATTCAGAGAATTGGCCTCCACTGCCCTCTGAGGCGGAGAATTCCACAGAGAGAAGGAGTGGGTGACATTTCGGGTCGAGACCCTTCCTCAGAACCTCACCCGAAACGTCACCCGTTCCTTCTCTCCAGAGATGCTGCCTGTCCCGCTGAGCTACTCCGGCTTTCTGTGTCTATCTGCGGTTTAAACCAGCATCTTCCCACACATTTTCACTTCCAATGGAGCTTGGATATATGCTGCTTTCAAAATGAACCAGCAATGATCAACACAAATAACACACAAGCAATTTTCCCACAGAAAAATCGGATATTTTTACCTTCCGACAGAGCACAAAGAGCACTGTATCCATTGATTTATAATTTGCACTACAACATCCAGCTTTTTATAGAGCCCTCAATTTACATAGCACCGCTGGGCATGCAAAAACACACAACATTAATGGTTTAATCAAGGCATGTGTGGCAATTATAAAATTATTTTAATTTATCACTCCCGCCACGAGCTTATATCATAATTAAAAAGAATGCTGGGAGCAGAGTTATATATATTCTGCTGTTTATATTATATTTTCTGGGATCCTTTCCAAGCATCTACAAGTTTATTTAAAGACTTGTTTTGCTCTCCGTTCAGAAAAGGTTACAGTTCTATGTTTGCGGACGAGTTGCTGTGCCTTCATCTAACGCGCGTGATTTTAGATTTAGAGATACAGTGCGGAAACAGGCCCTTCGGCCCACCCAGTCCGCGCCGCCCAGCGATCCCCGCACCTTAATACTATCCTACACCCACTAGGGACAATTTTTACATATTACCCAGTCAATTAACCTACAACCCTGCACGTCTTTGGAGTGTGGGAGGAAACCGAAGATCTCGGAGAAAACCCACGCAGGTCACGGGGAGAACGTACAAACTCCGTACAGTCGGCGCCCGTAGTCAGGATCGAACCTGAGTCTCCGGCGCTGCATTCGCTGTAAGGCAGCAACTCTACCGCTGCGCCACCGTGACGCCAACAGTTGTGAGGGGTATTGGTGGTAATTGATTCACCCCTGTCCATTTTGGGAAGATATTGCCCTCAAGACCTGGGGTCAATATGGATTCCTTTTAAAGACGAGAAGCAGGCTGGATCAATTCAGAGAGGGCTCAGGAGGACTTGGATCAGATTTCAGATTAGTTTATTGTCATCTGCACCCCACAGCACAACAAAGTTCCTTGTTTCGAAGACAGACACAAAATGCTGGCGTAACTCAGCGGGCCAGGCAGCATCTCTGGAGAGAAGGAATGGGTGACGTTTCGGGTCGAGACCAGGAGGAACAACGCCTCATATTTCGCTTGGGCAGCTTGCAAACCAAACGGTTTGAAAATCTGAAGAAGGGTCTCGACCCGAAACGTCACCCATTCCTTCACTCCAGAGATGCTGCCCGAACCGCTGAGTTATTCCAGCATTTTGTGTCTACCCTCTGATGCAGGCCGGGGCGTGTACACCACCCTGCTTCCTGAAGTTATCCACTATCTCCCTTCGTTTTGCTGACATTAAGGGAGAGGTCGTTGCCTTGCCACCATGTTAGGAAGCTCGTTATCTCCTTCCTGTAACTCTTCAGCAGAACGGAGCAGTGATATCAGTTCCTGAACACTGGCGGCCGTTAGAGGTCTTGGTGTAAGTCGGGGAGTGTTTAGTTTAGTTTAGTTTAGTTTGGAGATGCTACGTGGCAATAGGCCATTCGGCCCCCTCGAGTCCGCGCCGACCAGCGATTCCCGCACACTAACACTATCCTATGCCCTCTAGGGACAATTTTATAGACAATAGACAATAGGTGCAGGAGGAGGCCATTCGGCCCACCGAGCCAGCACCGCCATTCAATGTGATCATGGCTGATCATTCTCAATCAGTACCCCGTTCCTGCCTTCTCCCCATACCCCCTGACTCCGCTATCCTTAAGAGCTCTATCCAGCTCTCTCTTGAATGCATTCAGAGAATTGACCTCCACTGCCTTCTGAGGCAGAGAATTCAAACTTTCTGACTGAAAAAGTTTTTCCTCATCTCAGTTCTAAATGGCCTACCCCTTATTCTTAAACCGTGACCCCTTTGTTCTGGACTCCTCCAACATTGGGAACATGTTTCCTGCCTCTAACGTGTCCAACCCCTTAATAATCTTACACGTTATACGATAATTATACCAAGCCAATTAACCTATAATAAACCTGTAGGTCTTCGGAAGGCGGGAGGAAACCGGAGCACTGGGGGAAAACCCACGCAGGTCACGGGGAGGTCGTACAAACTCCGTGCAGACAGCACCCGTGGTCAGGATCGAACCCGTGTCTCCGGCGCTGTAAGGCAGCAACTCTACCACCGCGCCACCGTGCCGCCCTCTTGTTTGCGGTGAACCTACCAGTGCCTTGGCACCGTGTCAAGAGATTACGGGAAAATGTGGCTGATCATTGATCAAAGCACAAATTCCGCGATAAGATTAAGGTGAAAAGGGACTAACACTCCCTGTTTTCTTTTTGCTTCATCTTGTTTAGTTTCACTTTCTCCTTCCAGTAACACCATGTGCCAGTGCATTGCCCTTTCGGATGTCTTTGAAGGTTTATAGAGGGACGATTTCTGTTCCAGCTGAGGATTTTATCTGTGACACCAATACGGTGAAAGAAAACTCCACCCTTAGACTCCCTATTCCCAAAATATCAAAGCTACCTTTGCTCAGTGATTCCTTTGATATCTTCAATTCTAGACTCATTTCCACTTAACTCCATGATGCTGGGATGGACATTTTGTCAGTTGTCCATTGTTTGCAGCACACTGCTCTCAGGAGATAATCAGATGCCTAATGCTGCCAAGGAGGTTAGTTCATAAGAGTCATACAGCACAGAAACAGGCCCTTCAGCCCAACCTGCCCATGCTGACCAAGATGCCCCATGTGCACTAGTCCCAAAATAGACATCAAAGATGCTGGAGTAACTCAGCGGGTCAGGCAGCATCTCTGGAGAACATGGATAGGTGACGTTTCACAGAGTGTTGGAGTAACTCAGCGGGTCAGGCAGCATCTCTGGAGAACATGGATAGGTGACGTTTCACAGAGTGCTGGAGTAACTCAGCGGGTCAGGCAGCATCTCTGGAGAGGAGGAAAAGGGTGACGTTTCGGGTCGAGACCCTTCTTCAGACTGGGGAGTCAGGGGAGAGGGAGACATAGAGACACGGAAGGGTTAGGTGTGAAAATGGGAGATCAAAGGGGACGCTGATCAAGGAAAATGTAGAATGGTTCTTTGTTAGCAGAGGGGAAGGTGACAAGAGACATACCACCAGTAACATTTAATCAGGGGGGGGGGACAGTGAAACTAGTCAGAAAACTAGGTTGGGGGAGGGATGGAGAGAGAGAGGACTCAGTGGGCCGAAGGGTCTGTTTCCCCAGTGTATCAACTAAACTAAACTAAACTAAGCTGAGTTCCTCCAGCATTTTGTGTCTTTCTTCAGTGTAAACCAGCATCTGCAGTTCCCAACTACATTTCCCTGGTTTAAATTTGCTTTTGAACATCTTGAGTTTATAAAACTTGCTACTGAAAGACAAGTCTTTCTTTCTTTTGACGGTAGGATTCAGCTATGAATCACAATGTACTCAGGCCCTGAGTAACTCCGATAAAATGTCTCTATCTGCGATAAGAAAAAAATTACAAGAACTCATCTACTCACTGGCTTTCATCAGGACTCCTTAAACCAATTGGCATTCAGTGAACTACTTTGAAGTGCCAATAAACTTTAAGTGTTGAGAAATGGAACAGATTATTTGAGATAAATGAAGATTAATTCTGTTTTATTGACTTTGGCTGAGGGATGAATATTGTCCACGTCATTTTCACTTGTTTTCCAACTTTGCTACCCGCCTGAGCCGGTAGTGAGATCTTGGATTAATACTGAACATTATATTGTCCAATTTGAAGTGACACCTCTCTTCATTAGAGGCAGGAAACATGTTCCCAATGTTGGGGGAGTCCAGAACAAGGGGCCACAGTTTAAGAATAAGGGGTAGGCCATTTAGAACGGAGATGAGGAAGAACTTTTTCAGTCAGAGAGTGGTGAAGGTATGGAATTCTCTGCTTCAGAAGGCAGTGGAGGCCAGTTCGTTGGATGCTTTCAAGAGAGAGCTGGATAGAGCTCTTAAGGATAGCGGAGTGAGCGGGTATGGGGAGAAGGCAGGAACGGGATACTGATTGAGAATGATCAGCCATGATCGCATTGAATGGCGGTGCTGGCTCGAAGGGCTGAATGGCCTACTCCTGCACCTATTGTCTATTGTCTATTGTCTATTCTCTGTGAACCCCCCCCCCCCCCCGCCCTGGTGTGCATCTTCTCCACACCCCAGCGATATGAACATTGACTTCTCCAACTTCAAGTAACCACTGCTTTCCCTCTCTCTCCATCCCTCCCCACTCCCCTCCCCAGTTCTCCGACCAGTCTTACTGTCTCCGACTACATTTTATCTCTGTTTGCGTTGTTGTTACCTTCTCCCAGCTAACAACGATCAATTCTACATTGTTCTTGATCAGCATTCCCTTGATCCTGTTTTCACACCTTACACTTCCTTATCTGTGTATCTCCCCCTCCCCTGTTGTCAGTCTGAAGAAGGGTCTCGACCCGAAACGTCACCCAGTCCTTCGCTCCAGAGATGCTGCACGACCCGCTGAGTAGCTCCACCATTTTGTGCGTCACCCTTTCCTTCTCTCCCGAGATGCTGCCTGTCCCGCTGAGTAGCTCCAGCATTGTTTTGTCCATCTCCCACTATCCCCCACTCTCTTTCACCCCTCCCTCCACCCATCCCTTTCAATGTAACACACCTCCCTCTGGCTTTACATTTCACTCCTGTTCTCCCCCCTGCCTGACAACCTTTTGTGACCTCCAGCCTTTTGTCACTGGCTCCAGCCGCCTGGCAATTAAGAACATGGAATGGCGTTCTTCGGTCTGAAGAAGGGTCCTAGCCCAAAGCATCACCTATCCATTGCCTTCCAGAGATGCTGCTTGACCCGCTGAGTTACTCCAGCGCATTTTGTCCTTTTTTTTAAAAACCAGCGTCTGCAGTTCCTCGTTTCTCCATCTGCCAATTAATCCAGTCGTCACTTGGATAAACGAACGACTGAACGAACGAACGAACGAATGAATGAATACTTTGTTGTCACGTGTGAGAAGCCACAGTGAAATTCTTTGTTTTGCGTACCCAAGGTATCCAAAGAGTCGCTGCTTAAAGGGCGTGGACGAGGTTGTAAAGTATCCTGCGCCAGATCCTCCTTTGTTCCCCGTTCTCCCCCTCCCCTCCTCCATCCGCCCCCCCCCCCTCATGGCGATTCCCCAATGTTGGTCCTCCTCTGTTCTACCCCCCCCCCCCCCCCCCCCCCCGCGCTGGGTCCTCCTTAGTTCCCGGCACCCATGTGGCCCATCCTCGACCACGAGCCCCTTCAACAACCGCCGACCAGGTCACTTGCCAGCCTTTGTCCCGCCTCTTCCAGCATTCCTCCCACCCACACCCCCCCCCCACCCCCATCCCACCCCACCACAATCTGTCCGAAGAAAGGTCCTGACCCGAAACATCGCAGATCCATCCCACCACAGATGCTGCCTGACCCGTTGAGATCCCCCTTAGTTTAATCCTTGTCCTCCAGCACATCAGTTCAGTCTGGAATGGGGCTGCAACCCACAAAGCACTGGCTCAGTGGCACGCATGTCAAGCCTAGGGCAAGACGGACCTCAACTCTAAAGGTCAACTCTACAGCTGAGAACAGCTACTTCACCAGAAAAGGTTGAATCAGATCATACCGTCTAAAAGGTAGGAACTGCAAGCATCTGCCCTTTTCTTTTCTGGTTATCGACCCATCAGGCACTTCCAAGTAACCAGCGTCATCATCTTTTTTCCTCTCAGCGTGTGATTTCTGGGATTGGGAAATTTACTGGGGGAGGGTAGCAGGAATTCTGTCATCATTTCTGGAGCCTTGACAAAGAATCCAGTAACAGTTTGGCAAAGGTGCCGCAGCGGTAGAATTGCTGCCTCGCAGCGCCAGAGACCCCGGTTCGATCCCGACTACGGGCACTTGTCTGCAGGGAGTTTGTACGCGCGCGGGTTTTCTCCGAGATCTTCGGTTTCCTCCCACACTCCAAAGACGTCCAGGTTTGTAGGTTGATTGGCTTGGTGTAGATGTAAAACTGTCCCTAGAGTGTTACCGTGCGGGGATCACTGGTCGGCGCAGACCCGTTGGGCCGAAGGGCCTGTTTCCGTGATGCATCTCTAAGCTAAATGAAACAAAGCCCAGGAACGCCGGAGAGTGAAGTCCGGAGTTGGGAAGCATGTGGGGAACAAGATAGGGAATTTCCGGGAATAGGGGGTCTATAGATTTGTTAGCTCTGAGTCTGGGAGTGGGTGAGAAGAAGGGGAAGATTGGGGAATTTTGGGACGGTGGGAGACACAAGAGGAGACAGGAGACACAAGAGACCTCAGATGCTGGAATACTGAGCAAAGAAAAACAGACTGATGGAAGAAATCTGTGGTAAGGCAGCATCTGTGATGGGAAATGGTCTGGAGAATGGTCCCAACCCGAATCATTGGGCCATTTGTCCATTTCTCACCCTTCCCCCCTCCACCCTTCCTCCATTAAAAGTCGGTTCACCAGCTCTTTGATGTGGAAGGGATGGGGAAGCATCGGGAGGAAACCCACGCGGTCGCGGGGAGAACGTGCAAACTGATTACACGGGCAGCACCCGAGGTCGGGATCGAACCCGGGTCTCTGGCGCTGCGAGGCAGCAGCTCTACCCGCTGCGCCACCGCGCCGCCCCTTGTTTCTTCGCCCTCATGGGAGGAAGGATATTCTTGCTATTGAGGGTGTGCAGCGTAGGCTCATTAGGTTAATTCTCGGAATGGCGGGAATGTCATATGTTGAAAGACTGGAGCGGCTAGGCTTGTACACACTAGAATTTAGAAGGATGAGAGTGGGATCTTATCGAAACATATAAGATTATTAAGGGGTTGGACACATTAGAGGCAGGAAACATGTTCCCAATGTTGGGGGAGTCCAGAACTAGGGGCCACAGTTTAAGAATAAGGGGTAGGCCATTTAGAACGGAGATGAGGAAAAACCTTTTCAGTCAGAGAGTTGTGAATCTGTGGAATTCTCTGCCTCAGAAGGCAGTGGAGGCCAATTCTCTGAATGCATTCAAGAGAGAGCTAGATAGAGCTCTTAAGGATAGCGGAGTCAGGGGGTATGGGGAGAAGGCAGGAACGGGGTACTGATTGAGAATGATCAGCCATGATCACATTGAATGGCGGTGCTGGCTCGAAGGGCCGAATGGCCTCCTCCTGCACCTATTGTCTATTGTCTATTGAGCTTGGTTTAAACAGAGAACCGTTCTGAAACGTGAACCCTGGCAGAGTGCTAAACAATAAGTGTATGATGAAGACTTCCTGTCTGCAGGCTGGACCTTCTGATGCACATTTCACATCTAAATTTAGCGATTACAACCATATGTAAGCATTGATAAAAGGAATCCAAGAGAACACACCAACGCCTCTACTTCCTCAGAAAAACGAAGGGAATTCGGCATGTCTCAAATGACTTGAACTGCACCAATTTCTGCAGATGCCAAATAAAGAGCATCCCATCCAGTTGCAAAACAAAAACCATCCTATCCTTTAAACGTAGCCTCTCAATGGACAATAGACAATAGACAATAGGTGCAGGAGGAGGCCATTCGGCCCTTCGAGCCAGCACCGCCATTCAATGTGATCATGGCTGATCATTCTCAATCAGTATCCCGTTCCTGCCTTCTCCCCATACCTCCTGACTCCGCTATCCTTAAGAGCTCTATCTAGCTCTCTCTTGAATGCATTCAGAGAATTGGCCTCCACTGCCTTCTGAGGCAGAGAATTCCACAGATTCACAACTCTCTGACTGAAAAACTTTTTCCTCATCTCAGTTCTAAATGGCCTACCCCTTATTCTTAAACTGTGGCCCCTTGTTCTGGACTCATCCTTCTAAATTCCAGTGTATACAAGCCTAGTCACTCCAGTCTTTCAACATATGACAGTCCCGCCATTCCGAGAATTAACCTAGTAAACCTACGCTGCACGCCCTCAATAGCAAGAATATCCTTCCTCAAATTTGGAGACCAAAACTGCACACAGTACTCCTGGTGCGGTCTCACTAGGGCCCTGTACAACTGAAGAAGGACCTCTTTGCTCCTATACTCAACTCCTCTTGTTATGAAGGCCAACATTCCATTGGTTTTCTTCACTGCCTGCTGTACCTGCATGCTTCCTTTCAGTGACTGATGCACTAGGACATCCAGATCTTGTTGTACGTCCCCTGTTCCTAACTTGACACCATTCAGATAATACTCTGCCTTCCTATTCTTACCACCAAAGTGGATAACCTCACACTTATCCACATTAAACTGCATCTGCCATGCATCCGCCCACTCACACAACCTGTCCAAGTCACCCTGTAACCTCATAGCATCTTCCTCACAGTTCACACTACCCCCAGCTTTGTATCATCTGCAAATTTGCTAATGGCACTTTTAATCCCTTCTTCCAAGTCTCTCACCTTAAAGCTATGCCCTCTGGTACATGATTTTTCCATCCTGGGTAAAACGTTTTGACTGTCTACCCTATCTACAGGTATGCCTCTTACAATTTTTTTATACTTCTATCAGAAAATAGTGTATCAGAAAATGTATTATTGTCATATCTATTAACACTACAGGTGTCAGGGGTTGTGGGGAGAAGACAGGAGAATGGGGTTAGGAGGGAAAGATAGATCAGCCATGATTGAATGGCGGAGTAGACATGATGGGCCGAATGGCCTGATTCTGCTCCTATCACTCATGAAATTATGAATTTATGAATTACAGACAAATATTTGAAGAGAGGTAGAGGCTGCAAAATAAACGGCAGATGCAGATGATTTCTTTTACGAGATGCAGCGCGGAAACAGGCCCTTCGGCCCACTGAGTCCACACCAACCAGCTGTCCCCGCACATTAACACTATCCTACACACACTGAGGACGATATACACTTACACCAAGCCAATTAACCTACAAACCTGCACGTTTTTGCTGTGCGGGAGGAGCACGGTGGTGCAGCGGTAGAGTTGCCGCCTTACGGCGAATGCAGCGCCGGAGACTCAGGTTCGATCCTGACTACGGGCGCCGTCTGTACGGAGTTTGTACGTTCTCCCCGTGACCCGCGTGGGTTTTCTCCAAGATCTTGGGTTTCCTCCCACACTCCAAAGACGTACAGGTCTGTAGGTTAATTGGCTGGGCAAATGTAAAAATTGTCCCTAGTGTGTGTCGGATAGTGTTAATGTGCGGGGATCGCTGGGCAGCGCGGACCCGGTGGGCCAAAGGGCCTGTTTCCGCGCTGTATCTCTAAATCTAAAAAAAAATCAAAAAATCTCGGAGAAAACCCACGCAGGTCACGGAGAGAAAGTGCAAACTCCGTACAGACGGCGCCCGTAGTCGGGATTGAACCCGGGTCTCCGGCGCTGCAAGCGCTGTAAGGCTGCAACTCATAACGTCATAAGGCCATAAGGAATAGGAGTAGAATTGGGCCATTCGGCCCATCAAGTCTACGCCGCCATTCAATCATGGCTGATCTATCTCTCCCTCCTAACCCCATTCTCCTGCCTTCTCCTCATAACCTCCGACACCCGTACTAATCTAGAATTTATCTATCTCTGCCTTAATTATATCCACTGACTTGGCCTCCACAGCCTTCTGTGGCAAAGAATTCCACAGATTCGCCGCCCTCTGACTAAAGAAATTTCTCCTCATCTCCTTCCTAAAGGAACGTAACTGTACCACTGCGCTATCGTGCTGTCCCATTTGAACACGTTTTATTTTTACCAGCATTCATTTGCAGTCTTCTGTCTGTTAAACATTCAAAGGGGACACGGAGTGCGGTGATCGCTGTGCGATGTGGATTTATGTGGAAACCATCTGAAGAAGCCATCAGATAGAGAGGAAGCAAGGTTTTTTCACCTTCCTTTGATTGTCTTGCACCAGTAGTTCTACTCTTAACAAGTCATCACTGGTGTCAAGGTCAGGTTGTGGTCTGATAAGATCCACCCAGAAACTGGGCAGAAGAGTTATTCACAAAATGCTGGAGTAACTCAGCAGGTCAGGCAGCATCTCGGGAGAGAAGGAATGGGTGACGTTTCGGGTCGAGACCCTTCTTCAGACTGGGCAGAAGAGACTGTCCCAAACAACCCTGTTTTAAATTCAGCCAAGTACTGTGGGTGGCGGCACGGTGGCGCAGCGGTAGAGTTGCTGCCTCAAGGCGCCGGAGACCCGGGTTCCATCCCGACTGCGGGTGTTATCTGTACGGAGTTTTGTACGTTCTCCCCGTGACCTGCGTGGGCTTTCTCCGGATGCTCCGGTTTCCTCCCACAGGAAAAGAGGTTGGATCATAGAGATCCCTGTTCACAGGCCCTTCAGTGAAACTTGCCCATGCTACACAGGATGCCCCATCTGTAAGTCTGAGTCTTGAAGAAGGTTTCCGACCAAAAATGTTACCTCTTCCTTTTTTCCAGATGTGCTGCCTGAACCGCTGAGTTACTCCAGCACTTTGTGTCTAATTGCCCCGTCTACACTCGTCCCACGTGCCTGCATTTGGCCCATATCCCTCGAAACCTTTCCAGTCCACATACCTGCCTAAATATCTTTTAAATGGTGTTATAGAACCTGCCTCAACGACCTCCTCCGGCAGCTCGTTCCATGTACCCACCATGCTCTGCGTGAAAAGGTTGCCCCTCAGATTCTTATTAAATATTTCCCCTCTAAACTTAAACCTATGCCCTCTAGTTCTCAATTCCCCTACTCTGGGCAAAAGACTCTGCGTTTATCCAATCTATCGCTCTCATGATCTTATACACCTCTATAAGATCACTCTTCGTCCTCCTGCGCTCCATGGACTAAGGCACTTCACCTTTGGGCGTCACGGTGGCGCAGCGGTAGAGTTGCCGCCTTACAGCGATTACAGCGCCAGAGACCCGGGTTCGATCCCGACTACGGGTGCCGTCCGTACCGAGTTTGTACTCTCCCCCCGTGACCTGCGTGGGTTTTCTCCGAGATCTTCGGTTTCCTCCCACACTCCAAAGACATGCAGGTTTGTAGGTTAATTGGCTTGGTTGTAAAAAACGTAACTCGTCCCTAGAGTGCGTAGGGCAGTGTCAGCCTGCGGGGGTCGCTGGTCGGTGCGGACTTGGTGGGCCGAAGGGCCTGTTTCTGCTCAGTATCTCCAAACTAAACTAAACTAAATCTGCGTTCTCAGCTGGGAGTAAAATATCCCACGGAACTATTCTGAGGAAGAACCAGGCATCTGCCAATGTTTTGTTTTCCCTCAGCCTACATTATAAAAACAGATTAACTGCACATTATAAAAACCCCTGCTTCTTGGAGATGACTCTTTTTTCACATTCGCTGCAACATTATTTCCATTAAAACTTCCTAAATAAGAAAGCTCTTTGTTGGGTGTGAAGTGCTTTCTGGACTAACTTAAAGGATGCGTTGTTATTGGTATTGATTTATGATTGTCGGTGGAAAAACAGGCCAGGACGTAGAAGGCACCATTTAAATGCATCCATTTTAGTCACATGCATTTCCTGGTTCAATCTGATTTTTTTTTTAAAATTATAAATTGCTGTTTACAAAAACAAAACAAAGGAGATGGGTGAAATTATGGACAATTTAATTGGAGAAACAAAATATGACGTCTTGATAAGATCATAAGACCATGAGACATGGGAGCAGACTTAGGCCATCCGGCCCCATCGAGACTGCTCCGCCATTCGATCATGGCTGATCTATTCTTCCCTCTCAACCCCATCCTCCTCCTCCCTTCCCCCCCTGCAAACTTTGAAGTTCTTACTAATCTGGAGCACAATCACTGCACGGGATCGCACCAGGTTTCCAATAGCAAAAGGAAATGGGTGGAAACTTAACCTGGGGTTACTGCCCGATTCACCTCCATGCCACTGGACTTTGTCTCTGGAACTGGCGCACCGCCATGCTGAGAACTGTATGCCCAGATGTACTAGAGGACAGAGGATCCACGAGCCCCCAGAGCTCTATCCAACTCTCTCACTGGATGAATTTAAGAGAGAGTTAGATAGAGCTCTGGGGGCTAGTGGGATCAAGGGGGTATGGGGAGAGGTTGGGCACAGGTTACTGATTGTGGATGATCAGCCATGATCTCAATGAATGGCGGTGCTGGCTCGAAGGGCCAAATGGCCTCCTCCTGCACCTATTTTCTATGTTTCTATGTTTCTATGTATTCTGCGCTCTGTATCTTCCCCTTTGCTCTACTTATTGCACTTGGGTTCGAGCTGATTGTACTTGCGTATAGTATTATTGGTTCTGCTCTGTTTGGATAGCACGCACAACATAGCTTTTCACTGTACCTCGCTGCACGTGACAATAATAATCCCAGCCCCATCCATGTCCCGAACCCGAGCTGTGGCCCATGCCCTGGCCTTGCCTTTCCCCTGGCCCCAGCCCTCCCCCTTGTCCTTAGCCCTTGCCCTACCCCAGATCTAACCATTTCCCTTTATATGGCCCTCACCATCGCACTTGTCCGAGCCACCAGCCCGAGCTCCAGCCTTACCACCAGCGCTTGGCCATGTTCCAGGCCGAGCCCAGCGTTTTCCCTTACCCCTACCCCATGTCCTCACCCTTGGCTGGGTTCTAACAGTTCTCTGAGCCTTAGCCCTTGCCCATGCCCACCCCCTTGCCCATGCCCACCCCCTTGCCCATGCCCACCCCCTTTCCCATGCCCACCCCCTTGCCCATGCCCACCCCCTTTCCCATGCCCACCCCCTTTCCCATGCCCACCCCCTTTCCCATGCCTACCCCCTGCTCCCCTGCCCACACCCTTTCCCATGCCTACCCCCTGCCCCCCTACTCATGCCCACCCCCTTGCCCATCCTGCTCCTATCCCTTGCTCGTACCCGAGCTACAGCCACTCTCTTGCCTCTTGCACTCTTTTGCCCAGCCCTTCCCCTAGTCCTTGCCCGAGTTCGAGCCCTTGCCAGGCTATGCCCTTGCCATTGCTGTACCCCTAGCCCTAACCCTGGCACTAGCCCATGCCACAACTCTTGCCCTTGCCCTAGCTCTATCCCTTGCCCTTGCTCATAACCATACCATAGTCCTTGCCGATGCCCCCACCCTAACCCCAGGCCCTGCCCCATCTCTAGCCCTCCACCATGCCTGTGCCGTAGCCACTAGCCCATGCCCACCCCCAGCCCAGGCCTGAGAACTCGCCCTTGCTTAGGCCCTATCTGAAGCCTGTGCTCTATCCACTAGCCACTAGCCACCAGCCAGTAGCCACTAGCCCTAGTCCTTACCCTGGCCTTAGCCCTAACTCTTCCCCTAGCCCATACCCTAGCCTTACCCATTGCTCTCTCCCCATGCCATAGCCCTTGCTCCTGCCCCTGCACCACCCCTCGCTCTGGCCTACTAAGCCCATGCCCAACCCTTCCCTTAGCCCTAGCCCTACACACTGGCCCTAGCTCCTACCCTGGCCCTAGTGCTTGCCTGAGCTCTAACCCTAGCCCTCGACCCCAGCCCTGGCCCTATCTCTAGCCTTAGCCCTTGTGCCACCCTTACCCCGAGACCAGGCACTAGCCCATGCCATGGCACCATGGCCCTATCTTGAGCCATGAGCCCAAGAGCGGAGAGAGGGCAGCTACCCTGCGGGAGTGGAAACCTCTGTCAGGGTTGTCCCACGTGACTACAGTCCAGAGAGAGGCCAGGCAATTGTAGACGTCAGCACATCAGGTGAGAAATGGATAATCAGCTCTGCACTCTGCTGCGGGGCGGCCCGGAGACACTCTCTGGGAGCAGACTGAGCTCTTGGCAAGGCTTCTAGCGCGTGCAAGACCATGCTGCAGGAAGGGCTAATGCACTCAGGACAAGAGGAAGGAAGGAAGGAGAAAGCCGGATATTAAGATTCAAAAAGAAACTCGATGATTTTCTTCCTCTGGAGTATTTTTACCCCTTGTGTTGTTTTCGAGGCAGTTTCCTATCATGTGCCATTGACAGTACGACGTTTCCATGGGTAGAAAGCAGATTATTTTATACTCCAACTGCTTGAAATAAAGGAGATGTAGAATAGTTCAATCGAAGGGTGGCGCAGCGGTAGAGTTGCTGCATTACAGCGCCTGGGACCCGGGTTCCATCCCGACCACGGGCGCTGTCTGTACGGAGTTCGCACGTTCTCCCCGTGACCGCGTGGGTTTTCTCCGGGTGCTCTGGTTTCCTCCCACACTCCAAAGACGTGCAGGTTTGTAGGTTAATAGGCTTCAAGTCAAGTCAAGTTTATTTGTCACATACACATACAAGATGTGCAGTGAAATGAAAGGCTTCTGTAAATAGTCTCTAGCGTGTCGGGTAGAACTAGTGTACGGGGTGATTGTTAGTTGGCGCGGACCCGGTGGGCTGAAGTGCCTGTTTCCATGCTGTGTTTATAAACTAAACTAGACTAAGCTTGCCTTTACATTATCACTCAAAGTTAACATAAAGCCCACTGTCTATCACAACCAGAGAGCAGTGCTGAACTACTACCTACCTCTTTGGTGACCCTTGGACTATCCTTGATCGGACTCTGCTGGCTTTACCTCGCACTAAGCGTTATTCCCTTACCATGTGTCTATACACTGCAAAAGGCTCGATTGTAATCATGTATTGTCTAGCTGCCGACTGGTTAGCACGCAATAAAAGATGGTCACTGTACCTCAGTACACCTGACAATAAACTCTACTGAACTGTGTAGGTAAGACCTGCAGTTGCTGGTTTAAATCAAAGGTAGACACAAAATGCTGGAATAACTCAGCACCTCTGGAGAGAAGGAATGGAGGGAAGAATTAAACTGCGCTCGAGAGTACTCAGAGAAGACTCAAGATTCTCCAATTTAATTACAAAATACTTCCCCTCTCCACTCTTCCACCCTCACGCCACCCCCACTTCCCAAACCCTACACCCCTGTGTCCCACCCGGACACGCACCTATTTTCCCCTCCCATCTACATTCCTTCCTCTAGCTTCACAATTCGCAACTCTTCAATCCTTTTGTCTCCCACCTTCTGTTTTTCCATCTCTAGCCCTTGTCCACCATCTGCCTATCAAGCACCCTCAACCCCCCCCCTTCCCCCCCTTCGCCCCCCCCCCTTCGCCCCCCCCTTCCCCCCCTTCGCCCCCCCCCCCTCCCTCCCCCTCACCTGCACCCAACTATTACCTGCTGGGCTTTGGCCTGCCCCTCCTCTCTTCCAGCTCTCTCTCTCCCCCCCCCCCACCCCATACAGTCAATCTGAAGAAGGGCTCTGATCCGAAATGTCAATGTTACCTATCCATGTTCTCCATAGATGCTGCCTGCCTTGCTGAGTTACTCCAGCACTTTGTAACTTTTTTTGGTAAACCAGCATCTGCAGTTCCTTGTATCCTTGCAATTTATTATTATTTCTTTTACATTGCTACATGTTCATCATCTCTACATATGTGGGGTTAGGAGGGAGGGATGGATCAGCCGTGATTGAATGGCGGAGTAGACTTGATGGGCCGAATGGCCCAATTCTACTCCTGTCACTTCTGAATATCTGCACAAACAAATATAGTTCCAATGACTTTCTGGTGAATTATATAAAGACTCAGGAATCAACAAGAGCAAATTTCCACCCAGGCAGTTGAATCCAAAAGCCACCCAACAAGTTTAACATTTATGGAGTTGAGTTAAATTAAACATCCCATTAGTGACTTTAATACAGATGGATTCTGCTAATAACCAAGCCCAAGCATTGTTGACAA
The DNA here is from genome assembly GCF_053455715.1 of Rhinoraja longicauda. Classification (NCBI taxonomy): domain Eukaryota; kingdom Metazoa; phylum Chordata; class Chondrichthyes; order Rajiformes; family Arhynchobatidae; genus Rhinoraja; species Rhinoraja longicauda. The sequence continues at coordinate 37,574,593 of NC_135970.1, forward strand.
TTTGCTTTAGCTTGTTATTAGAAAGTCTGACAATTCCTGCACAATGGCCTGTCACCTGACTATGTTGCAGACATTTTTCATAAGTTCATAGGTTCTAGGAGCAGAATTAGGCCATTCGGCCCATCACGTCTCCTCTGCCATTCCATCATGGCTGGTCTATCTCTCCCTCTCAACCCCATTCTCCTGCCTTCTCCCCGTAACCCCTGACACCCGTACTAATCAAGAATCTGTCAATCTCCGCCTTAAAATGTCCGTTCACTTGGCTTCCACAGCCGTCTGCGGCAATGAATTCCACAGATTCACCACCCTCGGACTAACAAAAATTCCTCCTCACCTCCTTTCTAAAAGTACGTCCTTTTCATTCTGAGGCTGCGCCCTCTGGTTCTAGACTCTCCCATTAGTGGAAACGTCCTCTCCACATTCACTCTGTCCAGGCCTTGCACCATCTTAGAGACACAGTGTGGAAGCAGGCCCTTCGGCCCACCGGGCCCACGCCGACCAACGATCACCCGAACACCAGTTCTATCCAGCGGACTCGGGTCAGTTTACAGAAGCCAATTAACCAACAAACCTGCACATCTTTTAGATGATGTCGCAGGAAGCCGGGGCACCCGGAGAAAACCCGCGCGGTCCCAAACTCCGTACAGGCAAAGCGACCCGTAGTCGGGATGGAACCTGGGCCTCTGTTCCGCCGTGCCGCCCCATTTAAGATGGTAGCTTACACGTACGGTTTCGCAAGCAGCGTTTGTTTACACCCGCTGTACACAAGCCACCAAATGGTTGCATTAAATCACCAGCCCGCAGTTTATTAAATAGCGTTTGGAGTGCCCGTGGAAAATAATGCTGAGCAGTCAAGGAGACTGATATACTGTCATTTTTGAAATTCTTCAAGGGTGAGAACAGAGTGTGTTGTCAACAGATATCTATTCACCGAAAGCTGGGGGGAGAGAGAATGAAAGAAAGCATTTTATTGTCGGAGATAGGCAATGTAGGCTCCAGGAATGCGCGCAGAATGTGACACCCACGTTGGGCTGGGGAAATGCCTTTTTCCGCAGATGAAAAAAAAAAATGGACAAATTGCATCGAGCATTGAAAACAACCAGATCCTTCATCTGCTGCTGGTGATGTCATGGTTCGCAAAATGCGTTGACTGAGGACTGGAGGTTTGCAGCCAGCAATCTGCTTCCTGCATTGCAGAGAGATCAAAGCCGCCCGGAGGACAAGTTCAGCTTAGTTTAATTTGGGCTGGCTAGCACGCGGCCAAAGCTTTTCCCTGTACCTCGGCACGCGTGACAATGAGGTCAAATGAACTGAGAGACAGATTCAGAAGCTGGCTCTTCGGCCCATCGAGTCCGCGCCGGCCTGCTTGTACAAAGCGAAGGTATTTATTCACAAAATGCTGGAGTAACTCAGCAGGTCAGGCAGCATCTCGGGAGAGAAGGAATGGGTGACGTTTCGGGTCGAGACCCTTCTTCAGACTGATACAAAGGTTTGTTCTTACGAATGAATGGCAGATTTTTAAATTTACTTTAGACTTAGAAACATAGAAACACAGAAAATAGGTGCAGGAGGAGGCCATTTGGCCCTTCGAGCCAGCACCGCCATTCATTGTGATCATGGCTGATCATCCACAATCAGTAACCTGTGCCTGCCTTCTCCCCATATCTCTTGATTCCACTAGTCCCAAGAGCTCTATCGAACTCTCTTTTAAATTCATCCAGCGAATTGTCCTCCACTGCCCTCTGCGGCAGAGAATTCCACAAATTCACAACTCTCTGGGTGAAAAAGTTTTTTCTCATCTCAGTTTCAAATGGCCTCCCCTTTATTCTTAGACTGTGGCCCCTGGTTCTGGACTCCCCCAACATTGGGAACATTTTTCCTGCATCTAGCTTGTCCAGCCCTTTTTATAATTTTATACGTTTCTATAAGATCCCCTCTCATCCTTCTAAACTCCAGTGAATACAAGTCCAGTCTTTCCAATCTTTTCTCATATGACAGTCCCGCCATCGTGAACCTACGCTGCACTGCCTCAATAGCAAGGATGTCCTTCCTTAAATTGGGAGACCAAAACTGCACACAATACTCCAGGTGCGGTCTCACCAGGGCCCTGGACAACTGCAGAAGGACCTCTTTACTCCTATACTCAAATCCTCTCGTTATGAAGGCCAACATGCCATTAGCTTTCTTCACCGTCTGCTGTACCTGCACGTTTACTTTCCGTTACTGGTGTACAAGGACACCCAGGTTTCGTTGCACTTCCCTTTTTTCTAATCTGCCTCCCTTGTTCTTGCCACCAAAGTGGATAACCTCACATTTATCTACATTATACTGCATAGGCCATGCATCTGCCCACTCACTCAACCTGTTCAAGTCACCCAAGTCAATTCGCTAGTGTTACTTTTAATTCCATCATCTAAATCATTAATATGTAGTGTAAACAGTTGCGGGCCCCATCGCCGAGCCTTGCGGCACTCCACTCGCCACTGCCTGCCATGCCATTCTGACAGGGACTCGTTTATTCCTACTCTTTGTTTCCTATCTGCCAACCAATTCTCTACCTATGTCAATACCCTGCCCCCAATACCATGTGCTCTAATTCTGCCCACTAATCTCCTGTGTGGGACCTTATCAAAGGCTTTCTGAATGTCCAGATACACCTCATCCACTGCTAAACTAAACTAAAGTAACCAGTGTGAGCTGGTGATCAATGGTCGGTGTGGACTCGGTGGGTGTGGGGCCTGTTTCCACGCTGTATCCTTCAGTTAATCAATGCTCCGTTACAAAGAACACGGGGCATTAAGGCTCCTATTGTCCCACTCGGCCCTCCTGAGCAGGATGGCAGCACAGTTGCTGCTGCACTGATTGCAATTCTGCATGCCTCCGCTTCCCACAGCTTCAGATGAAGTAGAAGATTCTACATCAAGTCGAATCCAGCGTGGATACATCTCCTGAACATCAGTCTGATACCTCAGTCTGGAGAAGGGTCTCTGGTTTCCTCTGACATTCCAAGGACCTGCAGGTTTGTAGGTTAATTGACCCTCTATAAGTTGTCCCTAGTGTGTCGGGACAATTTGCATCAATCATGTATTGTCTTTCTGCTGGTAAACACAAAATGCTGGAGTAACTCAGCGGGTCGGGCAGCATCTCGGGAGAGAAGGAATGGGTGCGGTTTCGGGTCGAGACCCTTCTTCAGACCGAAACTCCTGAGATGCTGCCCGACCCGCTGCATTACTCCAGCATTTTGTGTCTACCTTCGATTCAAACCAGCATCTGCAGTTTTTCTCCTGCATATTGGCACGGTGGCGCAGCGGTAGAGTTGCTGCCTTACAGCGAATGCAGCGCCGGAGACCCGGGTTTGATCCTGACTATGGGCGCCGCCTGTACGGAGTTTGTACGTTCCCCCCGTGACCTGCGTGGGTTTTCTCCGAGATCTTCGGTTTCCTCCCACACTCCAAAGACGTACAGGGAATGTAGGTTAATTGGCTGGGTAAATGTAACAATTGTCCCTAGTGTGTGTAGGATAGTGTTAGTGTGCGGGGATCGCTGGGCGGCACGGATTCGGTGGGCCGAAGGGCCTGTTTCCGCGCTGAATCTCTCTAAAAAATAAATATTATCTTTGCGCTGACTGGTTAGCACGTAACAAAAGCTTTTCACTGTACCTCGGTACACGTAACAATAAACCAAACTGGACTGAACTGCAGGGAGTGGATGAGAAAGTGGGATAACATGGAACTGGTGAGAACGGGTGATCGCTGTGCTACGAGCCACGAGGATTATTTTATCCTTTGTATTAAATGTTGCCAGGCCGTAGAGAGAAGTCCAACTGCGCATGTTCCAGTGAATCTACACAGGAGTCTAGACAATAAAACCAAATGTCATCATCGGCCAGCAAGGGCAGCTGTACTTCAAATCTCATTACTGATCCATTTACCATTCAAAAATATGACAGATTGAACTTTGAAATATGAAGCATTTACACTGGGAGGCTTTCAGACGGCGGGAGTCACGATCGCTGCTGGCGAAACGAGCAGTTCAGCTCGACGCAAAGAGGAAAGGGGCGCAGCGGGTAGTGCTGCTGCCTCACAGCGCCAGAGACCCGGCTTTGACCCTGACTATGACTGCTGTCCGCACGGAGTTTGTACCTTCTCCCCGTGACCCGCGTGGGTTTTCTCCGGCATTCCCGGTTTCGTCCCACACTCCAAAGACGTGCAGGTTTGTGGGTTAATTGGCCACGGTAAAATTGTAAATTGTCCCTGGTGTGTGTGGGATAGTGCCCGTGTGTGGGGATCGCTGGCCGGCAAGGACTCAGTGGGCCGAAGGGCCTTTTACTGTACTGCGGCTCCCTACGCTGAACTAAACTACAGCCTAAATGAGAAAGGTTCAGCTCGATGCAAAAAGGAAAACGCAAGAACCTTGCCCGTAAAAGACAGCGCTTCCTGTTATCAAAGCTCTGGAGAGAAGGTCGTGTGGGACTAAGAATATAGAACTTGGATTAGTGCAGTACAAGAAGAGGCCCTTTCCCCACAATGTCTATGCTGGACATGAAGACCCGGCGTGGGGGAGGGGAAGAACAATGGAGGACCCGGCGTGGGGGGATCGCCCTGGGGGAGGTGTGGGAGTGGGGGAAGAACAATGGAGGACCCGGCGTGGGGGGGATCGCCCTGAGGGAGGTGTGGGGGGGGGGGGGGGAAGAACAATGGACAATGGGAAGTGGGGGGGGAACAAAGGACAATGAGAATCCGGCGTAGGGGAACCGCTGGGGGGGGGTGGGGGGTGGGGGAGGGGGCGGGGGGGGGGGGGGGGGGAAAAAGGGCCGGCGTGCTTTATAACTTTGTCAGTGCCGTAGGTGGCTGCCATTTGTAGACATTGTGAATGCAAACCAAGAATTTCACTGGGCCTCGTAACATGTGCCAATAAAGGATTCCTATTCCTGTGCGAAGGACACCTCCTATCCACCTGGCACCAGCGTCTCGTTCTCACCTAGCAAACAGCTAACAATGCCCTTTATTATTCCTTTATTATTGTCGCTTTTTTTGCATATCTTTCATTCATTTCTTCTCTGTCTCTCAGCATTATCTCTCGTTTCTCATTCCCGTGACTTTCAGTCTGAAGAAGGGTCTCGACCCGAAACGCCACCCATTCCTTCTCTCCGGAGATGTTGCCTGTCCCGCTGAGTTACTCCAGCATTTGGCGTCTATCCGTATCTCCCCCCCCCCGTTTCCTGCATATCCATGCGCCTTTCCAAAAGTCTCCTAAATGCCATTATCGTTTCTGCCTCCACCATCAACCCTGGCCGGGCATTCCAGGCACCCACCACCCTCTGTGTAAAACAAGGTTTTAAGGTTGAGAGGGAAAGATATAGCCAATAGACCAATAGACAATAGGTGCAGGAGGAGGCCATTTGGCCCTTCGAGCCAGCACCGCCATTCATTGAGATCATGGCTGATCATCCACAATCAGTACCCCGTTCCTGCCTTCTCCCCATACCCCCTGACTCCGCTATCCTTAAGAGCTCTATCCAGCTCTCTCTTGAATGCATTCAGAGAATTGGCCTCCACTGCCTTCTGAGGCAGTGAATTCCACAGATTTACAACTCTCTGACTGAAAAAGTTTTTCCTCATCTCCGTTCTAAATGGCCTACCCCTTATTCTTAAACTGTGGCCCCTGGTTCTGGACTCCCCCAACATTGGGAAAATGTTTCCTGCCTCTAACGTGTCCAACCCCTTAATAATCTTATACGTTTCGATAAGATCCCCTCTCATCCATTTAAATTCCAGTGTATACAAGCCGAGTCGCTCCAGTCTTTCAACATATGACAGTCCCGCCATTCCGGGAATTAACCTAGTAAACCTACGCTGCACGCCCTCAATAGCAAGAATATCCTTCCTCAAATTTGGAGACCAAAACTGCACACAGTACTCCAGTCGCGGTCTTACTAGGGCCCTGTACAACTGCAGATGGACCTCTTTGCTCCTACGCTCAACTCCTCATGTGGATGATGGAGTAGACTTGATGGGCCGAATGGCCTATTCTGCTCCTCTAATGGATGAAAAGTTAGCCCGCACATCTCCTTTGAACTTTTGCTTCTCTCACCTTGCTGCCTGATCTGCTGAGTTACTCCAGCACTCTGTGTCTCTTTTTTTTGGGTAAACCAGCATCTGCAGTTCCTTGTGTCTCCAAGGAGTAGGCTAGGCTTTTATTCTTCGGCATTTAGAAGAATAAGAAGTTTACTTTAGTTTAGAGATACAGTGCCGACCAGCGATGCTCGTTTGCTTACACTATCTTACACACACTGGGAACACTTTACAATTAAACCGAGCCAATTAAACCTACAATCCTGCACGTCTTTGGAATGTGGGAGGAAACCAGAGCACCCGGAGGAAACCGACGCGGTCAGAGGGAGAAGGTGCAAACTCCATGACAGACAGCTCCCAAGGCCAGGATCCAACCCGGGTCTCTGGCGCTGTAAGGCAGCAATTCTACCGCTGTTCCACCTGTGCCGAGTTACTCCAGCACTATGTGTCTTTTAAATGGTAAGCCAGCATCTGCATTTCCTTTGTGTCTTCAATGACCAGGCTAGGTCAATTTGCGTCTTCAATGACCAGGCTAGTTTCAGCTTCAGCTTAAGTGACGTTTCATAGAAACGTAGAAAAATAGAAAAAATAGGTGCAGGAGTAGGCCATTCGGCCCTTCGAGCCGGCACCGCCATTTAATATGATCAGGGCCGATCGTCCAGAATCAGAAGCCCGCTCCTGCTTTCTCCCCGTATACCTTGATTTCTTTAGCCCAGAGAGCTCAATCTAACTCTCTCTTGGAAATTCTGAAGCATTTGGAAGAATGTGAGGTGATCTCAGTGCAATGTTCTTTGAGAGCACGATGAGGAGACACAGGGAGGGTATTTGCCGGAGTGAAGGGCAGTGCGAATGATCACACCCCCTGGGTAAGGGACGGGCAGCTGAGGTTTTGAGCTGATCCTATCAACGAGATGCAGCTGTGTGAAAATGAACGGCAGCATCTCGAGGATGTCAGTTGGGAAATGTTTAACTGTCTGTCAGCTGTTTCTGGATGTTTGCTCGGGGAGGGGGGGGGGGGGTCAAATAACAGAGGGGACGGGGTTGAGCGAATGCAATAGGATACCGTTCTCCAGGCAGCGGCTGACAAGCCACTTCCTCCCCCACTTCCTTCCCCAATTCTGTGTAAGGTCACAGCTTTATCACCGCGAACTTGGACGGCTCTATCTTTAGTTTAAACCGGAGATGGGCACATAAACGCTGGAGTAGATCGGGGAGACACAGGCAGCATCTCCGGAGAGAAGGAATGGGTGACGTTTCGGGCCGAGAGGGTTTTTTTAGGTTTAGATTTAGAGATACAGCGCGGAAACAGGCCCTTCGGCCCACCGGGTCCGCGCCGCCCAGCGATCCCCGCACACTAACACTATCCTACACACACTAGGGACAATTTTTACATTTTTCATTAACCCAGCCAATTAACCTACATACCTGTACGTCTTTGGAGTGTAGAGATACTTTTTCACACAAAGGGTGGTGGGTGTGTGGAACAAGCAGCCGGAGGAGGGAGTTGAGGCAGGGACTATCCCAACGTTTTAAAGAAGTAGTTAGACAGGTACATGGATAAGCAGGTTTGGAGGGATATGGACCGAGCGCAGGCAGGTGGGACTAGTGTAGCTGGGACATGTTGGCCGGTGTGGGCAAGTTGGGCCGAGGGGCCTGTTTCCACACTGTGTCACTCTACGATTCTATGACACTGGAATTTAGAAGGATGAGAGGAGATCTTATCGAAACGTATAAGATTATTAAGGGGTTGGACACATTAGAGGCAGGAAACATGTTCCCAATGTTGGGGGAGTCCAGAACAAGGGGCCACAGTTTAAGAATAAGGGGTAGGTCCATTTAGAACGGAGATGAGGAAAAACTTTTTCAGTCAGAGAGTTGTGAATCTGTGGAATTCTCTGCCTCAGAAGGCAGTGGAGGCCAATTCTCTGAATGCATTCAAGAGAGAGCTAGATAGAGCTCTTAAGGATAGCAGAGTCAGGGGGTATGGGGGAGAAGGCAGGAACGGGGTACTGATTGAGAATGATCAGCCATGATCACATTGAATGGTGGTGCTAGCTCGAAGGGCCGAATGGCCTCCTGCACCTATTGTCTATTGTCTATTGTCTATTGATTCTATGTAAGGACGTCAGTTTTCCAATAGGCTTTTATTAGAAGTAAAAGGTGGGAATCACAATGAAGAGAATGGCTGCAAGTTTAGTGGTGGCGAGACCATCCTGGCATTCAGATCCAGGCCAGTGCATTGCTCGGAGGCTGTTTTCTGACTTGGACGCTGGTATTTTGGAGACTGCTGCAAGCAAATCATTGACAGGAGGTTGGGGCGGCACGGTGGCGCAGCTGGGAGGGCTGCTGCCTCACAGGGCCGGAGACCCAGCTTTGATCCTGACCTCGGCTGCTGTCTGTGTGGAGTTTGCTCGTTTTCCTTGCCCTCCCTGTGTTCCGGCTTCATCCCACGTCCCACGGTTTGCAGGTTAATCGGCCCCTCCGTACAACCGTCCCCAGTGTGTAGGGAGTGGATGAGAAGGTGGGATAGCACGGACCTCGTGTGATCGGGTGATCGATGCTCCGCGTGGACTCGGTGGGCCGAAGGGCCTGTTTCCACGCTGTGTCTTTGAACTAAACTAAAACGACGTGGATAGGACAGGTTTAGAGGGATAAAACGCAGGCAGGTGGGACTAATGTAGATGGGGCATGTTGGTCAGTTGGGTTGAAGGGCATGTATCCACACTTTATGACTCTACTAGATCAAGTGGACCTGTTGTGCTCAAACCTCTCCTGCATTGGTGCAGCATTCTCTCCACCCCACTACCCCCTCCCCCCTCACCCCTCCCCCTCCCCACTACCCCCTCCCCCTCTCCCCCTCCCTCCCTCCCACCTCGCCTTCCCTCCTCCCCTCCCTCCCCCCTCCTTCCCGCTCCCTCCCCTCCCCCTCCCCTCTTCCCCTCCCCCTCCCTCCCACCTCCCCCTCCCTCCTCCACTCCCTCCCCCTTCCCCTCCCCCTCTCTCCTTCCCTCCCACCTTCCCCCTCCCTCCTCCCCTCCCTCCCCCCTCCTTCCCTCCCCCTCCCCTTCCCCTCCCCCTCCCCCCCCTCCCCCTCCCTCCTTCCCCCCCTCCCTCCTTTCACCTCCCTCCATCCCTCCCCCTCCATCCCCCTCCCTCCCTCCATCTCTCTCCCTCCCCTTACATCCCTAGGAGGTAGATTTAAACATTAAAATGTGAATAACTTAAAAAATACAACACCGATTTCAATGAAACTTCTTCCATTAGCACCAAAGGGACGACGGTGAGTAAGGTGGGCCTAACATTGTTGCGCCATCGTGTACCGTTTTGGCTGTGAATTCAGGATCAAACAAACAAGATGACTCTATTGAGCCCTTTTATATTAGTATATAGATGACTCTATTGAGCCCTTTTGAAATTGCTTGCTTCTTGAATTAAACTTTCACTTTAAAAATAAATTGGGTGATTGTGGTCCATTATCATTTTGGAATCAACTTTGGATTTTTATTATAAAACTAGACCAAGTGGACCCCGTTGGGCCCAAACCTCTCCTGCATTGGTGCTGCGCCCTCTCCTCCCCCCCCCCCCCCCCACTCCCCTCTCTCATCAACCTCCCCTCCCCTCTCCCTTCTCCCCCACTCCCCCCTTCCCCCCTCCCCTCCCCCTCCCCTCCTTTCAAACTTTAAAATGTGAATAACTTTAAAAATATAACACCTATTTCAATAAAACTACTTGCATTATCACTAAAGTGACAACGGTGAGTAAGGTGGGCCTAAAATTGTCGCGCTATCGTATACCGTTTTGGCTGAAGTTCAGTCACAAACAAGATAACAAACGCGAGTTTTAGTATATAGATATAAAAAATGCAGTGTTGGTAGGAACTCAGAGGGAGAGTGGTGAGAGAGCATGCTGCAGGACTCTCATCTTCAAAGCTGTCTTGTTGAGTCTCATTGTCTGTAACTCATTTTCACCTACTGCAGCCCACAACTCACAATGGCCTGTTGCCTGTATCATCGTTACTTTCTTGCAAATCTTTCATTCATTTCCTCTGTATCTCTCTATATCACCGTCTACACTTTTCGTTTCCCTCTCCCCTGACTCTCGGTCTGAGGAAGGGTCTCGACCCGAAACGTCACCCGTTCCTTCTCTCCAGAGACGCTGCCTGTCCCGCTGAGTTACTCCAGCATTTTGTGTCCATCTTCATTACCAAAAAAATGCTGTCATGTCCAAACAGACACAAACTGAAGCAGTATATTTTTGAGACTGTCACTGTGGGTCACTGGGAAATCATATCATATCATCATATCATATATATACAGCCGGAAACAGGCCTTTTCGGCCCTCCAAGTCCGTGCCGCCCAGTGATCCCCACACATTAACACTATCCTACACCCACTAGGGACAATTTTTACATTTACCCAGCCAATTAACCTACATACCTGTACGTCTTTGGAGTGTGGGAGGAAACCGAAGATCTCGGAGAAAACCCACGCAGGTCACGGGGAGAATGTACAAACTCCTTACAGTGCAGCACCCGTAGTCAGGATCGAACCTGAGTCTCTGGCGCTGCATTCGCTGTAAAGCAGCAACTCTACCGCTGCGCTACCGTGCCGCCCAATAATAGTGACTGCAGTGTATTCCTCTGAGAGAGAGAGAATTGTTGGACAATTTGAGCTGAATCTGATTACATGCATAATTTAAAAATGTTAGTGGATAAAACGTACAATATGCCCTCTCATTTCTTGGACATGTGCAGCCAAGTGGCTGGGGAGATGAAATTATTACATCACGTGTAGAACACTCAGGGATTATCCAAGGTGAAGTGCCAGATATGGGAGGAAAGTAGGGCAAAGAGAAGAGAATGATTGCAATCCATGACAATCCTGTTGCATAAGTCAGTGCGATCGTCCCAGCCAAAGGCACGATTAATCACGCATATTTAGTTTAGCTTTAGAGATACAGGGCGTGACACAGGCCCTTCGGCCCAACGCGCCCGCGCCGACCAGCGATCCCCGCACGCTAACACTATCCTACACACGCTGGGGACAATTTTACATTTATGCCCAGCCAATTAACCTAAAAACCTGCACGTCCTTGGAGTGTGGGAGGAAACCGGAGCACCCGGAGAAAACCCACGCAGGTCACGGGGGGGTGGGGGGGGGGGGGGTGGGGGGAGGGGGAAGGAACGTACAAACTCCTTACGGACAGCACCCGTAGTCGGGATCGAACCCGGGTCTCCGGCGCGGTAAGGCAGCAACGCCTTCGCTGCGCCACCGAGCTGCCCAATATCCCATTCCTTCTCTCCAGAAATGCTGCCTGACCCGCTGAGTTACTCCAGCACTTTGGTGATATCTCCAATGGTTTTGGTTCGGATTTAACGCGGGGACTTTTATCCGCTCTTTATCTTTTGAGCGGCACGGTGGCGCAGCGGTAGAGTTGCTGCCTTACAGCGAATGCAGCGCCGGAGACTCAGGTTCGATCCTGACTACGGGCGTCGTCTGTACGGAGTTTGTACGTTCTCCCCGTGACCTGCGTGGGTTTTCTCCGAGATCTTCGGTTTCCTCCCACACTCCAAAGACGTACAGGTATGTAGGTTAATTGGCTTGGTAAATGTAAAAATTGACTGGGTAAAATGTTTAAAAAAAAAGATTTTTTAAAAATTGTCCCTAGTGTGTGTAGGATAGTGTTAATGTGCGGGGATTGCTGGGCGGCGCGGACTCGGTGGGCCGAAGGACCTGTTTCCACGCTGTATCTCTAAATCTAAATCTTTGTGTACAAAGTCATGAGAGGAATAGATTGGGTAGACGCACAGAGTCTCTTGTGCAGAGTAGGGGAATCGAGAATCAGAGGACATGGGTTGAGGTGAGGGGGGAAAGATTTTATACAAAGGACAGTGGGTGTATGGAACGAGCTGCCGGAGGAGATAGTTGAGACCGGTATTATCGTAACGTTTACGAAATACTAGACCAAGTGGACCCGTTGGGCCCAAACCTCTCCTGCATTGGTGCAGCACCCTGTTCTCCCGTCCTCCCCTCTCTCCTCAAACCCCCCCCTCCCCTCTCCCTTCTCCCCACTCCACCCTTCCTCCCTCCATCCTCCCCTCCCCCTCCCCTCCTTTTAAACTTTAAAATGTGAATAAAACTAGTTGCATTATCACTAAAGTGACGATGGTGAGTAAGGTGGGCCTAAAATTGTCACCCTGTCGTGTACCGTTTTGGCTGAAGTTCAGTCACAAACAAGATAACAAACGAGAGTTTTAGTATACAGATTTAGACAATTGCATTGATAGGGCAGGTTTAGAGGGACATGGGCCAAACACATTAACTCTATAACTCTATGACGACCAACCAGTAAACTAAGAAGTCTAAAGCAAACTGTAAGTGATACAGCTGTGCCATGTGCTGTAATACGCAGGGAAACTGTAATTTTAATTTGCTTAACTAAATTTTAAAATAATTAACAGCAATTTCAGGTCAGGGTGGCACAGCGGTAGAGTTGCTGCCTTGCAGCGCCAGAGACCAGGGTTCAATCCTGACTACGGGCGCTGTCTGTACGGAGTTTGTACGTTCTCCCCGTGACCTGCGTGGGTTTTCTCCGGGTGCTCCGGTTTCCTCCCACACTCCAAAGACGCACAGGTTAATTGGCTTCTGTAAATTTCCCCCCGGTGTGTAGGGTGGACTTAGTGTACGGTTGATCGTTGGTCAGCATGGACTCGGTGGGCCGAAGGGCCTGTTTCCGCACTGTATCTCGAAACTAACACTAAATTAAACTATAACTTCAGGTCTTTCGCAGTGACATCCTTTGTGTTACTAACGCATGAGTGTGGCGTTGTAGCATTTAATCAGCAGAGATTCCTCTGCTTTATGTTCCAGTCTTTTGGTCTCCGCATAGATATCAATGATAAAGAAACCAATGTTGTCATTAATCCACTCTCCTCCATCAGTTCCCCCCCTTGCTGACTAACTGAGAATGCAGAGGACATGGCAACATGTGAGGCAAGATCAGGTTATCTGGTACATCACTCTGCTGGTTAAACATTTAATTATTTAATGTCTACAAACTCGAAGGTACTAAGTTTACATTCCACCGAAGCACCAAGGAATAGCAGCATCATGGGAGGTGCCAGTTTGTGAAGAAGTGAAATGTGAAAACTATAAGCCAAAGACGTACAGGTTTGTAGGCTAATTGGCTCGGTATAATTGTAAATTGTCCCTTGTGTGCGTAGAATAGTTTTAGTGTGCGGGGATCGCTGGTGGGCACAGACTCGGTGGGCCGAAGGGCCTGTTTCCGTGCTGTATCGCTAAACTAAACTAAACTGAACTATAATAGATAGCCAGAGACCCGGGTTCGATCTTGACAGCGGGTGCTGTCTGTGTGGAGTTAGTACTACCTTCTCCCCGTGACCTGCGTGGGTTTTCTCCGGAACGTTCGGTTTCCTCCCTGCAGGTTTGTAGGTTAATTGGCTTGGTATAAATGTGGAAAACATTCGTCCCTATTGTGCGCGCAGGGTGGGGTGTTAGTGTGCGGGGATCGCTGGTCGGCGCGGGCTCGGTGGGCGGAAGGGCCCGCTTCCACGCTGTATCTCTGAACTAAACTAAACTAAACTAAACTGAACTGAACTCTGTTTGGAATTACCTTGCGTTTTTTCTTCCCGCAGTGATGACAACTCAGAGGTGCTGGTTTCAAGGTGGGAACAATAGCGGTCAAACAGCGCGGTTCAAACCACTGTTCCAACTGTTTTGAATAAGGGTCCACGTTTGGAACTTGTGGTATTCAGTCTGCCTTGGTTATTCAAACCAGGTTTCTGCCCACAGGCTTGTCTGTGTTCTCTCCTCCCAAACGTCCAAGATCTAAGCAGGCATTAACTTGCCCCAGAAAAAACCTAACTCTAAATATTTAAGCACAAGCTTTCCCTTCTTCTGCCCAAGTGGATCCATCTGTAAACATTTTTCCTGTTGGGTATATTCTGTCCAATCCTGTCCAAAATGTAACGGGTGGAATAAAACGTGTTTCCCTTCTCTCCGCTAACTTTAACACTACATCTGATCCATCCTCTACAGCAAGTGCAGTTTAGTTCAGTTGGGCTGATTGTCACATGTGCTGAACTACATGGACTATTATTGTTATTACTATTATTAACTCTTTAAAGGGAGAGTTAGATATAGCTCTTAGTGCTAACGGAATCAAGGGATACGGGGAGAAAGCAGGAACGGGGTACTGATTTTGGATGATTAGCCATGATCATATTGAATGCCGAATGGCCTACTCCCGCACCTATTTTCTCAATTTCTATGTTTCTATGTTTCTATTATTACTATTATTACTATAGAGGCAGGAAACATGTTCCCAATAGAGGCAGGAAACATGTTCCCAATGTTGGGGGAGTCCAGAACAAGGGGCCACAGTTTACGAATAAGGGGTAGGCCATTTAGAACGGAGATGAGGACAACATTTTTCAGTCAGAGAGTTGTGAATCTGTGGAATTCTCTGCCTCAGAAGGCAGTGGAGGACAATTCTCTGAACGCATTCAAGAGAGAGCTAGATAGAGCTCTTAAGGATAGCGGAGTCAGGGGGTATGGGGAGAAGGCAGGAACGGGGTACTGATTGAGAATGATCAGCCATGATCACATTGAAGGGCGGTGCTGGCTCGAAGGGCCGAATGGCCTCCTCCTGCGCCTATTGTCTATTGTCTATTGTCTATTAATATTAATACTATTATTGTTTGTTTTTTATGTGTACGTACGCGTGCGTGTGTACATACACACATTGAACTTTTTTTCTCGTTTGTTATATTGTTTACAGTGGACTATGTTGACATATTCTGTTGTGCTGCTGCAACTAAGCATTTCATTGTTCCATCTGGGACTTCTGACAATAAAACCCTCTTGACTCTTGACTCTTCAAGCTTTTTGTTGCGTGCTGTCCCAGTCGGCAGAAAGACAATACCCAAGATTACAATCGTGTTAATCCGCGCCGACCAGCGATCCCGTACACCAGCGTTATCCCACGCACTCCAGGGACAATTTAACAATTCTTACCGAAGCCAATTAACCTATACGTCTTTGGAGTGTGGGAGGAAACCGGAGCGCCGAACAGTGAGCGGCCTGGATAGAGTGGATGTGGAGAGGATGTTTCCACTAGTGGGAGAGTCTAGGACCAAAGGTCACAGCCTCTGACCCCATCCCGAATTAAAGGACGTTCCTTTGGGAAGAAGATGAGGGGGATTTTTTTTTAGTCAGAGGGTGGTGAATCTGTGGAAGTCATTGCCACAGACGGCTGTGGAGGCCAAGGCTGTGGATATTTTTAAGGCAGAGATAGATAGATTCTTGATTGGTACGGGTGTCAGGGGTTATGGGGAGAAGGCAGGAGAATGGGGTTGAGAGGGAAAGATAGATCAGCCATGATTGAATGGCGGAGTAGACTTGATGGGCCGAATGGCTTAATTCTGCTCCCATGAGCGTACCGGGAGGAGGTGGTTGATCTGGCACTCTGGTGTCAGGACAATAGCCTCCTCTTGAATGTCACTAAAACGAAGGAGCTGATTGTGGACTTCAGAAGGGCTAAACATCCAAGGACGTACACGCCACTGGAGATAAATGGGTCTACTGTGGATAGGGTGAGCAGTTTTAAATACTTGGGAGTCCGCATCACAGAGGATCTAACGTGGGCAATGCACATTGCCGCACTGGTGGGTAAGACAAAGCAGCGCCTTTACCACCTTAGACAACTGAGGAAATTCAGAGTGTCTTGGAGGATCCTTCATTGCTTCTACTCTGGGGCTGTAGAGAGCATCCTGTCCGGCAACATTACAGTCTGGTTTGGGAACAGCTCTGCCCAGGACAGGATGGCCCTGCAGAGAGTAGTGCGTTCGGCAGAACGCACCATGGGAACTACACTCGTCCCCCTGCAGGACCTATACATCAGGAGGTGCAGATCCAGAGCAAGCAAGATCATGAGGGACCCCTGCCACCCCAGTAACGGACTGTTCCAGATGCTACGATCAGGCAAACGCCTCCGCTGTCACGCTGTGAAAACGGAGAGGATGAGACGGAGTTTCTTCCCACAGGCCATCAGGACTGTCAACTTTTATAACCCCAGAGACTAAATTTTAGTATATATACTATGTATAGTATATAGTAACTTATTAACTTTATTTATATGCTGTAACTTTAATTCTTTTTTGTGCACAATCCGCAGGCATTGCCACTTTCATTTCACTGCACATCGTGTATGTGTATGTGACAAATAAATTTGACTTGACTTGACTTGATGAAATGATGGACTTCCAGGGAAAACCCACGCAGGTCACGGGGAGAAAGTACAAACTCTCCGCACAGACAGTCGGGATCGAACCCGGGTCTCCGGCGCTGTACGGAAGCAACTCTATCGCTGCGCCGCCGTGCCGCCCAAAGATTCTTGCCCAAAGCCTTGTGACTTTTGACTGCGGAGGAGCACGTTTGGAGGTGAAGAATGTAAACGTCCACAGTTTAGCCCTGGTGCGGGTGATTAAGCCTGCACTGCTGCGCTGTGAAATGGGAACAAGGTTAGTTTTATTGCCTTGCTGGCTCTCTGTGGCAAAAGCATACAATCTACACAACAACATTCCTCAAAGGAGGCAAGCACATGGTGTTCTTAAAGTGAATAGACTAGCATAACGTAATCATAACAAGGCAACAAAGATGAGATTTGTTTTATTTTCATTCATAATTGGTGTCGGCCGGTCACAGGATCAACATTGTTCCTTGGTATAATTACTGAATGAAGGCATTCTTTAAAAAAAATTGTACCTAAACTCTATTCTGTTTCAACTTTGATTAATTTGTGAAATGGTTAACGATACTGGGGAAACCAGTGGAAATGGGAACCATATGGCCTGTGATGTGTAAAACAAAGTTCACTTCCACTAGAATACATTTTTTGTCTTTCATTGCAGCCTTTCCTTGTAAAGCAGCTGTTCCAGCTGTTCCCCAGTCATTCCCAGCGTTATCCTGCCTCAAAGCCTTCATCTGGTAGCTGCAGCCAGTGAGTTTTACAAAGCCGCATACTCGACCCTCTGCACTGTATGTTCAAACCAAACTACACTCAAGGTGTAGGAAGGAACTGCAGATGCTGGTTCAAAGCCGAAGATAGACGCAAAGTGCCGGAGTAACTCAGCGGGACAGGCAGCATCCCTGGAGGGAAGGAATGGGTGGCGTTTCGGGTCGGGACGGGTATGAAGAAGGGTCTCGACCCGAAACGCCACCCATTCCCTCTCTCCAGAGATGCTGCCTGTCCCGCTGAGTTACTCCAGCATTTTCGTGTCCATCTACAAAGCCCGCAATGCTGATTAGCCCATTAGTCTGATGAAGGACAACTTTACCAATCGCCGATAAATTATAGGCACCATGGGAGGAGGAAAATCAGCCAGGGGCAATTTTTTTTCCTGTCTAGCAGTTATTAATGAAACATTAAGACAGTAATAACAAGTGAAATCAATATCTGCAGAATAAATGTCTGACTTTAATGCGTGCTGCATGAACCCAGTGTTTTAAGGACCTTTTCAATCTGTCAGATTTGCATTATCAGTCATATTGATTTTATGTTCAATCAGTTGTCCAGATCTGCAGGCCTAATGACGAACGAAGAATCACAAACATTTATGGCCTGATCGACTTTAGTTTAGGAAGGAACTTCCGATGTGCAGGAAAGAACTGCAGATGCTGGTTTAAATCGAAGGCAGACAGAAAATGCTGGAGTAACTCAGCGGGACAGGCAGCATCTCTGGACAAAAGGAATAGGTGACGTTTCTGAAGAAGGGTCCCGACCCAAAACGTTACCTATTTGTGTTCTCCGGTGATGCTGCCTGACCCGCTGAGTTACTCCAGCACTCTGTGAAACGTCACCTATCCATGTTCTCCAGAGATGCTGCCTGGTGTTCTGAGTTACTCCAGCACTCTGTGAAACGTCACCTATCCATGTTCTCCAGAGATGCTGCCTGGTGTTCTGAGTTACTCCAGCACTCTGTGAAACGTCACCTATCCATGTTCTCCAGAGATGCTGCCTGACCCGTTGAGTTACTCCAGCACTCTGTGAAATGTCACCTAGCCATGCTCCCCAGAGATGCTGCCTGACCCGCTGAGTTACTCCAGCACTCTGTGTCAATCTTGAGTTTAGTTTAATTCAGTTCAGAGATAGAGCGCAGAAATAGGCCCTTCGGCCCACCGGGTCCATGATGACCAACGATCCTCGCACACGGACACTATCCTACACACACTAGGGACAATTTACAAATTTACCGAAACCAATAAACCTCCAAAAACCTGCACTTCTGTGGAGCGTAGGAGGAAACCGGAGCACCTGGAGAAAGCCCACGCAGGTCACGGGAAGAACGTACAAACTCCGTACAGACAGCGCCCGTAGTCAGGATCTCTGACGCTGTAAGGCAGCAACTCTACCGTTGCGCCACCGCCCGTTTGCAAAAAATTGACATGAGCTCTATAACTTAATCATGACACCACATTTTGGTCTTTGTGGGAATCACTGATGTTGCAATGCTAATGTGTGCATCCCATTGAAATAATTATCAGGGCTTCGAACCACAAATCTACTCCAGATTGTGTAATTGTTGCTCTGGTTTAATTGCGTTTTACAGATTGCTGTGTGAGGTAACCCCTTAGGATTTTGTGTGTGTGTTGTTGATGATTAATGCAAATGGAGGCATGCAGAATTTGACCCATCACCTTTTCATGATGGTGTTTAACAGGTCCGCAGGCAGCTATCTTTGACAATATTTTGTAGAAAACAAGGAACTGCAGATAGTAGTTTACAAAAGTAAACACAGAGTGCTGGAGTAACTCAGCGGGTCAGACGACAGCTCTGGAGAACATGGATAGATGACGTTTCACAGAGTGCTGGAGTAACTCAGCGGGTCAGGCAGCATCTCTGGAGAACATGGATAGATAACGTTTCACAGAGTGCTGGAGTAACTCAGCGGGTCAGGCATCATCTGTGGAGAACATGGATAGATGACTTTTCACAGAGTGCTGGAGTAACTCAGCGGGTCAGGCATCATCTGTGGAGAACATGGATAGATGACTTTTCACAGAGTGCTGGAGTAACTCAGTGGGTCAAGCAACAGCTCTAGAGAACATGGATGGGTGACGTTTCAGGTGGGAGTTCGAAGAAGGGTCTCTACCCGAAACGTCACCCATTCCTGCTCTGCAGAGATGCTGCCTGTCCCGCTGAGTTACTCCAGTATTTTCTTCTGGTTTCAGGTTGGGACCCTTCTTCAGATGGCGTGGTTTGGGTCTGAAGAAGGGCTCTGATCCGAAACGTCGCCTGTCCATGTTGTACAGAGATGCTGCCTGACCTACTGAGTTACTCCAGCACTTTGTGTCTACTTTTGACAACACTTGACCGTTTTTACAACTCGGGTATTGGTCAGGAGAAACGTGTTGATCTAAGAATATTCCTTTATCGTGAAATGTTCAGAAGCTTTCGGTTCTTCAGAGATGAACTTTTTTTTAGTTTCGTTTAGAGACACAGCGCGGAGGCAGGACCTTCGGGCCCACCGAGCCCGCGCCGACCAGCGAGCCTCACGTTCTGGCATTATCCTACACACTAGGGACAAATTACGATCTTTACTAAAGGCAATCAACCTACAAACCTGTTCATCTTTGGAATGTGGGAGGAAATCGGTGCGTCTGGGGAAATCGCACGCGGACACGGGAAAGTGAAGTCATGGTCATCTTCGAACCCGAAGGACGAACAACAACAACAACAACAACAACAACAACAAGATATGCTACCTGACCCGCTGAGTTACTCCAGCAACGTCTTGATCCAAACGTTGAATGGAACGCCAATGGAATTTGGTGAGGATGGATGTGTCATTAAATATTGGTAATGGAGGTATAAGGAGTGGGAATTGATTGATGGACACAAAATGCTGGAGTAACTCAGCGGGACAGGCAGCATCTCTGGAGAGAAGGAATGGGTGACGTTCCTCGACCCGAAGCGTCACCCGTTCCTTCCATCCAGCGATGCTGCCTGGCCCGCTGAGTTACTCCAGCATTTTGTGTCCATCTTAGGTGTAAACCATCGCCCACAGTTCCTTCCTGCACAAAGTTTTGATTGAGTTCGGGTTTACACAGTGTTATTTCCGTGTGCTCCACAGCATCGCAATATCATTGCGCCTTGGGCACCAGCTGTGCTGATGAACGGAGTGAAATTTGACGTTGAAACTTAGAAACATAGAAAATAAGTGCAGGAGTAGGCCATTCGGCCCTTCGAGCCTGCACCGCCGTTCAATCTTATCGAAACGTGTAAGATTATTAAGGGGTTGGACACGTTAGAGGCAGGAAACATGTTCCCAATGTTGTGGGAGTCCAGAACCAGGGGCCACAGTTTAAGAATAAGGGGTAGGCCATTTAGAACTGAGATGAGGAAAAACTTTTTCAGTCAGAGAGTTGTGAATCTGTGGCATTCTCTGCCTCAGAAGGCAGTGGAGGCCAATTCTCTGAATGCATTCAAGAGAGAGCTAGATAGAGCTCTTAAGGATAGCGGAGTCAGGGGGTATGGGGAGAAGGCAGGAACGGGGTACTGATTGAGAATGATCAGCCATGATCACATTGAATGGCGGTGCTGGCTCGAAGGGCCGAATGGCCTCCTCCTGCACCGATTGTCTAATATGAGCATGGCTGATCATAAAAATCAGTACCCTGTTCCTTCTTTCTCCCCATATCCCTTGATTCCGTTAGCCCTAAGAGCTATATCCAACTTGAACGCGTCCAGTGAATTGGCCTCCACTGCCTTCTGTGGCAGAGAAGTCCACACATTCACAACTCCCTGGGTAAAAAAAATTTCTCCTCATCTCAGTCCCAAATGGCCTACTTACCCCTTATTCTTAAACTGTGACTCCCCTGGAAGCAGCAACAAAGACCAGGCAGCCACGGAATTCAGCGCTGGTCATTGCAAATGCTCATGTTTGCCTCATAGGTAAAGGAACAGACGTGAATGATAAAGCAGACTGACAGCACGGCTCACGGTTAGGCAGCAGAGATCTGCAGCAGATTAAGAGTCTCAGTGCGTTTCATCGTTGGAGTAGTGGGACCAGATCCACACGCACAATTCCTCACACATTCCTGACGATATACACCAGCTGTTCCTAGTTGGCTCGTGTGTAATTCCCAGTGTTATTGTCACTTAGCAGTGCACTTTCACCATTCCAGGATTAAGCTGAGTCATTTATCAGCCTTACCTTTAACACGGTGCCAATAACGCCACGTTTAAAAAGTCGCTTACCGCATCTCAACTTTTCCAGCGGGATTTTCCTTTTCCAAAGACAGACGCGGATAGCTGGGGCAACTCAGCAGGCCAGGCAGCATCTCTGGGGAAAAGGGACTAGGTGATGTTTTTCGGGTCGGGGAAACCTGTTAGTTTGGTTCAGTTTAGCGATACAGCGCGGAAACAGTCTCTGAAAGGAAGCATGCAGGTACAGCAGGCAGTGAAGAAAGCCAATGGAATGTTGGCCTTCATAACAAGTGGAGTTGGGTATAGGAGCATAGAGGTCCTTCTGCAGTTGTACAGGGCCCTAGTGAGACCGCACCTGGAGTACTGTGTGCAGTTTTGGTCTCCAAATTTGAGGAACGATATTCTTGCTATTGAGGGCGTGCAGCGTAGGTTTACTAGGTTAATTCCCGGAATGGCGGGACTGTCATATGTTGAAAGACTGGAGCGACTAGGCTTGTATACACTGGAATTTAGAAGGATGAGAGGAGATCTTATCGAAACGTATAAGATTATTAAGGGGTTGGACACGTTGGAGGCA
Organism: Rhinoraja longicauda; assembly: GCF_053455715.1. NCBI lineage: Eukaryota > Metazoa > Chordata > Chondrichthyes > Rajiformes > Arhynchobatidae > Rhinoraja > Rhinoraja longicauda. The sequence continues at coordinate 37,596,472 of NC_135970.1, forward strand.
GGAAACATGTTCCCAATGTTGGGGGAGTCCAGAACAAGGGGCCACAGTTTAAGAATAAGGGGTAGGCCATTTATCATATCATATCATATCATATATATACAGCCGGAAACAGGCCTTTTCGGCCCTCCAAGTCCGTGCCGCCCAACGATCCCCACACATTAACACTATCCTACACCCACTAGGGACAATTTTTACATTTACCCAGCCAATTAACCTACATACCTGTACGTCTTTAGAACTGAGATGAGGAAAAACTTTTTCAGTCACAGAGTTGTGAATCTGTGGAATTCTCTGCCTCAGAAGGCAGTGGAGGCCAATTCTCTGAATGCATTCAAGAGAGAGCTAGATAGAGCTCTTAAGGATAGCGGAGTCAGGGGGTATGGGGAGAAGGCAGGAACGGGGTACTGATTGAGAATGATCAGCCATGATCACATTGAATGGCGGTGCTGGCTCGAAGGGCCGAATGGCCTCCTCCTGCACCTATTGTCTATTGTCTATTGTCCCTCCGGCCCATCGAGTCCGCGCTGACTGGCGATCCCGGCACACTAACACTATCCTACTCACCACCCTTGTTCAGACTGAGAGTCAGGGGAAAGGGGAATGAGATCAGGAGGGCCTTGCTTCCTCCACCACAGAACCAGCCAATTTTCTTCTACTGCCATTGGAGCTTGTCCTCACTCTCAACAACCTCTCCTTCGACTGCCCCCACCTTAAAGCTCTATTTCTCAATCCGCCTCTCCCCTGACTCTCAGTCTGAAGAAGGGTCTCGGCCCGAAACGTCACCTATTCCTTTTCTCCAGAGATGCTGCCTGACCCGCTGACCCACCTGCCTTCAATTTAAACCAGCATCTGCAGTTCCTCCCTACACAGGATTTTATTCTACCTGCCTTTACTCTGCAGTAGGATACCTTCCAATCTCCCAGCCAATATTTACCCCGGACCGAACAGCGCCAAATAGATTATCTGCCCATTGATCTCAGTGCTGTTTAGGAGACTTTGATACAGTCTCTGCAAATTAGCTGCTTTACCTGTAGCCCCCCACATTTCAACAGTGAAGCCACTTCAAAATGGGACCACTGGCCTTGACGTTGCACATGGCATCCCAGGTTTATCAGAGGTGCTTTATTCTTTTGGTTGAAAGACACAGCATAGAAATAGGCCCTTCAGCCCAACAAGTCCATGCCAACTCATTAACACCAGTTAGAGTCGTAGAGACATACAACGTAGAAAGAGGCCCTTCGGCTGAACTTGCCCACACATACCAACATGCCCCATCTGCGCTAGTGCCGCCTGGCTGCATTTGGCCCATATCCCTCTAAACCCTTCCTATCCAATATACCTGTCTAAATGTTTCTTCAACCTTGCAATAGTCCCTGCCTCAACCGCCTCCTCTGGCAGCTTGCTCCAGCCACCTCAGATTCAATCTTTCCCCCCTTTAATAGGCAATAGACAATAGACAATAGGTGCAGGAGGAGGCCATTCGGCCCTTCGAGCCAGCACTGCCATTCAATGTGATCATGGCTAATCATTCTCAATCAGTACCCCATTCCTGCTTTCTCCCCATACCCCCTGATTCCGCTATCCTTAAGAGCTCTATCTAGCTCTCTCTTGAATGCATTCAGAGAGTTGGCCTCCACTGCCCTCTGAGGCAGAGAATTCCACAGATTCACAACTCTCTGACTGAAAAAGCTTTCCCTCATCTCTGTTCTAAATGGCCTACCCGTTATTCTTAAACTGTGGCCCCTGGTTCTGGACTTCCCCAACATTGGGAACATGTTTCCTGCCTCTAATGTGACCAACCCCTTAATAATCTTATACGTTTCGATAAGATCCCCTCTCATCCTTCTAAATTCCAGTGTATACAAGCCTAGTCGCTCCAGTCTTTCAACATATCACCTTAAACCTATGTCCTCTTGTTGTCGATTCCCTTACTATGTTTCTATGTTTTCTATGTTTTCCCACTTTCACAACACGAAGGACAATTTAAAGAGACCAATTAACCTATAAACCTTTGGGATATGGGAAGGAAATCAGAGTAGCTGGCAGAAACCCACGCGGTCACGGTGAGAACGTGCAAACTCCGTACAGACAGCACCCAGAGTCAGGATCGAACCCGGGTCTCTGGCGCTGTAAGGCAGCAACTCTACCGCTGCGCCACCGTGCCGTCTCAACAAGATAGCCTGAGATTCTCAGGGAAATGGTCTTATTGCAGAGGAAAAACAGGTCCGGGTGGGAACATTAAACCAATCCAGACACAGCTAAAACATGATTATACAGTATGGTACTGTAGAAAACAAAACTCTTTTAAAAATAGTTTCTGGTTTGTGGGCTGTAATTATGAGTGGAAAGGAACATTTACTTGTATATTCTTTCAAATTTTTGTAATGAAAAACAGGAGGACTGGTTTAATGAAAAGAATACACTTCAAATCAATATTTCGCTTCCATAAAAGAACTGTTTTAAAAAATATAATTGACCTGAAATTCCTGTCTCCTTATCAATAGACGTATGTGAGGGTACCAGAGAGTTTGGTTCAGTTTCGAGAAACAGGCTTCACGGCCCACTGCGTCCGCGCCGACCAGCGATCCCTGCACACTAACGCTATCCGACAAACGCTGGGGACAATTTACATTGATACCAAGCCAATTACTCCAACTTGTCATTGGAGCGTGGGAGGAAACCGAAGATCTCGGAGAAAACCCACGCGGTCACGGGGAGAACGTACAAACTCCGTTGGGACAAGCACCCGTGGTCGGGATGGAACCCGGGTCTCTGGCGCTGGAAGGCAGCAACTCTACCGTTGTGCCCTAGAGGGTCCAGAAAGGATTTGCAAGCATGGCTCCCGGGATGACGGATTCGCTGTAAGCATAGAATAGAGAAGATGGCAGTGTTTTTTTTAATCAAAGAAAAACCTGAAGGGAAATTTGATACTCGTTTATAAAATATTGAGGGATCTTTCGATTTTAGAATTAGAGATACAGCGCAGAAACAGGCCCTTCGGCCCACCGAGTCCGCGTCGCCCAGCGATCCCCGCACACTAACACTATCCTACACACACTAGGGACAATTTTTACATTTACCCAGTCAATTAACCTACAAACCTGTACGTCTTTGGAGTGTGGGAGGAAACTGAAGATCTCGGAGAAAACCCACGCAGGTCACGGGGAGAACGTACAAACTCCGTACAGACGGCGCCCGTCGTCAGGATCGAACCTGAGTCTCCGGCGCTGCATTCGCTGTAAGGCAGCAAGGGGAGGAAGAGACTCATTTTGATAAAAGAGTTCAGGTTTTAGCTTAGTTTAGTTTAGAGAATAAAGCTTTTCACTGTACCTCGGCACGCGCGACAATAAACTAAACTGGGAGATACAGCGCGGAAACAGGCCCTTCGGCCCACTGAGTTTGCGTCGACCAGTGATCCCCAGCACACTAACACTATCCTACACACACTAGGGCCAATTTAAAAATTATATCAAGCCAATTAGCCTACAAACCTCTATTTCTTTGGAGTGCGGGAGGAAACTGGAGCCCCCGTAGAAAACCCACGCAGGTCAACGGGAGAACGTACAAACTCCGTACAGGCAGCACATCCTTCCTCAGATATGGCGCCCAAATTTGCTCACAATATCTTTTTTCACCGATACTGCCTGACCTGACTTTCGATTTTTACTTCAGATTACCCAAATCTGCAGCACAGTATATTATTTTTTTGAAATTCACTTCTGTTTTACGGTCCATTTTAAGAGCTAGAAATGGCAGTCGCAAGTATTAATGGAAAAATTAAAAGCCTGATCATATGAGGGACACTGTCTCCTACTTTGACACAGCTGTTAACCCATTTATTTTCCATGATTAAATGCCTTGACTACACAAGCAGTCGGTGGAATGTCTAGCAAAACCATTCAGCATTTCTCTGCTCATATCACCAACAGTAATTTCTAGGCGTACAGTTGCAATGAAATCACACCCGAGTAATCATTTCGTCCCAGCAGATAATAGTTTAAAATTGTACCCATTGTTAAGTTGCACTGCGTGGCGAAAACAATAGTCGCAAGCTTTTCATTGACAACTTCTGACAAGTTTATAAGTTGTCGGAGCAGAATTAGGCCATTCGGCCCATCGAGACTACTCTGCCATTCCATCTGCCATCCGATTAAAGACAGTTTGAAGGTTTGGTTTTGTTCAGCTTCGGGATCCAGAGCGGAAACAGGACCTTCGGACCACCGAGCCCGCTCCGACCAGCGATCCCCGCACACTAACACTATCCTGCACACGTACGAGGGACAGTTTACAATTTTTACCAAAGCGAATTAGCCTACAAATCTTTGGAGTGTGGGAGGAAACCGGAGCACCCAGAGAAAACCCACACAGGTCATAGAAACATAGAAACATAGAAAGTAGGTGCAAGAGTAGGCCATTCGGCCCTTCGAGCCTGCACCGACATTCAATATGATCATGGCTGATCATCCAACTCAGTATCCCGTACCTGCCTTCTCTCCATACCCCCTGATCCCTTTAGCCACAAGGGCCACATCTAACTCCCTCTTAAATAGAGCCAATGACCTGGCCTCAACTACCTTCTGTGGCAGAGAATTCCACAGATTCACCACTCTCTGTGTGAAAAAAAACTTTCTCATCTCGGTCCTAAAAGACTTCCCCCTTATCCTTAAACTGTGACCCCTTGTTCTGGACTTCCCCAACATCGGGAACAATCTTCCAGCATCTAGCCTGTCCATGGAGTTTGTACGTTCTATGGGTCACGGGAGAACGTATAAACTCTGTACAAACAGTACCCGTTGTCAGGATCGAACCAGGGTCTCTGGTGCTGCATCTCTACCAAGGCGCCACTATGCCACGCCGTAGGAGCAGAGTTAGGCCATTCAGCCCATCGAGTCTACTCTGCCGTTCAATCATGGCTGATCCATCATTCTCTCTCAACCCCATTCTCCTGCCTTCTCCCCATAACCTTTGACACCCGTCCTAATCACGGATCTGTCAATCTCCGCTTTAAGAATTTCCACAGTCGTCTGTGGCAATGAATTCCGCAGATTCGCCGCCCTCTGACTACAGAAAGCCCTCACCACCTTCCTTTCTAAAGATATGTCCTGTTATTCTGAGGGGGGGGGGGTGTTAAAGTGTATAAAGTCATAAGGGGAATCGAGAGGAGGTAGTTGAGGCAGGTAGCTCAATGACAACATTTAAGAGACACTTGATCAGGTACCTGCGACGGGGTCACGTTCCGAGAAACCCATCAGGAAAAAACCGAAAATATCGTAAGTCGACATGCATTGAATACATGTGATCACAAGGCCGGAAGCGAGCTGCCATTTGCACCACCACAAAGTCGAAATATCGTAAGTCGTATCATCGTAAGTCGGGGAGCATCTGTACATGGATAGGAAAGGATCAGAGGGATTTGGGCCAAACATGGGCAAACGGGCATGCTTAAATGGGGCATCTTGGTCAGCATGCATGAGTTACATTTTCACGCTACGTGACTCGAGTTTAGTTTAGGTTATTGACGTCACGTGCACTAAGGTGCAGCGAAAAGTTATTTTGGACACGTACGATCTAGGCAGCGGAAAGACTGCATCTGATCACAATCAAGGCATTCACAGTGTACAGTTACAGGATAAAGGGAATAACATTTAGATAAAGTCCGATTAAAGATCATTTGAAGTTCTCCAATGAGGTAGATTTAGATTTTTTTAGATTTGGAGATACAGCGCGGAAACAGGCCCTTCGGCCCACCGAGTCCGCGCCGCCCGGCGATCCCCGCACATTAACACTATCCTACACACACTAGGGACAATTTTTACATTTGCCCAGCCAATTAACCTACAAACCTGTACGTCTTTGGAGTGTGGGAGGAAACTGAAGATCTCGGAGAAAACCCACGCTGGTCACGGGGAGAACGTACAAACTCCGTACAGACGGCGCCCGTAGTCAGGATCGAACCTGAGTCTCCGGCGCTGCATTCGCTGTAAGACAGCAACTCTACCGCTGCGCCACCGTGAGCTCAGGACCGCTCTCTAGTTGGTGAGCGGACACTTATTTTGCCTGTCAACAGCTGGGAAGAAACTGTTCCTGAATCTGGAAGTTTGTGTCTTCACACTTCTGTACCTCTTGCCTGTCCCTCTATGACTCTATGGCATATGTGTGTATGGAAATATATAGTCAACCATATACATGGAGCATTTGAAGGCACTGGGCCTGTGCTCACTGTAGTTTAGAAGGATGAGGGGGGGACCTTATTGAAACTGACCGAACAGTGAAAGGCCTGGAGAGAGAGGATGTTTCTACTTGTGGGAGAGTCTAGGACCAGAGGTCACAGCCTCAGAATTAAAGGACGTTCCTTTAGGAAGGAGATGAGGAGGAATTTCTTTAGTCAGAGGGTGGTGAATCTGTGGAATTCTTTTTAAGGCGGAGATTGACAGATTGACAGATTCTAGATTAGTGCGGGTGTCAGAGGTCATGGGGAGAAAGCTGGAGAATGGGGTTGAGAGGGAGAGATAGATCAGCCATGATTGAATGGCGGGGTAGACTAGATGGGCCGAATGGTGTAATTCTGCTCCTCTCACTTACGAACATGAATTTGTATGGAAACATAACCGTTTATATGAGGATGAGAATTTTACAGATTTGAAAACAGATGGTTCAGGAACCTTCTATAACGTTGGATAGTGCTGAGGGATAAAAGGGAGAAGATTGTCAATTAACTCCCTTCTTTGACTCAGTCATCAAAGGGTTAAGGAGTTCAGCTGGATCTATCGGGAATGCAGCAGGTATTTTCATTCTGATACAAGCTCTGGGTCTCATAATTCCCCAAATATAATTTTAAACTCATGTGGTGGAAAGACATGCAGAAGAAATTTAGTACTCAGAGGATCAAATGTATTCTCTGGTTTCCTTTTTTACCCAGGAAATGTTTGAAATCCCTCCACGACATTTCTTGCGGATTGCCAGAAGACACCCACACGCCTGGAAAAAGTTGACCAAAGAGCCGTGATTACTCCTCAAGGCCACTTTCAGACATGGTCAACAAGTTCCTCCCAACCATCGTTATTTAATTCTTTAATTGAAGCCCTGGTCATGCGACGACACGGTGGCGCAGCGGTAGAGTCGCGGCCTCGCAGCGTCGGGGACGCGGGTTCGATCCTGACCACGGGCGCTGTGTTGCGCGGAGTTTGTACGTTCTCCCCCGTGACCCGCGTGGGTTTTCTCAGGGTGCTCCGGTTTCCTCCCACGCTCCGAAGACGGGCGGGCTTGTACGTTTAATTGGCCTCTGTGAATTGTTAGTTGTCGCTGGTGTGTGTAGGACAACGTAACCTGTGCGGGGATCGCTGGTCGGCGTGGACTCGGTGGGCTGAAGGGCCTATTTCTGCGCTGTCTATCTCCGACCTAAAACAGCGCTCCGAGTAAACCTACCACTGACGCACAGTGTCAAGTAATTCAGTTTTTCGACGCCATTCATATAACGAGTCTTTCACTATTCCCTGTATCACTTCTGCCTTTACAGTCTGACGGAACAGTAAGGGGGCCAGAGGTTACGGGGAGAAGGCGGGGGTCGCTGGTTGGCGTAGACTCGGTGGGCCGAAGTGCCTGTTTCTGCGCTGTACCTCCGAAATAAGCTAAACTAGACAAGAGTGAAATGAAAGCGTGGCCAGGGTGGTGCAGGTCTCTGGTGATGCTGGCTGCCTTTCTGAGGCAGCGACTCCTGTAGATCTCATCGATGGTGGGGAGGCCAAACTGGATACCATTCCCTTTAATGATGTTAACTGGACTGATGTTATATTTTCAAAAGTTTGTTTCGTTTATCCCTGGTTCCTGCCATTGTTCCCCTCCCCCCCCCCCCCCATCTTTTAACCTCGTTGATTAATTCAGCACTGCTTTTGGTTTTGAGTGCAAAACTCCTTTTTGCATTGGATCTTTGGCTCAACGGTAAAGTTCCATCAACTTTGGTCAGAACTGGCTGGCTCGATCCTGTGATATCACCACAGGAAGTTTTCATTGGAGGCTGTGCATCATTTTTGTCAAAACAAAAATGTAACCGACTCTTGTATCTTGGCCTTGCTGCTGCATACATGTGGCTTGGTCGCTTGCAAAACTATGCATCTTATTTTGTTTTCCAGTTGTCACCATTATCCACAGTTAACACAAACATTTCCTGAGTAAAAAAAGAAAGCATTTTTGTTCATGGAGCCTTACAGCATGGAAATAGGTCTTGCAGCCCGACTTGCCAACACCAACCAACATATCATATCATATCTATACAGCCGGAAACAGGCCTTTTCGGCCCTCCAAGTCCGTGCCGCCCAGCGATCCCCGTACATTAACACTATCCTACACCCACTAGGGACAATTTTTACATTTACCCAGCCAATTAACCTACACACCTGTACGTCTTTGGAGTGTGGGAGGAAACCGAAGATCTCGGAGAAAACCCACGCAGGTCACGGGGAGAACGTACAAACTCCTTACAGTGCAGCACCCGTAGTCAGGATCGAACCTGAGTCTCCGGCGCTGCATTCGCTGTAAAGCAGCAACTCTACCGCTGCGCTACCATGCCCCATCCACACTCGTCCCACCTGCCTGCATTTGGCCCATATCCCTCTGAACATGTCCTATCCATGCACCAGTCCAAATGTTTCTTATAGTACCTGCCACAACTACCTCCTCCGGCAGCTCGTTCCATACATCTACTTCCCTCTGCGTGAAAACGTTATCCCTCAAAAAAAGTTATCTTTCCCCCCTCACCTTAAACCCATGTCCTCTAATGATTCTCTAATGACTTTGTATGACTCCTCTTATGGCAGAGAATTCCACAGATTCACAACTCTCTGGGTGAAAACGATTTTCCTCATCTCAGTCCTAAATGGCCCTACCCCTTATTCTTAAACTGTGACCCCTGGTTCCGGACTCTCCCGACATCGGGAACATGTTTCCTGCATCTAGCCTGTCGAATCCCTTACGAATTTTATATGTTTCTTACTGTGTTCACCAACATATTTTTCACACGAGGGGAGGTGGGTGTATGGAACGAGCTGCCAGAGGAGGTAGTTGAGGCAGGGACTATCCCAACGTTAAAACAAAAATTAGACAGGTAAAGATAGGTGGGACGATTGTAGCTGGGACATGTTGGTCAGTGTGGGAAAGTTGGGCCGAAGGGCCTGTTTCCATGCAAAATGACTATGATTCTATATTAATGAAAGATAATTAGCCTCAAGGACTGAACGATTGATTGAAAGTTTCAGCACGGGAGCACACCCTTCGGCTCACTAAGTCCACACAAACCATCGCTCACCCGTTCATACGTTCTATGTTATTCCTCTCGCTACACGTCGGGGGGGCAATTTCCCAGAGGGCCATTTAACCTACAATCCCGTGTGTCTTTGGGATGTGGGAGGAAACCGGAGCACCCGGGGGTGGAACCCCACGGGCGGTGACAGGGAGAGCGTGCAAACTCCACACAGACAACACCCGAGGTCGGGATCGATCCCGGGCCTCTGGCGCCAGCGAGGCAGCAGCTCCACCAGCCGTGCCGCCCGAACGTGGCGGGCAATGAAGTGAGATTGCCGTGTGTAACTCACGTTATCCTCTCGCTGGGAGCTTGGAGTCGACTTTGGGAAATGCCGGAGTTCTGGAAGTTTTCTCGGTCGGGTTTGTGTTCCTCATTAAAATTCTGTATCGATATCATGTGTGCAATCCGAATCCCTTTTGATGTTTAAAATCAGGACGTATGCCAATCCTGTGAATTCTGCCAAGCTTCATGTCAGTGAGCGGTGATTGTTCCAGCATAATCCGGATGGACTGAACCGCAGAGTTTCATTAACAAATCCAGCCATGCTTCCAATGTTCCCAAATCCATTGGCAGGATAACTAAACCAAGATCTGCTCCTAAGACTGTATTCCCAGCATGGAGGCACTACGTGCACTCAAAGATAGGCTGGTGTAAGAAGCCAATTTAACTCACACTTTTGTGACTTGCACAAATATGCAACATTTTTGGATCGATATTTTAAAAATCATTTCGAAAGTTATCGATAACCAACTGGATTTAGATCCAAAATTAATCATTTTAGGATTATCAGAACACATTACAAACTTTACACTAAGTCAGAGATGCTTTCTTGACTACAGTTTAATAACTGCGAAAAAATTAATACTTACATTTTGGAAAAAAAACAGTAACCCCCACAATTAAAATGTGGATTACGGAAATGACCGAGACCTTGCATTTGGAAAAAATAAGCTTTGCCTTAATTGACAAACCAGATCTATTTTTTAAAATATGGTCTCCATTTATTGAATTTTTAAAAAAGTAAATGGGTTTGTCACAAAACTAAAATTTAAAACTAAAGTTAAAACTTGAGTTTAGGGTTGGATGTACAACTCATTAACTCCCGGATCTATCCCCATAATCTTTATATTTGTGATTCTCTTTTTTCTTTGCTTTCTCTCTACTAGTTTATAGTCTTTATTTTCAGTCTCTTTTCATCTTTATTTTTTCTCTAATTTTTTTTTAATTGAAGCTATGTAAGAATTCTATAACCAGTTTGTCGTTTATTATTACTTGTACATATGCTTTAAAAAATTAAAAATTAAAAAAAGATAGGCTGGTGTGTAGGATAGAAGTGGACTGTGAATTGGCCTCCACTGCCTTCTGTGGCAGAGAATTTCACAGATTCACAACGTTTTTCCCCATCTCAGTCCTAACTGGCCTACTTACCCCTTATTCAAGGTAAAGTTTGACAAGCAAGTCAACGCTGTGGCAAAAGCCAGCTTCTTCCAGCTTCGTACCATAGCTAAAATCAAACCATTCCTCCAATTTGACGACATTGAAAAAATTCATCCACGCATTCATTTCCTCCCGCCTAGACTACTGCAACTCCCTATACACTGGGATCAGCCAATCATCCCTGTCCCGCCTGCAATTGGTCCAAAACGCCGCAGCGAGACTCCTGACGGGTACCCGTAAAAGGGACCACATCACCCCGATTCTGGCCTCTCTCCACTGGCTCCCAGTACGGTACAGAATCAACTTCAAGCGCCTCCTATTCACATACAAAGCCCTAAACAGGCTTGCCCCCCCCATATCAAAAATCTTCTACCCCACCACTCTATCTCCAGGTCCCTCAGGTCGGCCGACTTGGGGCTACTGACTATCCCGCGGTCTAGGCTTAAGCTCAGGGGTGACCGCGCTTTTGCGGTTGCAGCTCCTAGACTGTGGAACAGCATCCCTCTCCCCATCAGAACTGCCCCCTCCATCCACTCCTTTAAGTCCAGGCTCAAAACCTATCTCTACTCCCTAGCGTTTGAGGCCCTCTGAGGGGGCGCTGTGAACTGTTTATGTATGTGCTGTTATGTTTGTGTGCCATTGTATGTTCGTTTTCTTAGTACCTGAACTGATGTACAGCACTTTGGTCAACGTGGGTTGTTTTTAAATGTGCTGTACAAATAAAATTGACTTGACTTGACTTATTCTTAAACTGTGACCTTGGCTCTGGACACCCCCATACCTCACCACACTTGTGCATACGACAATAAACTTGCCTTGACGTGGCCATTAGGGCTACAGGGCCGGAGGAAGTTTTGGAGGAGGGGGGAGGAATGTGGGGAGGAATAATTTGTTCGTCCTCCCCTTTCACTGTGTGGGTTTTTGCAAGGGTGCTCTGGTTTCCTCCCGCATTCCAAAGACGCGCAGGTTTGTAGGTAAATTGGCTTCAGCAAAAAGAAAAGTTAATTGCCTCAAGAGTGCGGGGATCGCTGGTCGGCACAGACTCGATGGGCCGAAGGGCCTGTTTTAACTGTATCTCTAAAACTAAAATTTAAACTAAATAGCAACAAGTTGGATGTGGCTCCAGAAAAAAAAAAATGCACTGGCTTCAGAAGATGGAGCAACTCTGAGAAAGGTACTTTGGACCTTTCTATTCCTTTTATAGAACGTCGAATATTGAACAGTGCAGCACAAGCACAGGCCCTTCGGCCCACAATGTCTGTGCCAAACATGATGCCAAGACCAACTCTTATCTGCCTGCACATAACACGTATTCCTCCGTTCCCTGCGTGTCCATGCACCTATCCAAAAGTATCTTAAGTGCCATCATTGTTTCTGCCTCAACCATCGCCCCTGGCAGCACGTTCCAGACTCCCACCACCCTCTGTGTATAAAAAGTTGCCCTTGAAACCTTGTCTCTCTCACCTTTGAGCTATGCCCTCTGTTTGATATTTCCATTCTGGGGAAATATCCCGGGTGTCAGGGGTTACGGGGAGAAGGCAGGAGAATGGGGTTAGGAGGGAGAGATAGTTCAGCCATCATTGAATGTCGGAGTAGACATGATGGGCTGAATGGCCTAATTCTGCTCCTATCATTTACGGTCTTATGAAAAAGGTTCTGACCTTCCAAGGTTTCTTGATACTTCAAGGGATTCTCCTGCAATCTGAAGAATTTATAAACTCACAAAATCTGAAGCACAAACCAACATAGATAACACAAAATGCGAGCAGCCATATCTAACATTGCCCGACACATAACTTACAGGCAACATTCTCTAAAGATTGTCTTTCCCCGGTGAAGAATTTTTGTTGTTGTCCCTATTCAAGAACAGTTGATAAGGATAGCTAATATTCTGAAAGTTAAAAGGTGTTAGTTTTGTTTGTTCTTACCACAGGGACAATTTACATTTTGGGTCAGCCAAAACATTATGACCACTGACAGGCGAAGTGAATAACATTGATTATCTTGTTACAATGGCACCTGTCAAGGGGTGGGATATATTAGGCAGCAAGTGAACAATCAGTTCTTGAAGTTGATGTGTTGGATGCAGGAGAAATGGGCAGGAGTAAAGACCTGAGCGACTTTGACAAGGACCAAATTGTTATGGCCAGATGACTGGGTCAGAGCATCTCTGAAACGGAAGGCTTGTGGGGTGCTCCCGGTCAGCAGTGGTGAGTACCTACCGACAGTGGTCCGAGGAGGGACGAACCACAAACCGGCGACAGACAGGGTGTTGGGCGCCCAAGGCTCATCGATGCGCGAGGGCAACGAAGGCTATCCCGTCTGGTCTGAACCAACAGAAGGTCGACTGTGGCACAAGTCACAGGAAATTTTAATGGTGGTCACGGGAGGAATGTGTCACAATACACAGTGCATCGCACCCTGCTGCGTATGGGGCTGCACACGGAGGACCAACAGCATGTTAGGCAGGTGGTCATAATGTTTTGGCTCATCAGGTCATAATGTTTTGGCTGATCGGTGTATATCACCGTTTCCAGTCACGATGTTTTTCACGGAATCGACGCATTTATTATCTCAATTCCAGCAACCTGATATATATTGAAGCTATAGGTTATGTTTTTTTCAAAATCAAAAATATTTATTCAAATATTAAAATAATATACACAATACAATAAAATCCAAACAGAACCAAACAGATGGTGGGACTGACATATGAGGAAAGATTGAAAAGACTAGGCTTGTATTCACTGGAGTTTAGAAGGATGAGAGGGGATCCCGCCTAGACTACTGCAACTCCCTATACACTGGGATCAGCCAATCTTCCCTGTCCCGCCTGCAACTGGTCCAAAACGCCGCAGCGAGACTCCTGACGGGTACCCGTAAAAGGGACCACATCACCCCGATTCTGGCCTCTCTCCACTGGCTCCCTGTACGGTACAGAATCAACTTCAAGCTCCTCCTATTCACGTATAAAGCCCTAAATGGACACTCCCCCCCCTACATCAAAAATCTTCTAACCCCCCTCTCTAACTCCAGGTCCCTCAGATCGGCCGACTTGGGGCTATTCACTATCCCACGGTCTAGGCTTAAACTCAGGGGTGACCGCGCTTTTGCGGTTGCAGCTCCTAGACTGTGGAACAGCATCCCTCTCCCGATCAGAACTGCCCCCTCCATCGACTCCTTTAAGTCCAGGCTCAAAACATATTTCTACTCCCTAGCGTTTGAGGCTCATTGAGGAGGCGCTGTGAACTGTTTGCGTGCTACTGTATGTTTTCATTTTTTTTTCTATTGGAACCTAATCAAATGTACAGCACTTTGGTCAACGTGGGTTGTTTTTAAATGTGCTATACAAATAAAATTGACTTGACTTGACTTGACTTATAGAGACGTATAAAATTATTAAAGGACTGGACAAGCTAGATGCAGGAAAAATGTTCCCAATGTTGGGCGAGTCCAGAACAAGGGGCCACACAGTCTAAGAATAAAGGGAAGGCCATTTGAAACTGAGGTGAGAAGGAACTTTTTCACCCAGAGAGTTGTGAATTTGTGGAATTCTCTGCCACAGAGGGCAGTGGAGGTCAAATCACTGGATGAATTTGAGAGAGAGTTAGATAGAGCCGTAGGGGCTAGCGGAATCAAGGGATATGGGGAGAAGTTGGGCACAGGTTACTGATTGTGGATGATCAGCCATGATCACAATGAATGGCGGTGCTGGCTCGAAGAGCCGAATGGCCTTCTCCTGCACCTGTTTTCTATGTTTCTATGTAACCCACCACCATAATACAAGACAAACAATAAACTGTTATACAACTATCTTCCAATCCTTGTCCAGGATGCACTCAACCCCCCCGCGGTGCCCAGCGGTTCCAGAAGTCCCCGAGGGTGCCCGTGGACAGCGCGTAGTCCCTTTCTAACACCACCCGGGTGCGGACGTAACCCCGGAAAAGGGGTGGGCAGCCGACTCGGGCGGAGCCCAAGGTTGTGTTTCGAAGGAAGGCTCCAGGTACAGACATCCACCAGTAAACTCGCATTACGTTTAATCTCCAGATCAAGAGGGTGTATAGATATTTCAGTTCGAAGATAGACACAAAAACGCTGGAGTGCCTCAACAGGTCAGGCGGCATCTCCGAAGAAAAGAGGAACTGGTGACGTTTCGGGTCGAGTCCCTTCTTCAGTCTGAGAGTCAGGGGGAAGGGAAACGAGAGATAAAGACGGTGATGTAGAGAGGTGTAGAACAAATGAATGAGAGATACGCAAAAACGCAACAAAAAGTAACGATGATCAAGGAACGATGGAGCCCACAATGGCCCATTGTTGGCTGTGGGCTGGATGATAACGAGTTATACAAACAGTGAAACTCAACAGGACGACAGTGAAACTGGAATGAAGATGAGGGTGGGGGAGGGACGGGGGGAGAGAGGGGTTGCAAGGGTTACTTGATGTTAGAGAAATCAATATTCATACCGCTGGGTTGTAAGATAGGGTTGGCGTACTTCAGTGTAAACCAACATCTGTAGTTCCTTCCTACACGTTAGTCTTGTAGATACAGCATGGAAAGAGGCCCGACCGCCCACCGAGCCCACGCCACCCATCAATCACCCCGTATCCCACCTTTGCACCCCGCACACGAGGGGCAATTTACAGGAGCCAATTATCCTACAAACAAGGTATTTATTCACAAAATGCTGGAGTAACTCAGCAGGTCAGGCAGCATCTCAGGAGAGAAGGAATGGGTGACATTTCGGGTCGAGACCCTTCTTCAGACTGATGTCAGGGGGGGCGGGACAAAGAAAGGATATAGGTGGAGACAGGAAGACAGTGGGAGATCTGGGAAGGAGGAGGGGAAGAGAGGGACAGAGGAACTATCTAAAGTTGGAGAAGTCAATGTTCATACCGCCGGGCTGCAAGCTGCCCAGGCGAAATATGAGGTGCTGTTCCTCCAATTTTGCAGTGGGACTCACTATGGCACTGGAGGAGGCCCATGACAGAAAGGCCAGACTGGGAATGGGAGGGGGAGTTGAAGTGCTCAGCCACCGGGAGATCAGATTGGTTAATGCAGACCGAGCGCAGGTGTTGAACGAATCGATCGCCGAGCCTGCGCTTGGTTTCGCCGATGTAAATAAGTTGACATCTAGAGCAGCGGATGCAATAGATGAGTTTGGAGGAGGTGCAGGTGTTGAGCGAGAGAAACCTACAAACACGCACGTCTTTGGGATGTGGGGGGAAACCGGAGCAAACCCAGGCGGCCACAGGGAGAACCTGCAAACTCCGCACAGACAGCACCCGTAGCCATAAGGGGGTCCTCCCGCTTTACATCGGGGACCTGGGGTGGAGAGTGTTGCATAAGGCTATAGCCTGTAACAGGTACCTGAGCCGGTTCACGGTCTCGTCTGCCGCCTGTCACTTCTGCGGTGAGGAGGAGACCGTGTACCATTTGTATACAGAGTGCGTGAGGTTACAGCCCCTGTTCCAGTATCTGAAGGGGCTGCTCCTCAAGTTCTGGCTCAATTTTAGCCCTACGCTTTTAATTTTTGGGCACCCGGTACAGAGGGGGGAGGGTCAGGAGGGAGGAGGGGGTCTCCCTGTCGGTCTGCTCCTGGGCCTGGCCAAGATGGCCATCCGCGGGTCCAGGCAGCGGGCAGTCAACGGCCTCACAGAAGTCGGCTGCCTACCCCTGTTCCGGGCTCACGTCCGTGCCCGCGCGTCCCTGGAGAGGGAACACGCACACACGGTGTCCACGGGGACTCGGGAGGCCTTCCGGGAACGCTGGTCGGTGTATTGTTGACAGAGATGGCGGGATTTTAATGTAATAATTGTTTAATTTGTAAACTGCCGATACAGGCGGCTTTTGTTTGATCACATTTTGCTTAGTATGTTTGTATGTTTTTCTTTGGAATAAAACTTTTATATCAAAAAAAAAAGAAAAAAAAAAGTGGCCAGGATCGAACCCGGGTCTCTGGCGCGGTGAGGCAGCAGCTCTACCCGCCGCGCCATCGTGCCGCCATAACTGTCTCCAAGTATCCACTTGCAAACTTATTTAGCTCCAGTGTTTCCAGAGCAATGGCACGGAAACGTGTTGAGATATATCCTTCGATAGGTATTTTAGGGCAATATTACTCTATTCATTTTATTCTGATTATCATCGTCATTAAAATGCCTAGCCGCGAAATTCTTGTAACATCTTTGTAAACTAAAATAAAAAAATAGGGCATTTTGTACCACTGCTATCTGGAATTTCAACTATGAAGAAAGATTAAAGGGAGTTAGAATGGTTTTCTCCAGGAGACCAAGGTGACCTGATCAGGGACTTGCAAGGTTATGAATGGAATTGATAAATTGCTGGCAATGATAGTGAGTACAAATAGCAAAGGAAAACATTTCAATGCTAGGAATTTTGGAGACGTAGAGTAAACCAGGTACACCGACCGGATTTATCCAGTAGATTAGGGCGGCACAGTGGTGCAGTGGTAGAGTTGCTGCCTTACAGCCCCAGAGACCCGGGATTGATCCCGACTACGGGTGCTTTTCCGTACGGAGTTTGTACGTTCTCCCCACGACCATGTGGGTTTTTGCCGAGATCTTCGGTTTCCGCCCACACTCCAAAGACGTACAGGTTTGTAGGTTAATTGGGTTCGGTTGTGATTTGTCGGACAGTAGGCCAAAATGCCCTCTGGCGCTTAATGATCTCTCCCTGGAGATTCCTTTTCGCCATATACTGCCACTTTAGTCTGGCCCACGGTCTCATCACCCTTGTCCAAATCTGTTCGCCTTTTCACTTGCCCTTCTGTCGATTTTTAGGAGTCGCCCCACTCGCAACAAGGACAGGATCCCCCTCGTTCTCACCTTCCACCCCACCAGCCAGCGGATCCAACATATCATCCACCAACATTTCCGTCACCCACAACGGGACCCCACCACTGGCCATATCTTCCCATCCCCTCCCCTCTCTGCGTTCCGCAGAGACCGTTCCCTCCGTAACTCCCTGGTCCACTCGTCCCTTCCTACCCAAACCACCCCAACCCCGGGCACTTTCCCCTGCAACCGCACGAGATGCAACAGCTGTCCCTTTACCTCCACCCTCAACTCCATCAAAGGACCCAAACAGTCTTTCCAGGTGAGACAGAGGTTCACCTGCACCTCCTCCAACCTCATCTATTGCATCCGCTGCTCTAGATGTCAACTTATTTATATCGGCGAAACCAAGCACAGGCTCGGCAATCGCTTCGCTGAACACCTGCGCTCGGTCCGCATTAACGCAACTGATCTCCCGGTGGCCCAACACTTTAACTCCCCCTCCCATTACCAGTCTGACCTCTCTGTCATGGGCCTCCTCCAGTGCCATAGTGAGGCCCACCGGAAATTGGAGGAGCAGCACCTCATATTTCGCCTGGGCAGTTTGCAGCCCGGTGGTATGAACGTCGACTTCTCCAACTTCAGATAGCTCCTCTGTCCCTCCCTTCCCCTCCTCCTTCCCAGATCTCCCTCTATCTTCCTGTCTCCACCTATATCCTTCCTTTGTCCCACCCCCGACATCAGTCTGGGGAAGGGTCTCGACCCGAAACGTCACCCATTCCTTCTCTCCCGAGATGCTGCCTGACCTGCTGAGTTACTCCAGCATTTTGTGAATAAATCGATTTGTACCAGCATCTGCAGTTATTTTCTTATACTACTGGTTCCACCCTAAGTTGGGTTAGGGTTAGGGTTAGGTATAATTGTACCTAGTGTGTGGTGTGTAGGATAGTGTTAAGGTGCGGGCATTTTGGCAGGGTCTTCCCAGAGTAGGGGAATCGAGAACCAGAGGACATAGGTTTACGGTGAGGGGGGTGGGTGACAAGATTTATTAACAATCTGAGAATCTAAGAATTCAAAATGGCATCTCAGTCAGCACACCATCAGATTCTTTCAGTGGGTTCTTCTTCCAAAATTAAGCAGCCAAAGAATCTGGAAGAAAATCCAACACTGAAGGGAGGCTTTCTATTTCCACGCAGAGGGTGGTGGGTGAATGGAACGAGCTGCCAGAGGAGGTAGTTGAGGCAGGGACTAGCGCAATGTTTGAGAAACAGTTGGACTGGTACATGGACAGGACAGGTTTGGAGGGACATGGGCCAAACGCAGGCAGGTGGGACTAGCGTAGCGGGGGCATGTTGGCCGGTGTAGGCAAGTTGGGCCTGTTTCCGCGCTGTACCTCTCTATGCCCTGCGTTGAGTGAACATTGCTGGAACAACTCATGTATTTGTTGATTGGATCTTATCCAGTCTTCCCACTCCTTGGACAAATATCTCGCTGGTGCCACTCTGACAGTTACGCTCTGCACAGACGGCCATTAATCGTGGCTGTCAGTTGTGTTGTTTGCAGTGCCTTGCTTAATCTCCCAAGTCCCTCCTGAGCATTCTTGCAGGAGCCGACAAGCAACATGAAAGGTGCCAGACTTCTAACGCTCTGGACAGCATGAAAGCAACTTCCCCGAATGAATGAAACCTAAGGTTCGCTGTGAACGAGCTGCCTACTTTCACAGGGTTTTCTCGCTGGTTCCACCTCTCTCCCTCGTGGATCTGTTGGCACTGTGCAGGACTGCCAGCGTGGATGGCTCTCTGTCACTGTGTACAAGTAACTGGAGATCACGCTAAATAGAGGCAAGCCCTGCGGTCCTGTGCCGAGGGACCGCTGCAGTGTGGGGGAGATACCCACCCCGGCAAACTTTAGTTTCATTTGGTTTAGTTTAGTTTATTGTCACGTGTACCGCGGTACAGTGAAAAGCTTTTCGATTTTTTTTAGATTTAGAGATACAGCGCGGAAACAGGCCCTTCGGCCCACCGAGTCCGCGCCGCCCAGCGATCCCCGCACATTAACACTATCCTACACACACTAGGGACAATTTTTACATTTACCCAGTCAATTAACCTACATACCTGTACGTCTTTGGCGTGTGGGAGGAAACCGAAGATCTCGGAGAAAATCCACGCAGGTCACGGGGAGAACGTACAAACTCCGTACAGACGGCGCCCGTAGTCAGGATCGAACCTGAGTCTCCGGAGCTCTGTATCTCTAAAGTCTGGATCTCTGAGGTTCTCCGATTCTAACCTCAAACCCAATTTTCTTTGCTCCACAAACGTGACTGCGCCATTGGTTGCCAAGGCCTTCGGCTATTGAATACAATAGACAATAGACAATAGGAGCAGGAGGAGACCACTTGGCCCTTCGAGCCAGCACCGCCATTCAATGTGATCATGGCCAATCACCTTGGTCACATTCAATGTGATCATGGCTGATTTCCTTCCAAAAACTTGTATACACTGGAATTTAGAAGGATGAGAGGAGATCTTATCGAAACGTTTAGGATTATTAAGGGGTTGGACACGCTAGAGGCAGGAAACATGTTCCCAATGTTGGGGGAGTCCAGAACAAGGGGCCACAGTTTAAGAATAAGGGGTAGGCCATTTAGAACGGAGATGAGGAAAAACATTTTCAGTCAGAGAGTTGTGAATCTGTGGAATTCTCTGCCTCAGAGGGCAGTGGAGGCCAATTCTCTGAATGCATTCAAGAGAGAGCTGGATAGAGCTCTTAAGGATAGTGGAGACAGGGGGGTATGGGGAGAAGGCAGGAACGGGGTACTGATTGAGAATGATCAGCCATGATCACATTGAATGGTGGTGCTGGCTCGAAGGGCTGAACGGCCTCCTCCTGAACCTATTGTCTATTGTTGATGCTTTCACCTTCCCAAGTACCAGGGACCATGAAGATGGACTGAATGGAAGCAATAGCTGAGCCTGTGATGGACTGGGCTGTGTCCACCACTCTGTGCATGGTTAGGATATCAAGAGCAGGGCAGTCTCCACACCAGGCTGTGATGCATGCCATCAAAATACGTTCTATAGTGCATCTTTTTAGGTTAGTTTAGTTGACAAGAAATGTGTTTTTTAGTTGAAAGACACAAGTCCCGTACAGTCAGCACCCGTGGTCAGGATCGAACCTGGGTCTCTGGCGCTGAACAACTCTACCACTGTGCCACCGTGCCACTCAAGCTATGATGCAATTTTCAGGGAGCGGTGGATTTAAAACTTAATATCCTTCTTTTTAGGTTTGAGACACTGCGCGGTAACAGGCCCTTCGGCCCACCGAGTCCGCACCGACCAGCGATCCCCGCACATTCACACTTTCCCACACACACACACACACTAGGAACAATTTACATTTTTTTATACCTAGCCAACTAACCTACAAACCCAAGGTATTTATTCACAAAATGCTGGAGTAACTCAGCAGGTCAGGCAGCATCTCGGGAGAGAAGGAATGGGTGACGTTTCGGGTCGAGACCCTTCTTCAGACTGGTGTCAGGGGGGCGGGACAAAGGAAGGATATAGGTGGAGACAGGGAGATAGAGGGAGATCTGGGAAGGAGGAGGGGACGGGAGGGACAGAGGAACTATCTAAAGTTGGAGAAGTCGATGTTCATACCGCTGGGCTGCAAGCTGCCCAAGCGAAATATGAGGTGCTGTTCCTCCAATTTCCGGTGGGCCTCACTATGGCACTGGAGGAGGCCCATGACAGAAAGGTCAGACTGGGAATGGGAGGGGGAGTTGAAGTGCTCGGCCACCGGGAGATCAGTTTGGTTAATGCGGACCGAGCGCAGGTGTTGAACGAATCGATCGCCGAGCCTGCGCTTGGTTTCGCCGATGTAAATAAGTCGACATCTAGAGCAGCGGATGCAATAGATGAGTTTGGAGGAGGTGCAGGTGAACCTTTGTCTCACCTGGAAAGACTGTTTGGGTCCTTGGATGGAGTTGAGGGGGGAGGTAAAGGGACAGGTGTTGCATCTCGTGCGGTTGCAGGGGAAAGTGCCCGGGGTTGGAGTGGTTTGGGTAGGAAGGGACGAGTGGACCAGGGAGGTACGGAGGGAACGGTCTCTGCGGAACGCAGAGAGGGGAGGGGATGGGAAGATATGGCCAGTGGTGGGGTCCTGTTGTAGGTGACGGAAATGTTGGTGGATGATTTTTTGGAATTCGCCTGGGCAGTTTGCAGCCCAACGGTATGAACATCGACTTCTCCAACTTTAGATAGTTCCTCTGTCCCTCCCTTCCCCTCCTCCTTCCCAGATCTCCCTCTATCTTCCTGTCTCCACCTATATCCTTCCTTTGTCCCCCGTCCCCCCCGACATCAGTCTGAAGAAGGGTCTCGACCCGAAACGTCACCCATTCCTTCTCTCCCGAGATGCTGCCTGACCCGCTGAGTTACTCCAGCATTTTGTGAATAAATACCTTCGATTTGTACCAGCATCTGCAGTTATTTTCTTATATCTTAACCTACAAACCCTGTACGTCTTTGGAGTGTGGGAGGAAAGCAAAGATCTCGGAGAAAGCCCACGCAGGTCGCGTAAGGCAGCAACACTGCTGGTGTGCCACCCTTGCTCCAGCTTTCTTGTGAAGCCAGCATCTGCTGTTCCTTCCTGCACATTTCGTCCGCTCCACTGTGAAATCTCTTCAAGGTATGCTGACTTTGGAGAAGTTCTCCTCCTCTCTCCTCTCTGCACCCCCCCCCCCCCCCCCCTCTGTGATTCCTCCACCTCCCTACTCTTTTTTGCATAACCTTCGTTCATTTGTTCTATTTGTGCAGGCGGTGGGAGAGAGGAGGATGATGGCAAAGCTAACATCGCTGCTGGACAACGACTCCCACCCCATTGTCGAGACCCTTCTTCAGACTGGTGTCAGGGGGGCACTGAGTAGCTCCTTCAGTGACAGACTCCTTCACCCCAAGTGCGTGAAGGAGAGATATCGGAGGTCCTTCCTTCCCGCTGCTGTGAGACTGCACAACCAGCACTGCTCCCAGCAGACCAGTCAACAATAACAGCTAAGAACACACAGAAAACTGATGACAATTTATCCTTGTCTTTACTTTTATTTATAATGTCCTGCTATCCGCTTTGCCGCTGTAACACTATAAACTTCCCCGGTGTGGGACGAATA
This sequence comes from Rhinoraja longicauda, assembly GCF_053455715.1. Classification (NCBI taxonomy): domain Eukaryota; kingdom Metazoa; phylum Chordata; class Chondrichthyes; order Rajiformes; family Arhynchobatidae; genus Rhinoraja; species Rhinoraja longicauda. The sequence goes on from NC_135970.1 coordinate 37,619,166, forward strand.
AAGGAATATATTATTATTATTATTATATCTCTGCGTCACCGTCTGTGTCTCTCGTTTCCCTTTCCCCTGACTCTGAAGAAGGCTCTCGACCCGAAACGTCACCTATTCCTTTTCTCCAGAGACGCTGCCTGATACGCTGAGTTACTCCAGCTCTTTGCGTCTGTCTGCATTGAACAGTACAGCATAGGAACGTCCGAAAGTTAGCCCACAACATCGGTGCTGAACATAAAATGCCAAGTTAAACTAATCCCCTCTGAAGAAGGGTCCCGACCTGAAACCTGCATGGCAGATGCAATATAATGTGGATAAATGTGAGGTTATCCACTTTGGCGGCAAGAACAGGAAAGCAGAGTATTACCTGAATGGTGAACGATTGGGAGAAGGGGAGATGCAACGTGACCTGGGTGTCATGGTGCACCAGTCATTGAAAGCAAGCATGCAGGTGCAGCAGGCAGTGAAGAAAGCGAATGGTATGTTGGCATTCATAGCAAGAGGATTTGAGTTTAGGAGCAGGGAGGTTCTGCTGCAGTTGTACAGGGCCTTGGTGAGACCGCACCTGGAGTATTGTGTGCAGTTTTGGTCTCCTAACCTGAGGAAAGACATTCTTGCCTTAGAGGGAGTACAGAGAAGGTTCACCAGATTGATCCCTGGGATGGCGGGACTTTCATATGAGGAAAGACTGGATAGACTGGGCTTGTACTCGCTGGAATTTAGAAACATATAAAATTCTTAAGGGGTTGGAGAAGGCTAGATGCGGGAAGATTGTTCCCGATGTTGGGGGAGTCCAGAACCAGGGGTCACAGCTTAAGGATAAGGGGGAAGTCTTTTAGGACCGAGATGAGAAAACATTTCTTCACACAGAGAGTGGTGAATCTGTGGAATTCTCTGCCACAGAAGGTAGTTGAGGCCAGTTCATTGGCTATATTTAAGAGGGAGTTAGATGTGGCCCTTTTTGCTAAAGGGATCAGGGGGTATGGAGAGTAGGCAGGTACGGGATACTGAGTTGGATGATCAGCCATGATCATATTGAATGGCGGTGCAGGCTCGAAGGGCCGAACGGCCTACTCCTGCACCTATTTCCTATGTTTCTATGTTTCTATGAAACATGCCTATCCATGTTCTGCGGAGATACTATCTGACTTATTGAGCTACACCAGCACTTTGTGCCTTGTGACCACAGAAGTACACTTTGTGCAAAGCAGCTCAATTGCACTTTATTTTATAACCATCATTTGTACACACAGAAGAAACTGCGTGCCTGATGCAGCAGTGGAACTTGACAATGGGGATCTGATTTGTCTAATGCAATGGACAGTCAATACTTGAACTACACGTTGCACAGATCAATAAGAAGAAAGACTGGAAATCAATTATGAGGGCAGACATGGTAGTCACTTAATAGATACTTTTTAAATGGGAAATCAATATGTTGATGGCATTTTATGCCATCAGACAGGCTTGAATATCTTTATTGAGAGAATATTAGATTAATATTGACACTAATTGAAGCCCTGAGTTTCTCTGTTAATCGAGTTGTTCCTTGATGGGAACCACATGATGATTATTTCCCTTGATTAAAGATGAGTGACTTCACCGATGAGGTACATTTCAGGCATGTGGACACTGCCATTTGAGAATTATGTCCCTGATCTCTCGATGTACCAAATGTGGGCACAGAGTGGGTTATAGAGTCACAGAGTGATACAGTGTGGAAACAAGCCTTTTGGCCCAACTTGCCCAAGCCAGCCAACATGTCCCACTACTTGCCCAAGCCAGCCAACATGTCCCAGCTACACCAGTCCCACCGGCCTGTGTTTGGCCCATATCCCTCCAGACCTGTCCTATCCATGTACCCGTTGAACTGTTTCTTAAACGTCGGGATGGTTCCCTGTCCCAATGACCTCTTCTGGCAGCTCGTTCCATACACCCACCACCCTTGGTGTGCAAAAGGTTACCCCTCAGATTCCTGTTAAATCGTTCCCCCTTCACCTTAAACCTAGAGAACCTCTGACCTCAGAGAAAGGCCAGTTTGTGATCTTAAACAATTACTTCTGTCAACAGCATTGCATTGATGTACAGAAGGATCTTGCTTCAAATCCATAGCTCTCTGATATTTGGGTGGTATGAGTGGCACGGTGGCACAGCGGTAGAGTTGCTGCCTCACAGCGCCGGAGACCCGTGTCCGATCCTGACTGCGGGTGCTGTCTGTACGGAGTTTGAACGTTCTCCCCGTGACCAGCGTGGCTTTTCTCCGAGATCTTTGGTTTTCTCCCACACTCCAAAGGCATACAGGCTTGTAGGTTAATTGGCTTGGTATAAATGTAAAATTGTCCCCAGTGTGTGTCGGGTAACGTTAATGTGCGGGGATCACTGGTCGGTGCGGACTCGGTGGGCCGAAGGGCCTGATTCTGTGCAGTATCTCTAAACTAAAAGGAAGGGTATTAAGTTTTAAATCCTTAGCTCCCTGAAAATTGCGTCATAGATTGAGTGGCACGGTGGCGCAGCGGTAGAGTTGCTCAGCGCCAGAGACCCGGGTTCGATCCTGACCACGGGTGCTGGCTGTACGTTCGACCCGTGACCGAGTGGGTTTTCTCCGGGTGCTCCGGTTTACTCCCACATTCCAAAGACGCACACCCTTGCAGGTTAATTGGCTTCTGTGATTTATAAATCGTCCCTAGCGTGCAAGGATAGTGGTAGTGTATGGGGGTGATCGATGGTCGGTGTGGACTCGGTGGGCCAAAGGGCCTATGGGGAGAAAGCAGGAATGGGGCACTGATTGTGAATAATCAGCCATGATCACATTGAATGGCGGTGCTGGCTCGATGGGCCGAATGGCCGACTCCTGCACCTATTGTCTATTGTCTACTGTCTATTGTCTATTTCCATGCTGTATCTCCAAACTAAAGTAAGTGCTAAGTACTTAGAGTGGTAAAGAAGGTGTATGGTTTGCTTGCCTTTGTTAGTCTTCATTGAGTATAAGAGGCCAGCCATCATGTTGTGCTTTATAGGACTTTGGTTCGGCTGCATTTGCAATACTGTTTGCATTTCTAACCGCTTCATTACCGGAAGGATGTCGGGGCTAAGGGGAAGGTGTGGAAATATTTACCAGGACTCTGCCTGGATTAAAGAGTATTAGTTTTAAAGAGAGGTTGGACAAACTTGGATTGTTTTTTTCTGGAGCGTCGGAGGATGAGGAGTGACCTGATAGAAGTTTATAAAATTACTAGACCAAGTGGACCCGTTGGGCCCAAACCTCTGCTGCATTGGTGCAGCACCCTCTCCTCCCCCCCTCCCCTCTCTCCCCCCCTCCCCCCTTCCCCTCCCCTCCCAATTCCCCTCCCCCTTCCCTCCCAACTCCATCCCGCTCAACCCCCCTTATCCTTCCCCTCCCTCCCTCCCTCCCCCTCCCTCCACCTTCCTCCCTCTCTCCCCCTTCCCCCTCCCCTACCCTCCCCTTCCCCTCCCCCCTTCCCTCCCCACACCATCCCCCTCAACCCCCCTTATCCTCCCCCTACCTCCACCCTCCTCCCTCCCTCCCCCTCCCCTCTCTCCCCCCTCCCCCCTTCCCCCTCCCCTCCCCTAATTAACCTAGTAAACCTATGCTGCACGCCCTCAATAGCAAGAATATCCTTCCTCAAATTTGGGGACCAAAAATGCACACAGTACTCCAGGTGACCAAAACTGCACACAGACCCGAGACACTTGTCGTCCATGTTCTCCAGGGTTGCTGTCTGAATCTCTGAGCTACTCCAGCACTTTGTGTCTTTTATTTTGTAAACCAGCATCTACAGTTCCTTATTTCGACTGTGATCCACATTCCTCCGTTCCCTGCATGTCCACGTGCCTATCTAATTTCTTCTTAAGCCCCACATAGCGGCACGGTGGCGCAGCGGTAGAGTTGCTGCCTCACAGCGCCAGAGACCCGGGTTCGATCCCGACTACGGGCGCCGTCTGTACGGAGTTTGTACGTTCTCCCCGTGACCTGCGTGGGTTTTATCCGGGATCTTCGGTTTCCTCCCACACTCCAAAGACGTGCAGGTTTGCAGGTTAATTGGCTTGGTATAATTTGTTCCCAGTGTGTGCAGGAGTAGTATAAGATAATAACTGCAGATGCTGGTACAAATCGAAGGTATTTATTCACAAAATGCTGGAGTAACTCAGCAGGTCAGTCAGCATCTCAGGAGAGAGGGAATGGGTGACGTTTCGGGTCGAGACCCTTCTTCAGATTTCTTCAGGAGTAGTGTCAGTGTACGGGGATCGCTGGGCAGTGCGGACTCGGTGGGCCGAAGGGCCTGTTTCTGAGCTGTATCTCTGAAGTAAAAGTGTACAGCATAGGAACAGGCCCTTCGGCCCACAATGAGTGTGCTGAACATAAAAAGCCAAGTTCAACTAATCCCCGTTGCCTGTGTGTCTGAAGAAGGGTCCTGTCCCGAAGCGTCACCTGTCCGTGATCTCTACTGAGTTACTCCAGCACTTTGCGTCTTTTTTCTTTGTGAACCAGCATCTGCAGTTCCCTGTCTCTACAGTGATCTGCATCCGTCCATTCGCTGCCTGTCCACATGCCTATCTAAATGCCTCTTAAACTCTATAGCTCTGAGGGCTAACGGCATCAAGGGATATGGGGAGAGGGCAGGAACAGGGTGATCAGCCATGATCATATTGAATGGCGGTGCTGGCTCGAAGGGCCGAATGGCCGACTCCTGCACCTATTGTCTATGTTTTCTATGTCTCCAAACGCCACCGTGGTCTCCGCTTCCATCATTACGTGCGACGTTCCTGTGGAATAGCGCCCGACAAAATATCATGGGGGGGGGGCGTGGAGAATGTTGAACGTACGGGCACTGCTTACAGGTGATAGCCCCGTGAGCGCGACGTATCTCCGGCGCTTCTGCGCCAACTTAATCTTAACTGGTGGTATTGTTCGGCGAGAAAGCAGGGCCTGGCCACAAAGATGAAGACAGCTGCCCATATCGCTTTTGTCTCACCATAAGTCTCACCATGAAGGATTATTCCCTTTCACCTTGTCAACTCTGGTCTGATTTATTTTTGCTGTGATTTGATAATGAGACAAGCCGCCAGACGGGGCAGCTGCACTTGCAACATATTGCAATGTTTAAAAAATCATTAATATGCCTGAAAGAAAATCCTCCGTTACAATGGTGAAAGCATTTCAAAAGTGCCTCCCATTGAACATGAAGCAATGGGCCATCAATAGCTACAATAGTAGTTAAATCAATCAAGGGACACAGGAACGTAGATGGTGGAGGTGAGAACCAAAATACTCTCTGACGCACCAAATGACAATAGACTGGTCGCTCTCTCTCTCTCTCTCTCTCTCTCTCTCTCTCTCTCTCTCTCTCTCTCTCTCTCTCTCTCTCTCTCTCTCTCTCTCTCTCTCTCTCTCTCTCTCTCTCTCTCTCTCTCTCTCTCTCTCTCTCTCTCTCTCTCTCTCTCTCTCTCTCTCTCTCTCTCTCTCTCTCTCTCTCTCTCTCTCTCTCTCTCTCTCTCTCTCTCTCTCTCTCTCTCTCTCTCTCTCTCTCTCTCTAAACTAGGGTCCTCTGCCTCATTAACAAGAACTGAGTGGTCTGTTTTGCTTATTCATGTACCACATTAATTTAGGCTGGGGTTTATCGACATCTCAACTCCACCTGCCCGCATTACTTCCGTCATGGAATGGGCTTCCGGTGGAAGTGGTGGAGGCTGGCTCAATTTTATTATTTAAGAGTAAATTGGATAGGTATATGGATAGGAGGGGATTAGAGGGTTATGGTCTGAGTGCAGGTAGATGAGACTAGGTCAGGGAGAATGGTCGGCGTGGACTGGTAGGGCCGGACAGGCCTGTTTCCATGCTGTAGTTGTTATATGGTTATATGGTTATATTAGTTCCCTCATTACTGCAGTGGAGCACAAAATTCCATCGATCATAATTTTGAATATTTCAATTGATTCTGTCAATTTTCCTAATCTGACACCATTCAGATAATAATCTGCCTTCCTGTTCTTCCCACCAAAGCGGATAACCTTACATTTATCCACATTACACTGCATCTGCCACGCATATGCCCACTCACCCAACCTGTCCAATTCACCCTGCAGCCTCATGACATCCTCATCGCAGCTCACACTGCCACCCAGCTTTGTGTCACGCAGCGGTAGAGTTGCTGCCTTACAGCGAATGCAGCGCCGGAGACTCAGGTTCGATCCTGACTACGGCCGCTGTCTGTACGGAGTTTGTACGTTCTCCCTGTGACCTGTGTGGGTTTTCTCCGAGATCTTCGGTTTCCTCCCACGCTCCAAAGACGTACAGGTGTGTAGGTTAATTGACTGGGTAAATGTAAAAATTGTCCCTAGTGTGTGTAGGATAGTGTTAATGTGCGGGGATCGCTGGGCGGCGCGGACTCGGTGGGCCGAAGGGCCTGTTTCCACGCTGTATCTCTAAATCTAAAAATAAATCTAAATCAATCTTGGAGATGTTACATTTAATTCCCTCATCTAAATCGTTAATATATATTGTAAATAACCGAGGTCCCAACACCGAGCCTTGAGGTACCCCACTAGTCACTGCCTGCCATTCTGAAAAGGACCCGTTAATTCCTACTATGGCGAGTCTGGAGGCTCGTTCTTTGTTAAAGAAGTTTATTGCGACAGCAACATTCGATTACAAAGTATAACGCACGAGATTACTGACAACCATTAACTCTAACTATTCACTTCGAAGAACTCTCCCAACTGACTGGTTTTGGGCGCCAAAACCACACGTGACGTCGCTGTCCAATCAGCGGGCTCAACTCCCTGGACCAATCCCTACGGTCGCACCCACACGTGATCTTGCTGGCCAATCTGAGGGTTCGACTCCCAGGACTAATCTCTATGGTCGCTACACTACTCTTTGCTTCCTGTCTGCCAACCAATTCTCTATCCATGTCAATACCCTACTCCCAATACCATGGGCTCTAATTTTGCACACTAATCTCTTGTGTGTAAAAATGATTGGTTTATTTTCTTCCCTTTCAACTGGTTCGAACCAAGAGTTGTAGCTTTTACATGGACTGACCTCCCAATTCCAGTTATCCTGATCAGCTTTTACTGGTGGAGTAGACACAAGAAACTGCAGGTGCTGGTTTTACGGTAAAGGCCACAAAGTGGTAGAGTAACTCAGCGGGTCCGGCAGCATCTCTGGAGAACGTGGATCGGTGATGTTTCGGGTCTGAAGAAGGGTCTTTGAGAGCAAGTTATTTCCCACGAGTGGGTTTTCAGATCTCACCATCATGATGTTTACCCTTCTCTCTCCGTCAGCAGTCTCCCCCTCCCTAAAACTGTCGCCTTCCTAACGTTGCCTTGCTTTAAGTTCTAGATTCTCATCGTCATTCATGGAACATTAAATAGAATGGTACAGCACAGGAACAGGCCCTTCAGCCCGCAATGTCTGTGCTGAGCATGAAGTGAGGTGAAAAGAAAGCTGGGGGATAAGAGGGGCGCAGCGATAGAGCTACTGCCTTACAGCACTAGAGGCCCGGGTCCGATCCTGACCACGGGCGCTGTCTGTACGGAGTTTGTACGTTTTCCCCGTGACCGGCGTGGGTTTTCTCCGAGATCTTCAGATTCCTCCCACCCTCCAAAGACGTGCAGGTTTGTTAGTTAATTGGCTTGGTGTATTTCCTCATCTCAGCCTTAAATGGCCTACCCCTTATTCTTAAACTGTGACTCCTGGTTCTAGACTCCCCCAACATCGGGAACATTTTTTTCCTGCATCTAGCTTGTCCAATAAGAATTGTATATGCCTCAAAGTGTCCCTCAAAGACTTGGACATCAACCTCAGCACTTGGGAGTCTCTTGCTCTGGACTGTCCAACCTGGCGTAGCAAGCTCACCACAGGAGCCCGTGCAGCAGAGAACAGACGCACTGCAGAGGCCCAGAGGAAACGCACCGCGCGCAAGGCCCGGGCTACCTCCACTTCCACTGCAGCACCCATCCACTTGTGTCCTACGTGTGGGCGTGCCTTCCGGGCCCGGATTGGCCTCACCAGTCACTTCCGGACCCACAGTCACCAATCCTCCAACTGAAAGTGAAGTCATGGTCATCTTCGAACCCGAAGGACGAACAACAATATGTTACTATGAAGTCCCCTCTCATCCTTCTAAATTCCAATGAATTTAAACCCAGTCGATCCATTCTTTCGAGTACCCAGAGAGAATGCAATTGGTCACCGGGAGAACGTGCAAACACCACACAGGCAGCACCTGCAGTCAGGATCGAACCGAGGCCTCTGGCCCTGGAAGGCAGCAACTCTAGCGCCGCCCTAGTTAGAGAGATGACACAGTTGGAGAATACTTCTTGGGAGGAAGCACATTTTTTATTTACCAAGGTATCAAATTAATTCCCTGTTCAAACTGTTTGGGATATGGCTTTCAATTATTCGAGCCAAGAAATATAAACCTGAAACGATTAAAACAATTTCCTAAATCACTCTTCAAAAGCTCTTAGTATTATTGGAAGATTCTTGTTTCAATTATTTAATATATTTAACATATTTAAATTCATCAACTTTATGCAGTCACTCACTGTAAACTCAAGCAATGGCTCAATATTTCCCCAGCTTCTAACCAAATATATTTAGCATTTTGTTGCTTTATTTCTTTCATTTCATCGTTTATAATTCTTTGTAAGACAGTGGTGCAGTGGTAGTGTTGGGGCCTGACAGAGCCTAAGACCCAGGGTCAATCCTGACTACGGCTGTTGTCTGTACGGAGTTTGTACTCTCTTCTCCCTGTGACGGTGTGGGTTTCTTAGTTTAGTTTATAGTTTTCGAAATACAGCAACATAGAAACAGACATAGAAAATAGGTGCAGGAGTAGGCCATTCGGCCCTTCGAGCCTGCACCGCCATTCAATATGATCATGGCTGATCATCCAACTCAGTATCCCATACCTGCCTTCTCTCCATACCCCCTGATCCCTTTAGCCACAAGGGCCACATCTGACTCCCTCTTAAATATAGCCAATGAACTGGCCTCAACAACCTTCTGTGGCAGAGAATTCCACAGATTTACCACTCTGTGTGAAAAAAACTTTCTCATCTCGGTCCTAAAAGACTTCCCCCTTATCCTTAAACTGTGACCCCTTGTTCTGGACTTCCCCAACATCGGGAACAATCTTCCTGCATCTAGCCTGTCCAACCCCTTAAGGATTTTGTACGTTTCTATAAGATCCCTCCTCAATCTTCTAAATTCCAGCGAGTACAAGCCGAGTCTATCCAGTCTTTCTTCATATGAAAGTCCTGCCATCCCAGGAATCAATCTGGTGAACCTTCTCTGTACTCCCTCTACGGCAAGAATGGCAACGAAACAGGCTCGCCGGCCCATCGAGTCCATGCTGACCATTTCACACCAGTTTTCCAATCACACACTGGGGGCAATTTACAGAAGCAGAATATCCTACAAACCTGCACGTCTTTGGAATGTGGGAGGAAACCCAGGCGGTCACGGGGAGAACGTGCAAACTCCGCGCGGACAGCACCCGAGGTCGGAATTGAACCTGGGTCTCTGGCGCTGTGGGGCAGCAACTCTATCGCAGTGCCACTGTGCTGCCTTAATAACTTCCTCCCACAACTTGGCTTGTGCCAAACGCAGGTCATTGTTGCTGTGCTCACCTGTGTTCTCACCATTGCTTCTAAGAATCAGAAAATTAACGTGCCAATTTACTGACTTGCTTTGTTTGCTGCGATTCACAAAAGACTTCCACATTTTTCCCGTGACCACTTCCTTGAGAGGAAAATTTGCAAGGGACGGTTAATCAAAACAATGATCTTTATTATAATGTTAACGCTAGAACTGCATTACTCCCTGATTCTTAACAAGGAATGGTTATTTAAATGAATGAATAATGTTGATTAGGCAACAAATGACTAAAGCTTAACAGAGACACAAGAGACTGCAGATGTTGGAAGCTGGGATGAAAATAACAAAGTGCTGGAGGAACTCCAGCATTTTGTGTTCTTTTGTGTACCAAGCAGCATCTACAGTTCTTTGATTCTAACCTTTTATTTGAGTTAGTCTTCTAAGGAAACTAATTACCACAGAGGATCTTGTTTCTGTCAACTGTGGCTAGCAACCAAACTTAAACTTGCTGTTATACATTGTGAAATGTATTAATAAGTTACTTATATTGAGATATAGAAGTTGTATCAAAGATAAGATTGTTTTATGTTAGATGCAAGAATAAGGAGTGGGAGATATAAGATTGAAACTTGCTGATATTTAGTTTTGTTCATTCACATTGTTGTTTTCTGTGTAGAAAAATAACTACCAGATGCTGGTACAAATCGAAGGCTTGTATACACTGGAATTTAGAAGGATGAGAGGGGATCTTATCGAAACGTATAAGATTATTAAGGGGTTGGACACGTTAGAGGCAGGAAACATGTTCCCAAACATGCCATAGTGAGGCCCACCGGAAATTGGAGGAGCAGCACCTCATATTTCGCCTGGGCAGTTTGCAGCCCGGTGGTATGAACATCGACTTCTCCAACTTCAGATAGTTCCTCTGTCCCTCCCTCCCCCACCTCCTTCCCAGTTCTCCCTCTATCTTCCTGTCTCCACCTATATCCTTCCTTTGTCCCGCCCCCCTGACATCAGTCTGAAGAAGGGTCTCGACTCGAAACGTCACCCATTCCTTCTCTCCCGAGATGCTGCCCGACCTGCTGAGTTACTCCAGCATTTTGTGAATAAATCAACATGTTCCCAATGTTGGGGGAGTCCAGAACAAGGGGCCACAGTTTAAGAATAAGGGGTAGGCCATTTAGAACGGAGATGAGGAAAAACTTTTTCAGTCAGAGAGTTGTGAATCTGTGGAATTCTCTGCCTCAGAAGGCAGTGGAGGCCAATTCTCTGAATGCATTCAAGAGAGAGCTAGATAGAGCTCTTAAGGATAGCGGAGTCAGGGGGTATGGGGAGAAGGCAGGAACGGGGTACTGATTGAGAATGATCAGCCATGATCACATTGAATGGCAGTGCTGGCTCGAAGGGCCGAATGGCCTCCTCCTGCATCTATTGTCTATTGTCTAATGTCTATTGAAGGTATCACAAAATGCTGGAGTAACTCAGCGGGTCAGGCAGCATCGCAGGAGAGAAGGAACGGGTGACGTTTCGGGTCGAGACCCTTCTTCAGACTCAACTGTCTGCAGGAGGGTCTCGACCTGAAACGTCACCCATTCCTTCTCTCCTGAGATGCTGCCTGACCCGCTGAGTTACTCCAGCATTTTGTGATACCTCGTTGTCTTACTGGATGAATTCACTGCTGGGAAGAAACTGTCCCCGAATCTGGAGGTGTGCGTTTTTCACATTTCTGTGCCTCTTACCTGATGGGAGAGGGGGAGAAGAGAGAGTTACCAGGGTGAGACTGGTCCTTGATTATGCTGCTGCCTTTGCCGAGGCATCGTGAAGCGTAGATGTTAAATTAGGAGACGAAAGTGAGTTCAGGATGAATTAAAGTATGATCTTGCTGACTGTCACATACCACAGCAGAACAACATCTGGCGGCACGGTGGCGCGGCGGTAGAGTTGCTGCCTTACAGCGCTTGCAGCGCCAGAGGCCTGGGTTCCATCCCGACTACGGGTGCTGCCTGTACGGAGTTTGTACGTTCTCCCCGTGACCCGCGTGGGCTTTCACCGAGAACTTCGGTTTCCTCCCACACTCCAAAGACGTGCAGGTTTGTAGGTTATGTAGGAAAATAAATGCAGATGCTGGTTCAAATGAAGGTAGACACAAAATGCTGGAGTAACTCAACGGGTCAGGCAGCATCTCAGGAGAGAAGGAATGCGTGATGTTTCGGGTCGAGACCCTTCTATTGGCTTCGGTTTGTATACTTGGCATAATTGTTCCTCGTGCGTGTAGGATAGTGTAAATGTGCGGGGATCGCTGGTCGGTGCGTATTCGGTGGGCCGAAGGGCCTGTTTCCGCGCTCTATCTCTAAACTAAACTAAACTAAACAAACCACAGGAAAAAGCCAGAGACCATCTTGCAAGAACTGCTGTAAACACTTAATCGAAAGACTTCATTTGGGAAGGTGATGGTAAATTTTGACGTGATCGGCTCACACGCAGTTTGGGGTTTAGAGTTGTTTAGTTTAGTTTAGTTTATCGTCAAGTGTACCGAGGTGCAGTGAAAAGCTTTTGTTGCGTGCTAATCAGTCAGTATTAAAACAATACAAGATTACAATCGAGCCATCCCCAATTTACAGATACTTGACAAAGGGAATAACATGAATAATGTTAATCCAGTTCAGTTTAGGTTATTGTCAAGTGTACCGAGGTACAGTGTTCCCGTGTGAATGGAGTCTTCGAAACAAGTTGAGCAGTCCAACACAGTTCAAGTGAGACGACCAAGACTGATTTTAAGAAAATAACTGCAGATGCTGGTACAAATCGAAGGTATTTATTCACAAAATGCAGGAGTAACTCAGCAGGTCAGGCAGCATCTCAGGGGAGAAGGAATGGGTGACGTTTCGGGTCGAGACCCTTCTTCGGACTGATTTTAACGTCAAGGCAAACGGGCCAATGTGTGGGATAGAGTATTTGAAACTTGGGAGAGTCAAGTAAGAAAAGCTCAAAGGAGAGTTGACCAGAGAAATAGAAAGAGAGTGGCAGGGAATCGGTGCGGCACGGTGGTGCAGCGGGTAGAGCTGCTGCCTCACAGCGCCAGAGACCCGGGTTCCATCCTGACCACGGGTGCTGTCTGTGCGGAGTTTGCACGTTCTCCCCGTGACCGCGTCGGTTTCCCCCGGCTGCTCCGGTTTCCTCCCACACTCCAAAGACGTGCAGGTTTGTAGGTTAATTGGCTTCGGCTTTGGCTTTGGCTTAGATTTAGAGATACAGCGCGGAAACAGGCCCTTCGGCCCACCGAGTCCGCACCGCCCAGCGATCCCCGCACACTAACACTATCCTACACACACTAGGGACAATTTTTACATTTTACCCAGTCAATTAACCTACATACCTGTACGTCTTTGGAGTGTGGGAGGAAACCGACGATCTTGGAGGAAACTCACGCAGGTCACGGGGAGAACGTACAAACTCCTTACAGACAGAGTTCCCTGGTGTGTAGGATAATGCTCGTGTGTGGGAGGATCGCTGGTTGTTCTGGACTCGGTGGGCCAAACGGCCTGTTTCCACGCTGTATCTCCAAACTAAACTAAATTATACCGAACTATACTCAATTATACCAAACTAAAGTAAACTAAACCAAACTAAACTAAACATGACAATAATAATCAACCAAGAGAAGGGGATCTCTTTATAAATAAGTTGTAACAAATGCAAGAGTATTAACAGGAGAGTTGCTGCCTTACGGCGCCAGAGACCCAGGTTCCATTCTGACCACAGGCGCTGTCTGTACAGAGTTTGTACGTTCTCCCCGTGACCTGCGTGGGTTTTCTCCGGATGCTCTGGTTTCCTCCCACACTCCACAGATATACTGATTTGTACATTGTAATTGGCTTCGGTGAAGATTGTAACTTGTCCCTGGTGTGTAGAGTAGTGCTAGTGTTTGGGCGATTGCTGGTCGGCCTGTTCCCACGCAGTACCTCCAGTCTAAACTCTAAATAAGAGAAGGGTCAGAAGCTGTGGATGAGATAGGACTGGATAACAACCACTACTCCCTAGCGTTTGAGGCTCATTGAGGAGGCGCTGTGAACTGTTTGTGTGCTACTGTATGTTTCATTTTTTTCCTTAGTACCTAATCAGATGTACAGCACTTTGGTCGACGTGGGTTGTTTTTAAATGTGCTATACAAATAAAATTGACTTGACTTGACTTGACTTCTAAATCTCCATATCCAGAGACCCAGAGAGATGCATAATGGACTATGGATGTAGATAGAAAGACTTTTGCCCAGAAATGAATTGTTAGTTATTAGCCATTGGCGGCACGGTGACACAGCGGTGGAGCTACTGCCCTACAGCGCCAATGACCCGTGGTTCGATCCCGACTACAGGTGCTGTTGTACGGAGTTTGTACGTTCTCCGCTACATGGGTTTTCATTGCGGTTTCTTCCCACACTCCAAAGACGTATAGATTTGTAGGTTAACTGGCTTGGTCTAAATGTAAAATTGTCCCTGGTGTGTGTAGGATAGCGTTAATGTGCAGGGATTGCTGGCCTGCACTGACTCGGTGGGCCGAAGGGCCTGTTTCCACACTGTATCTCTAAACTAAACTAAACTAAACTAAACTAAACTAAACTAAACTAAACTAAACTAAACTAAACTAAACTAAACTAAACTAAACTAAACTAAACTAAACTAAACTATATATTTACAAAATGCTGGAGTAACTCAGCAAGTCAGGCAGCATCTCAGGAGAGAAGGAATGGGTGACGCCCTTCTTCAGACTGAGGAAGGGTCTCGACCCGAAACGTCACCCATTCATTCTCTCCTGAGATGCTGCCTGACCTGCTGAGTTACTCCAGCATTTTGTGAAATAAATACCTTCGATTTGTACCAGCATCTGCAGTTATTTTCTTAAACTAAACTATATTTGTGCATCATTTAATGCTATTGAGCACGGAATTCCTTTTGAATCTTTCATTTTGGTTGCTTGCCAAAAATGATTATAATAAAAGACGTGTCAAAGGCAGAGAACAATGTGTTATTGACAGGGAATTAATTTCGAGGCATTTATGTCTATGAAGCATCCTTAGTGACCAGAGGATATCCTAAGCTTCAAAGACAATGAAGAAATTAGTTAATTATTTGTAGCATTAGAAAACTATAGCAATCGTGATCAAGTTAAGGATACATTCAGAATTCATGAAAAGGTAAGAGTTTTAAATTAGTTTAGTTTGGTTTAGTGTCACGTATACCGAGGTACAATGAAAAGCTTTCATTGCGTGCTAACCTGCCAGTGGAATGACAACACATGCTTACAATTGAGCCAGCCACAGATGCATGATAAAGGGAATATCGTGAATATCGTGAATAACTTTCAGTTCAGTCTAGTTTATTGTCATGTGTACCGAGGTACAGTGAAAAGCTTTCGTTGCCTGCTATCCAGCCAGCAGAAAGATAATGCATGATTACAATCGAGCCATAGTGCCAGAGAAAGCCAGTCCGAGGGTCTCCAATGAGTCAAGTCAAGTCAAGTCAAGTTTATTTGTCACGTGCACATACACGATGTGCAGTGAAATGAAAGTGGCAATGCCTGCGGATTGTGCACAAAAAGAATTACAGTTACAGCATATAAATTAAAGTTAATACAGAAAAGACAAAATTTAGTCCCTGGAGTTGTAATAGTTAACAGTCCTGATGTCCTGTGGTAAGAAACTCCGTCTCATCCTCTCCGTTTTCACAGCGTGACAGCGGAGGCGTTTGCCTGACCGTAGCAGCTGGAACAGTCCGTTGCTGGGGTGGCAGGGGTCCCTCATAATCTTGCTTGCTCTCGATCTACACCTCCTGATGTATAGGTCCTGCAGGGGGGCGAGTGTAGTTCCCATGGAGCGTTCTGCCGAACGCACTACTCTCTGCAGGGCCTTCCTGTCCTGGGCAGAGCTGTTGTATGTAGCACAGGTAGATGCAGCATCAGCAATGACATATTTCTACTTGAGCAACTGTGTAAAACTTTCTCAATGGAACGCACTGTCCAATAAGGCAGAAGCAGAAATAATCAGGCGATATCCTGGGATGGCTTTTTGTGCTCGACATGGAATAATCCATATCCTTCCAATCTCACAGCCCCTTCGCAGTTCACAATTAAGTATGAGGTTCGACTTTAACAAAACCAGCGCTCTTAGCTTTAGAAGGATGGACACAAAGATATCTCAAACAATGGGTAAACCTTTTGTCTTCATTCAGTCCGAAGAAGGGTCTCGACCCGAATCGTCACCGATTCCTTCTCTCCAGAGACGCTGCCTGTTCCACTGAGTTAATCCAGCGTTTGGTATTTATAATCTTCGGTGTAAACCAGCATCTGAAGACCCTTCCCACACGATAATGATTTTGTCCTTATTTTTCAATGGTGTATTGTGCAGCCTTCAGGAATTACCGTGGAAATCCACCTCACTGTTGTTTGACCTCAGGACCCCAACACTGGCAAAATAAGCCACGTGTAGCAATAATGATGGTGGAACCCAGAACTGAGAAATGCTGCCACAGCATTACATCACGATGCAGGCATAAACTGTAGGAAGCAGCTTAAAGGAACTACTAAAACAAGGCAGCACTGAGAAAGAAACCGCAAGTGTTATGTCACGTTTGCATCTGATATTCCTGTAATTATTGCTTAATTCACAGAAATATTCTTGAAGTTACTATTACTGTTCGGCATCTGGACGTTTCAGGCACACAAATCTAACAGGAGAATGCAAATGTGACCCATCTCGCCCAATGCTATTGACCAGAAATGTGTTTCTTAGTTCAGAGATACAGCACTGAAGCAGGACCTTCGGCCCACCGAGTCCGCGCCGGCCCTGCCATCCCCGCACGCTAACATTGTCCTACGCATACTGGAGGCAATTTACATTTATACCAAGCCAATTAACCTACAAACCTGCAGGTCTTTGGAAGGTGGGAGGAAACCAAATATCTCAGAGAAAACCCACGGAGGTCACGGGGAGAACGTGCAAACTCCGTACAGACAGCACCCGAGGTTAGGATCGAACCCGGGTATCTGGCGCTGTAAGGCAGCAGCTCTACCGCTGTGCCACCATGCCGCCCATGCCTAATAACGAACAATATATTTCCGGGCAAAGGTCTGTCAATCGACATCCATAGTCCTTTATGCATCTCTCTGGGTCTCTGGAAATGGAGACTTAGAAGTGTTTGTCTTCCAGTCCTATATCACCCACAGTCCATCTCCTGCCTTCTCCCCATAACTCCTGACACCCACACCAGTCAAGAATCTATCACACTCTGCCTCAAAAATATCTATTGAATTGGCCTCCACAGCCGTCTATGGCAATGAATCCAAGATTGAGTTATAAGGAGAGGGTGGATAGATTGGGTCTTTTCTTTGAAGAAGGGGGGGACTGAGGGGTGAACTTCCACAACTATATAAAATCACAATGGGCATAAATTAGGTGATCAGCCACAGATCTTTTCTCAGAGTAGGAGAGTCAAACACCAGAGTGTTTCGGTTGAAGGTGAGAGGGGAAATATTTAAAAGGGAACTGTGGGGCAAACCCTTCACACAGTGCGTAGTGTGGGCATGGAATAAGCTGTCAGAGACAGTGGTCGGGGCGAGACACTTAAGCAGGCCCATGGAGAGGGATGGCAAAGAGGAATAGAGGCATGGGCGTGGGACTGCCTTGGTTGGGTAACTTGGTCGGCATGGACAAGTTGGGTGAAAGGGTCTTTTTCGATGCTGTGTGGCTCTACAACTCTAAGTAACAGAAGGGCGGCATTGAGGGAAATACGTGCTGTACATGAGCTTCCACAAGTCAACTGAGAGTGCTACATAATGGGCTGGTCATCACGATTAAAGGTCATGGCATAAATAGTACAGTCACACCATGGGCAGAGTGTTGCTGAGGAAACAGAGGGGTTATTGTGAATGATTGTATCTCAGACAGGCAACCTATCCATGCCAGAACCTCTGCTTTTGGTAATATATATATGTTAACAATATGGATGGACTCTAAGTGCTGGAGTAACTCAGCGGTTCAGGCAACATCTCTGGAGAGAAAGGATGGGTGACATTTCAGGTCGGGACCCTTCTTCAGACTTAATGACATACATAATCTACAAGTTTTCAAAAGGTGCAAGAATGCTAGAGAATTGTGGGTAAGGTAGTCATGCAGGTCAAAGGACAGACAGGCAGGCCGTTGCAATAGGCAGATAAATGGCAGATGAAGTTTAGCACTGAAAAATACTAAACTTAGTACAGGGCGTCACGGTGGCGCAGCGGTAGAGTTGCTGCCTTACAGCGAATGCAGCGCCGGAGACGCAGGTTCGATCCTGACTACGGGCGCCGTCTGTACCGCGTACGGAGTTTGTACGTTCTCCCCGTGACCTGCGTGGGTTTTCTCCGAGATCTTCGGTTTCCTCCCACACTCCAAAGACGTACAGGTTTGTAGGTTAATTGACTGGGTAAATGTTTTAAAAAATTGTCCCGAGTGTGTGTGGGATAGTGTTAATGTGCGGGGATCGCTGGGCGGCGTGGACACGGCGGGCTGAAGGGCCTGTTTCCGCGCTCTATCTCTAAATCTAAATCTAAAAATCTAAAAATGAACAGTTACATTTTGGCATGAAGATTTGAAGAGGTAGTATAAACTCGATTACACAATTCTAAAAGGAGTAGACGATGAGAAAGATAGAGTCGTAGAGTGATACAGCGTGGGAACAGGCCCATTGGCCCAACCGGCCAACATATCCCATCTGCACTAGTCCCACCTGCCTGCGTTTGGCCCAAATCCCTCCAAACCTGTCCTGTCCATGAACCTGTCCAACTGTTTCTTAAAGATTTGAGAGTAACAGCGTGTAGTTTTTTGAAGGAGGCAGAGTTGTTTGAGAAAGTCGGTAAACAGAAACCGCGCAAGATCCCTGACTTTAGAAATATTGCCTTGGAGCAGAAGATCAAGGAAGTGGTGATGAACCGTTAGTTCAGCCATGAACGGGGCATAGAAGCCACTTTCAGATATCACACTTCAGGATAAATGTGAAGTCATCAGAGAGGGTGTGGAAGAGATTTGATCAAATGGTTCCAGGGGTTACAGGCTGGTTACATGGAGAAGATGTAATTCCTATCCCTGGAACATAGACTCACAGAGTCATACAGCGTGGAAGCAGGCCCTTCGGCCCAACCTGCCCACACCGCCCTACTTACCCCATCTATACTAGTCCCACCTCCTGGCATTTGGCCCATATCCCTCTAAATTTGTTCTACCCATGTAGTGTAGTTTAGTTTAGAGAGAAACAGCGCAGAAACAGCCCTTCGGCCCACCAGTTCCGCGCCGACCAGCGATCCCCGCACACTAACACCATCCTACACCCACTAGGGACAGTTTATACATTTACCAAGCCAATTAACCTACAAAACTCTACTTCGTGGGAGTGTGGGAAGAAACCGAAGATCTCGGAGAAAACCCACGCAGGTCACAGGGAGAACGTGCAAACTCTGTAACGGTAGAACCCGTAGTTGGGATTGAACCCGGGTCTCCGGCGCTGCATTCGCTGTAAGGCAGCAAATCTACCGCTGCGCCACCGTGACCACCCGATGTACTTGTACATATGTTTTTAAATGTTGTTATTGTATCTGCCTTTGGCAGCTCGTTCCATACACACACCACCTTTGGTGTAAAAAAGTTGCCCCTCGGGTTCCTATTAAAACTTTCTCCCCATAAACCCTAAACCTTTGTCCATGTTCTCGATTGTCCCTACTCTGGGTAGAGGTCTCAGTGTGTTTACCTTATCTATTCCTCTCATGATTTTAAACATCTCTATAAGATCACTCTTCATCCTCCTGCACTCCGAGGAATAGAGTCCTAACCTCGCCCTGTAGCTCAGGCTCTCCAGTCCTGGCAACATCCTCGTAAATCTTCCCTGCGCCCTTTACAGCTGAACAACTCTTTCCTACGCAGGAAGGAACTGAGGATGCTGGTTTAAACCAAAAATAGACACAAAAAGCTGGAGTCATTTAATCAGCGGTCTCAGGCAGCATCTCTGGAGAAAATGAATGGGTGACGTTTTGGGTGGAGACCCTTGATCAGACTGAGAGTCAGGGGGAAGGGAAACGAGAGGTATAAACGATGATGTAGACAGAGATGTAGAACAAAGAAATTAAAGATATGCTGACAGGGTGACCAAACCTGAACACATGACTCCAACGTGTCGGAAAGAACTGCAGATGCTGATTTACACCGAAAATAGACAAAAAACTCTGGAGTAACTCAGCGGGACAGGCAGCAGACGAGACTGCAACAGTGGTCTCACCAATGTCCTGTACTAATAAAGGTGCTTGGGAGGGCAGCTGACAGAGGTAATTAGGTGAAGGACAGGAAGGAATAAAATTAAGCTGCATGTCAAGTAGGGTTGCCAACTGTCCCGTACTAGGCCCGGGGGGGCGCTGTAGGCCTGGGGGGGCGCTGTAGGCCCGGGAGGCTCTGTAGGCCCCGGACGCTGTAGGCCCCGACACTGTAGGCCCCGACGCTGTAGGCCCCGACGCTGTAGGCCCCGATGCTGTAGGCCCCGACGCTGTTGGCCCCGATGCTGTAGGCCCCGACGCTGTAGGCCCCGACGCTGTAGGCCCCGATGCTGTAGGCCCCGACGCTGTAGGCCCCGACACTGTAGGCCCCGACGCTGTAGGTCCCGACAGTTTAGTTTCCGACACTCTAGGTTTCCGATATTTTAGCTCCATACAGTCTAGGTATGGAGGCTCTGGCATCGCCTTACGGAGGTTGCTTAGCATCCCGCCTCCCGGCCCGGGCGGCCGCCATTGGTGGAGCGGGAGCACGTGGCCGCTGGCTGGGTGAGGTCACGTGGGGCGCGGGGCGGTGACGTCACCCTGTCCCGTATTTGGGAGTGAGGAAGTTGGCAACCCTAATGTCAAGTGACCTGAGGGGACAGCTTCTTTACGCAACCTTCTTCTCCAGTCCACATCACAAGATTAGAAATTGTTCAGTCACAGCTGAACACACTTCTCGGCATCTGCACACAATGGCGTCGTGCGCTTGTCGTGCTTGTTGTGCGTGGTGGTGGAAAGATTGGTGGGAACAGGGCCGCCACCTGAACGCTCTTTCCTTGACCCCTCTTTGACCTGTCTGTGGAATTCTCTGCCTCAGAAGGCAGTGGAGGCCAATTCTCTGAATGCATTTAAGAGAGAGCTAGATAGAGCTCTTAAGGATAGCAGAGTCAGGGGGTATGGGGAGAAGGCAGGAATGATCAGCCATGATCACATTGAATGGCGGTGCTGGCTCGAAGGGCCGAATGGCCTCCTCCTGCACCTATTGTCTATTGTCTATTGCACAATGTTTGATTGATTGAAATTGATTGAAAAATGCAGCATGGGAACAGGCCCTTCAGCCCACCGAGTCCATGCTGACCATCGATCACCCATTCACACAAGTTCCATCGTTCAGCCAACAATTTAAAGTGGGAATAGTATTCAAACTCTCAGCCCACAAGCCTTTCTCATCTCAAAGCAAGAACTTTCTATTGTGATGAACAAGGTGTGATAAACTCTGCTTTCGCTTTTGTTTTACCTTTGGGCGGCACGGCGGTGCAGCGGGTAGAGCCGCTGCCTCACCGCGCCAGAGACCCGGGTTCGATCCTGACGTCGGGTGCTGTCCCTGTGGAGCTTGCACGTTCTCCCCGTGACCGCATAGCTTTCCTCAAGGGCGCTCCGGTTTCCTCCCACACCCCAAGGATGTGCGGGCGTGGGGGGGGGGGGGGGGTTTGTAGGTCGATCGGCCTCTGTAAATTGTCCCGGGTGTGTGGGGAGTGGGATAGCATGGAGCTAATGCGAATGGGAGGACGGTGGTTGGCATGGGCTAGATGGGCCGAAGGGCCTGTTTTGGTGCTCCATCACCAGACTAAAACTAAACTGAATTAAACAGCCGGAGCATACACAAGAGTTTGCGCTTCCATTCCACTGAATAGTGTCATGTTAGGTTGGTTATTTTAGTTGCTGCAAACACAATGGCCTGTGGAGGTTGGCCCCTGCTCGTTCCCTGAACACCCGGAGAAGCACAGAGGGGGGAAGCGGCCAGCCACGGCGGTCCCGAGGAGCAAGGCCGGTGGGAGAGGGAACCGGCGTCTGACCTCCTGCGCCCTCAGGCACGGCTGCAGGAGGCTCCCCCCAGGGGGCACTCAGGTGGATGTTGGTACGCCGAACCACCCAGGGGCTCGCCTGGGCCGGGCGCCGCTCCATAACACCCAACGCGCGCAAATGCGTACTTCAGGAGATTACGTCAAACCTGGTGACTCGAGAAAGAATTCCACTGCCTTCGGCACATGTGACAATACAGCACCATTGAACTAGTGTTGGTGGTTTTTGTGAATGGGACGATTGTGCGAAATTGAAAAATCGATCTTCTTTTAGTTTCTGATCTGAGGAGAGTTTCGTTTCGTTCCGCGCCGCGTGTACAGAGGTACGGCGAAGAGCGTTTGTCGCGCGCTATCCAATCAGCAGAAAGACTACGCGTGATTAAGCAGAAAGGCAATGCATGATCACAATCGAGCCACTTACAGTGTACAGGTACATGAGATGGGAATAGCGTCTGGCGCAAGATAAAGCCAGCAAAGTCCGATCAAGGATAGTCCGAGGGTCACCAAAGAGTGGTGGTAGTTCAGCACTGCTCTCTGGTTGAGGTGGGACGTCTCAGATTCAATTGAGGGTGAGCATTCTTCCAGAGGAGGGGATGATGGGAAGGCTTTGAGTAAGCACATGGGTGCCAGGAGATTCTTCCCTGCATCAGCAATCTGATAAGAGAAAATATTCATCAAGATACAAAAGAGAAAGTATACCAGGCATTATGGAACGCTGCAGCACGCATTCTTTCAAAATCCATATTGTTCTTTTATTCACGCGCAAGGAACTGCAGATGCCCGTATACCAAAAACAACCCTTCTTCAGACTCCATGGGATGTCTCGGCAAAGGGAGACTAGGAATCAATGGGAGAGAAGAGGAGCTTAGAGATGCAGTGTGGAAACAGGCCCTTCGGCCCACCGAGTCCGCACCACCCAACGATCAACCGTACGCTTGTTCTATCCCGCACACACGGCGGACAATTCCAAGAAGCCAGTTAACCTACAAACCCGCACGTCTCTGGGAAGTGGGAGGAAACCGGAGCACCCGGAGGAAACCCACATGGTCGCAGGGAGAACATTGCAAACTCCGCACAGACAGCACCTGAGGTCCGGATCGAAGCCGTGTCTCTGGCTTTGTGAGGCTGTGGCTCTACCAGCTGAGCCACTGCCACCCTAGAATTAGAAATACTCCAGTCATATTGATGCAGAGGCAAAGTTATTCCAGCCACACTTGTTTAAAGAATTGGTGTAAAATATATTTCAATTACTTCAAAGCAATAACTTTGGGATTAAGATTTATTCCATCACTTTAATCTAGTAAGGCTATCGATAATGTTTATTCTGGTCACGTTCAGCTAATAGGGTTAGAATGAAAATATATATTGGCCACTGCTAAGACTATTTTGCGTAGGAAGGAACTGCAAGTGCTGGTTTACACCGAAGATAGACACAGAAAATGCTGGAGTAACTCAGCGGGACAGGCAGCATCGCCGGAGAGAAGGAATGGTGGACGATTGGGGGCGAGACCCTTCTTCTGAAGTATAAATTGCACCTGAAGAAGGGCCTCAGCCCGAAACATCACCCATTCCTTCTATCCAGGTGGCACAGCGGTAGAGTTGCTGCCTCACAGCGCCGGAGACCCGGGTTCGATCCTAACTGCGGGTGCTGTCTGTACGGAGTTTGCACGTTCTCCCCGTGACCTGCGTGGGTTTTCTCCGAGATTTAGACAATAGACAATAGACAATAGACAATAGGTGCAGGAGGAGGCCATTCGGCCCTTCGAGCCAGCACCGCCATTCAATGTGATCATGGCTGATCATTCTCAATCAGTACCCCGTTCCTGCCTTCTCCCCATACCCCCTGACTCCGCTATCCCCTAAGAGCTCTATCCAGCTCTCTCTTGAATGCATTCAGAGAATTGGCCTCCACTGCCTTCGGAGGCAGAGAATTCTACAGAATCACAACTCTCTGACTGAAAATGTTTTTCCTCGTCTCAGTTCTAAATGGCCTACCCCTTATTCTTAAACTGTGGCCCCTTGTTCTGGACTCCCCCAACATTGGGAACATGTTTCCTGCCTCTAACGTGTCCAACCCCTTAATAATCTTATACATTTCGATAAGATCTTCGGTTTCCTCCCACACTCCAAAGACGCACAGGTATGTAGGTTAATAGGCTTGGTGTCTGCGTAGATTGTCCCTTGGGCGTGTAGGGTGGTGCTAGTGTGCGGGGAACACTGGGTCAGCACGGACCCAGTGGGCCGAAGGGCCTGTTTCTGCGCTGTATCTCTAAACCAAACTAAACGAAAAGATGCTGCCTGCCCCGCTGATTTCCTCCAGCTGTTTGTGTCTTTCCTCTCCCCACCTTGGTGTCTCTGTTGGCTCGATGCCTGCTCACATGGGCGATTCCAGATAGGAACGGGTATGTAGCAGCCTCTGACCTTGTGTGCCATGGATAGGTATTTGAAGGTTGGAATGTCTGGCGTTGTCAAACACAGTTCTCGGTAAGTGTAACACACCTCTTGGATTTACAGTAAAGATACTGAGATGAAAAAATACTTGTCATACCTGGGTTATTGCTTCGTAATTTAAAGAATGAGGTATTTCACAGGCCTTTTTTAACTGCCCTGGCACTGTGGTTTGGTTTAGTTTAGAGACACAGCGTGGAAACATGCCCTGGGCGCCGACCAGCGATCCCCGCACACTAACACTATCCTACCCACACGAGGACCAATTTACAATTTTATCAAGCCATTTAACCTACAAACCTGTGCGTCTTTGAAACGCGGGAGGAAACCGGAGCACCCGGAGAAAACCCACGCTGGTCCCGGGGAGAACGTGCCGACAGCGCCCGTTTGTCAGGATCAAACGTGGATCTCCGGCGCTGTGAGGCAACGACTCTACCGCCGCGCCACCATTTACGTTTCTGGGAAACTTTACCTGACCATCTTTGTATTTGTTTTCTTACCAATTTGAGATGCTCATTTTGCAGAGATGGTATCTCCTGCAGTCCAGTTGTGGGTCGTGCAGAACAACATTCCACAAAACACTGCGGGTGGGAAAATAACTGCAGATGCTGGTACAAATCGGAGGTGTCACAAAATGCCGGAGTAACTCAGCGGGTCAGGCAGCATCTCAGGAGAGAAGGAATGGGTGACGTTTCTCTCCTGAGATGCTGCCTGACCTGCTGGGTTACTCCAGCATTTTGTGATGCCTTGGGCTTTATAAAGGGAAATGACCTCTGAGGAAGGAAGGTCTGGCAAAGATATTCTCTGAATGAGGAAAGATGAGTTGTTACTGCCATTGTTCTGGTCACCCCTATGTGTCGCCAAGTTATTTCTATGTGCAATTTATAAACACATGTTTTGTTAAATATCTTTTCATAGAGACAACAGGGCAGATTTATCTCATTGTTACGCTCTGGTGGTGCTTGGTTCCCAGGTGCGGTGAACAAAGGGACACAGAGTATTCGTCCGAAGAAGGGTTCCGACCTGAAACGTCACCTATCCACATTCTCCAGAGATGCTGCCTGACCTGCTGAGTTACTCCGGCACCTTGTGTCTATCCTTGGTACAATCCAGTGTCTGCAGTCCTTTGATTCTACAGGATGTTTCCCACAGTGGATCTGCAGAGGTTTGTTCAATATTCAGGTCCATAAGTCACAGGAGCAGAAGTAGGCCATTCGGCCCATCGAGATTATTAAGGGGTTGGACACGTTAGAGGCAGGAAACATGTTCCCAATGTTTGGGGGAGTCCAGAACAAGGGGCCACAGTTTAAGAATAAGGGGTAGGCCATTTAGAACGGAGATGAGGAAAAACTTTTTCAGTCAGAGAGTTGTGAATCTGTGGAATTCTCTGCCTCAGAAGGCAGTGGAGGCCAATTCTCTGAATGCATTCAAGAGAGAGCTAGATAGAGCTCTTAAGGATAGCGGAGTCATGGGGTATGGGGAGAAGGCAGGAACGGGGTACTGATTGAGAATGATCAGCCATGATCACATTGAATGGCAGTGCTGGCTCAAAGGGCCGAATGGCCTCCTCCTGCACCTATTGTGTATTGTCTATTGTCTATTGTCCACCCTGCCATTCAATCACAGCTCATCTATCTTTCCTTCCCAACCCCATTCACCTGCCTTCTCCCCACA
Organism: Rhinoraja longicauda; assembly: GCF_053455715.1. Lineage (NCBI taxonomy): Eukaryota > Metazoa > Chordata > Chondrichthyes > Rajiformes > Arhynchobatidae > Rhinoraja > Rhinoraja longicauda. The sequence goes on from NC_135970.1 coordinate 37,645,035, forward strand.
ACCCTACTAATGAAGAACCGGTCAATCTCCGCCTTAAAAATGCCGAATGACTTGGCCTCCACAGCCGTCTGTGGCAATGAATTCCCCAGGCAGCAGATAGAGTGTACATGATTACATTCGAGACGTCCACATGATCAAGGGAATAACGTTTAGTGCAAGATAAAGTCCAGTAAAGTCTGATCAAAGGTAGTCTGAGGGTCTTCAATGAGGTAGATGATAGGTCAGGACCGCTCTCTAACATTGGGCAGTGGAAGGAAGGACTTGCAACTGATCTCTGAATTGACTGGATGTTTTCAAGAGAGAGTGAGGTTTAGCTCCTAGGGCTAACGGAATCAAAGGATTTTGGGCAGAAAGCAGGAACGAGACACTGATTCTGGATGATCAGCCGTGATCATATTGAATGGCAGTGGGCTGAATGGCCTCCTCCTGCACCTATTTCCTACGCTTCTATGTTTCTATCTCCAGTTAGGTCAGAGGTTACTCCTGTGCCATCTCGCTGATGTCAACAGATCTGTTAATAAGGCAATGCCCGTGGTGACCTGGAGTGAGGCAGTGCAATTATAAATCAGTGACAAAGCTGAACTCTAATGGAAGTAATGAGTTGGAACGTGCGGCTTTGTAAGCTTGGTGACGATAACATATTTCTCCATCAGTTGTGGCTCCGACTAAACCTCGTTGAACAAGGTCGATAATTACGCGGACTCTTTCCCCATCCACGACCAGGTAATCAGGCTGAGGTCTCCTCGGTTCAACAGTCTGGTCATTTACTGCCGACACTTTGAAGCCGCTTGTAGACTTCTGTAACAGGCCGCAAAATGCTGGCCCAGTTGTGTGCTCCCCATTTTCATCGCTCCTCCACTGACAGCTGGCCGTTCAGCTCCGTGACTTCTCAAACGCCCGCTCGAAATCTCTCCATCACCCCTATCTTTCCTTCGAGATGATTCTTTAAAATGCTCTCTCTGTCCCCCGTTCAGGTGCAGGGATAGGCCGATCAGCCCTTCGAGCCAGCGCCGTCATTCAATATGATCGTGGATGATCATCCAAACTCAGTACCCCGTTCCTGCTTTCTCCCCTTATCCCTTGATTCTGTTAGCCCTAAGAGCTGTATCTAACTCTCTCTTGAAAACATCCAGTGAATTGGCCTCCACTGCCTTCTGTGGCAAAGAATTCCTCTTAAAAATTCTCTGCTCTGATAGCTGCCTTTGCAGCCTGCATTCAGTTCAGATGTATATAGGTCAAGTTTTGTCCGATTTAGTTTAGTTTAGTTTAGAGATAGAGCAGGGAAACAAGGCCCTTCGGCCCACTGACTCCAGGCCGACCTTCGATCACCCGTTCACACTAGTTCTATGTTACCCCACTTTCTGATCCACTCCCTACACACACACCAGGGGGCAATTTGCAGACCAATTAACCGACAGAACTGCACATCTTTGGGATGTGGGAGGAAACCGGAGCACCCGGAGAAAGCCCACGCGGTCACGGGGAGAACGTGCAAACTCCGCACAGACAGGATCGAATCCTGGTCTCTGGAACTGCGAAGCGGCAGCTTTACCAGCTGCGCCACAGTGCTGTCGTCTGACGGTCACTCGTGTGAAGTTTGTTTACAATATTAAATTGTGTTACTGATTTTCATTTTTGATCCTGGGAGCTTGCTGCTGTTGTTGCTTCTCCGACAGTACAACTTCACCTCGGTACAGGTAGTTGGACATCAACCAGAAGTTGTCCACCACCAGGTATTTCAGATTGGATTTAAGCCTGCGATAGGTTGAGTCAGAGGTGTGAATGTTGATGACTGGTTGGCAGTGTGCACTTACCGTTACCGGTAATGAAATAGAATCGGGCGGTCACGGTGGCGTGGCGCAGCGGTGGAGTTGCCGCCCGGGTTCTATCCCGACTGCGCCCGTGGAGACCCTGGTTCGATCCCGACTAAGGGGGGCTGTACAAACGGGCATTGGTGAGACCACACCTGGTGAGACCACACCTGGAGTATTGCGTACAGTTTTGGTCTCCTAATCTGAGGAAAGACATTCTTGCCATAGAGGGAGTACAGAGAAGGTTCACCAGATTGATTCCTGGGATGGCAGGACTTTCATATGAAGAAAGACTGGATAGACTCGGCTTGTACTCGCTGGAATTTAGAAGATTGAGGGGGGATCTTATAGAAACTTACAAAATTCTTAAGGGGTTGGACAGGCGAGATGCAGGAAGATTGTTCCCGATGTTGGGGAAGTCCAGAACAAGGGGTCACAGTTTAAGGATAAGGGGGAAGTCTTTTAGGACCGAGATGAGAACTTTTTTTTCACACAGAGAGTGGTGAATCTGTGGAATTCTCTGCCACAGAAGGTAGTTGAGGCCAGTTCATTGGCTATATTTAAGAGGGAGTTAGATGTGGCCCTTGTGGCTAAGGGGATCAGGGGGTATGGAGAGAAGGCAGGTACGGGATACTGAGTTGGATGATCAGCCATGATCATATTGAATGGCGGTGCAGGCTCGAAGGGCCGAATGGCCTACTCCTGCACCTATTTTCTATGTTTCTATGTACGGTCCCCCCATGACCGCGTGGGTTTTCTCCGAGATCTTCGGTTTCCTCCCACATGCCAAAGAGGTGCAGGTTTGTAGGTTAATTGGCTTGGTGTAAATGTAACATTGTCCCTAGCGGGTGTAGGATAGTGCTAGTGTGCGGGGATCATCGCTGGTCGGCACAGACCCGGTGGGCCGAAGGGCCTGTTTCCGTGCTGTATCTCTAAACTAAACTAAACTATCTCCCAAGGTAATTCCCGTGGGTATTGTCACGTATAATTTGACACCAAGGCAAATAAAATGGCCTTGAGGGGAGCCTTGTAGTCAGGGAGGGGCATGGGATTCTCAGAAGGTGAATTGGCAAAGCAAAGTAATGTTCGAGAGAAGTCAAGTCAAGAACAATAGACCATGAAGCAGAACAGGAACAGGGAGGTTGGTCTAAAAGAGCAGGTTACAAGATTAAAAGATTAGAAGATTAGAAGATTCCAAGAAATGGGCGGCACGGTGGCGCAGCGGTAGATTTGCTGCCTCACAGCGCCAGAGACCCGGGTTCCATCCTGACTACGGGCGCCGTCCGTACGGAGTGTTTTACGTTCCCCCGGTGACCTGCGTGGGTTTTCTACGGGTTCTCCGGTTTCCTCCCACACTCCAAAGACGCACAGGTTTGAAGGCTAATTGGCTTCGGTATACTTCTAAACTGTCCCCAGTGTGTGCCGGACAGTGTTAGTGTGCGGGGAACGCTGGTCAGCGCGGACTCGGTGGGCCGAAGGGCCTGTTTCTGCGCTGTATCTCTAAACTAAACTAAACTAATGAACGAACCTTCTTAAAATGCCAGTCGTCACCTTGTATTGCAAGCTGGGGAGAGGTTTGACACTTATTGATGGAGGCAGTCTGATTGCCACGAGGTCCAGATTTGTGATGATCTATTTGAGATGGGTTGAGATCAGATTTCTATCCTGATAACATAGATTAGTCACGTTAACATGGATTGAGCGACGTTGGCTCGAGTGGTGGGACGAAACTCAGTTGTACCCACAGTTTCCACCCACCTTTCATCTTTAAATCACATAGACTGATTTACTCTGGCTGAATCGTTGTGATCTGCTAGAATTTCACTTAATTGTTTGACTTGGGAGAGTACTTGGGAGAATTTAACAACTTTGTGCTCCTCGTGAGGGGGGACTTTGTGCCAAGAATTGGGCGGACAATTGGACGGAGAGTTTTGCAGCAATTGTAAATGTTGTACAACCTATTATTGAAGGTGTAACCATGCAAATCCTCACTAGACATTCAAATCAGACAAGGATCTGAGAGCACATGTTTGTAATATTAACCCTTAAACGGTGTTGGCAGAACAATAAGCTATTGTAGGGATAGAGGGGAAGAGCATTACAATTAACGTTTGAGTCCATTATTTGCTGGGTTCCACGTTGTTATGGAACTGTGGCCGACTTTAGTTTAGTTTAGTTTAGACGTGGAGCATGGTCTGAAGAAGGGTCTCGACCCGAAATGTCACCCACTTCGTCTCGCCAAAGATGCTGCCTGTCCCGTTGAGTTACTCCAGCACTTTGTGCCTATCTTCGATGGAAACAGTCCTTTAGCCAATGGCCTGTCTGCCCTTTTCAGTCAGAGAGTTGTGAATCTGTGGAATTCTCTGCCTCAGAAGGCAGTGGAGGCTAATTCTCTGAATGCATTCAAGGGAGAGCTAGATAGAGCTCTTAAGGATAGCGGAGTCAGGGGGTATGAGGAGAAGGTAGCAACGGGGTACTGGTTGAGAATGATCAGCCATGATCACATTGAATGGCGGTGCTGGCTCGAAGGGCCGAATGGCCTCCTCCTGCACATATTGTCTATTGTCTATTGTCTTAGGCTCACTGAGTCCACGTTGACCAATGATTGCCCATTCACACCAGTTCAAGACTGCAGATTGGGCGATCGTTTCGCTGAACACCTTCGCTCAGTCCGCCTTGGCCTACGCGATCTCCCGGTTGCCAAACACTTTAACTCCCCCTCACATTCCCACACTGACCTTTCTGTCCCGGGCTTCCTCCATTGTCAGAGTGAGGCCAAACGCGAATTGGAGGAACAGCGCCTCATATTTCGCTTGAGCAGCTTACACTCCAGCGATATGATTCTTGATTTCATAGAAACATAGAAAATAGGTGCAGGAGTAGGCCATTCGGCCCTTCGAGCCTGCACCGCCATTCAATATGATCATGGCTGATCATCCAACTCAGTATCCCGTACCTGCCTTCTCTCCATACCCCCTGATCCCTTTAGCCACAAGGGCCACATCTAACTCCCTCTTAAATATAGCCAATGAACTGGCCTCAACTACCTTCTGTGGCAGAGAATTCCACAGATTCACCACTCTCTGTGTGAAAAAAAACGTTCTCATCTCGAGTAACCCTTGTTTTCCCTCTCTCTATCCCGCCCCCATCCTAGTCATCCTACAAGTTTCTCTTTCGTCCTGTTGAGTCTCACTGTCTGTATAACTCATTATCACCTACCCCACAGCCAACAATGGACCATTGTGGGCTCCACCTTTCCATGACCATAGTTTCTTTTTGCATATCTTCCGTTCATTTGTTCTGTATACCTTTCGATAATCACTCGTTTCCCTCTCCCCTGACTCCCAGTATGTAGAAGGGTCTCGACCCGAACGTCACCTGTTCCTTTTCTCCAGAGATGCTGCCTGAAAAAAAGTTACTCCAGCTTTTTTGTGTCTTGTCTTCACACTAGTTCAATGTTACCCCATTTTCTCACCCACTCTCCGCACAACAGGGGCAAGTTCCAGTGGCCAATTAGCTTTGTAGAACGTGATTTGGTCTGTTAATCTTTGATCGAAAAAAAAAAATCAGATTACGAAGCTAACAAGATCTCCTCGTTAAACGTATGCCTCAAATCTCGACCAAGCCTCCTACTTAGGCCGTGAAATGAAACATCACCCACTTCTTCTCTCCAGAGATGTTGCCGGGTGGTGCCAGTAATGGCTGCCTCGCCAACGGCCTGTCTGTCCTATCCTTCTTTGTGTTTAAATAGTATGTATTTTAGTGTTCTTTAGCTTGTTTTAATGTGGGGGGGGGGTGTCAGGGGAAACTTTTTCTAATCTCTTGTCTCGACGGAGATGCGATATTTTTCCGTGTCGTATCTCCGTTCCGCGCTGTGGCCTAACATCGAGGAGCTGGCAGCCTCTGCTGGAGACCAACTTTGAGAGCTCCACCCGCGGGAGCCTGCGGGACTTTAACATGGCGGAGCCCGCGATCCTTTTGCCAGGGATCGACCCCGGAGCGCCAACCGTGGGTGCCGGCAGACCTGACATCACGGAGCCCGCGGCCTCTAGTCAGAGAGCGACATCGGGGACTCCAGGCTGCGGGAGATTTGACCGCCCCGACCCGGGAGTTTCCATCGCCCCGACGCGGCAGCTTCGACCGCCGGCTGCCGGAGCTTTGATCGCCCCGAAGGCGGGAGAAATAAAGAGCAAGACGGATCGGACTTTTTCGCCTTCCGTCACAGTGAGGAATGTGGGGAATCCGCTGTGGTGGATGGTTGATGTTAACTTTTATGTGTTTGTGTGTCTCGGTGCTTTTTTTTTATTCGTATGGCTGTACGGTGATTCGCATATCGCTGTACCTTAATTGGGACACGTGACAATAAAAGACCTTTGAAACCTTTGAAAACAAAAACCCCAAAGTATGAAATGAAACATGACAATGTACGGGGTTAACTGTGGGTGGGTGGTGGAGCGTGTCAGACCCAGAACGAGCTGGGATCTCATTACACTCCATGGCAACTGTACATGTGGCATCGTCCGTAACCCTTCTGCTTCTTCTGAAGCCAGCGCCCATACCGAAAACATCTTCAGAGTCGGAAAACCATCCAACTGTAGCGACCATGGAGAATGGTCTAGGTCGTCGAACCCTCGGATTGGCCAGCGAGGTCACGTGGGAACGCGACCATGGGGATTGGTCCAGGGAAGGACATCGCTGATTGGCCAGCGATGTCATGGGTGCGTTTGGCGCCCGAATTAAGTAGTTCGTCTGAGTCTTCAAGGAAGACAGTAAGTTTATATTGGTTGTCCTGCGACTTGTTGTTTTGATTCTGTATTCGTGTATTGCGGTTGCAATAAACTTCATCTACAACTACAAGTCTCGGACTCGCCATATTGGTGACCCCGAACGTGATCTGGACGATCACCGACTGAGAAAAACCCGACGCCTCGTTGACGATGACTGAGCAGGGCACACCGGAGTCAAGCGCGGCGGACGTTCATCTTCCGTTATTTTGGACGTACGCACCGCAAGCTTGGTTTATCCACGCCGAGGCCCAATTCCATATAAAGAAGGTGTCGGATGATTCCACGAAGTATTTCTACCTCGTCAGCGCGCTATCGCCGGACACAACCAAGCGCGTGATGCGGTTCATAATAAATTCACCTGCGGAAGACAAGTATGAAACCATGAAGAAGGTATTACTGCGGACCTTCGGGTTAAAAAAGCATGGTGGTGCGGCAAAACTTCTGCACCTACCGGAGCTTGGAGACAAACTGCCTTCCGTCCTCATGGCCGAAATGATGGTGCTAGCCGGTGAGCATACGGATTGCCCGATGTTTGAGCAGGCATTCCGCGAAAAACTCCCCGAGGATGTCCGATTGCTGCTTACGGATTGTTCTTTTAAGGACCCCGAAGCATATGCAGCGAAAGCGGACGCGCTCATAGCGGGAAAAAACAAGGCAGGGGATTCCATCAACAAAGTCTCGACATCGGTGACCACGCCACAGCGACGGCAAGATGGCGCCACGTCTCCCGCCAATTCTCCGAAAGCCCGCCAAAAAGATCCGCACAAGCGCGGCTGGTGCTATTATCACCTACGATGGGGTAACGAATCCCGCAACTGCCGCTTGCCTTGTACCTTCGCGGGAAATGCCTCGGCCGATCGTACATAGGGGCAGTTACGATTGGCCAGAACCGGCGCCTCTATGTCCATGATCGATTCACGGACACAGAATTTTTGGTAGACACGGGAGCCATCGTCAGCATAGTGCCGCCGACCGACCTCGAAACCAGATCGGGTAAGACAGGTCCCACCCTCATCGCGGTGAACGGCAGCCCAATTCGCACTTTCGGTACACGGAAAATGTCCCTGGGTTTAGGCCTCCGCACGTACGAATGGCCATTCATCATAGCCGACGTCAAACAAGCGATCCTGGGCGCAGATTTTCTCTGGGCTTTTTCACTGGTTCCTGATGTCCGCGGTAACGACCTCCGACCTTCCGCCGAAGACGAGCACGTCGCTCCGACAATCGCCTCCTCGCTCAGCCCTACTGTCCAGGCCGTCGTCGCGGCCCCCGACTCGTATGCTGCGATTCTGGCCGAGTTCCCAGAGCTGCTCGTTCAACGTTTCGACGCACCTTCAGCTAAACACGGTGTGGTCCATCACATCCGCACCGAAGGCCCTCCCGTTTTCGCTCGGGCCAGGAGACTACCGCCAGACAAACTGGTGGTGGCAAAGGAGGAGTTCAGGAAGATGGAGGAAATGGGAAATGTCCGTCAGTCTGACAGCCCGTGGGCCTCGCCGTTACACATGGTCTCCAAGGCATCTGGGGGGTGGAGGCCATGTGGCGATTATCGGCGTCTCAATGCTGTCACCACGGCTGATCGCTACCCCATACCGCACCTACAGGACTTTTCATCTGGGCTGGAAGGTGCGGTAGTGTTTTCCAAAATCGATTTGGTGCGAGGATATCATCAGATTCCGGTGCGACCGGAGGACATACAAAAAACTGCAACTATAACTCCGTTCGGGTTGTTTGAATGGTTGCGTATGCCTTTCGGTTTAAAGAACGCGGCACAGGCTTTCCAACGACTGATGGACCGCGTGGGCCGGGGTTTACCCTTTTTGTTTATCTATCTAGACGACATCCTGGTAGCCAGCCCCTCCGTGCTGGAACACCAGGCCCATTTGAGGACCGTGTTCCAGCGGCTCCAAGACCACGGGCTCATTATCCAACCCTCCAAATGTCAATTCGGCCTGCCTGCCCTTGATTTTCTAGGGCACAGAATTACTCCTGCCGGTGCCGCACCTTTACCCGAGAAGGTGGAAGCCATCCGGGCCTTTCCCAGGCCCACCACTGTAAAAGGGCTGCAGGAGTTCGTCGGTATGGTTAATTTCTACCATAGATTCGTTCCGGCAGCGGCGCGAGTCCTGCGCCCGCTTTTCCAATGCCTTGCAGGGAACCCGGTAGAGTTGTTGTGGTCCCCGGCCGCAGAGTCGGCTTTTACGGCAGCTAAGGCAGCCCTGGCAGACGCCACCATGTTGGTCCATCCGAGCCCCTCCGCCCCCACGGCCCTGACGGTTGACGCCTCTGACGTGGCGGTGGGTGGGGTTCTGGAGCAGCAGGTTGGTGGCCATTGGCAGCCTTTAGCCTTTTTCAGCCGGCAACTAAATTCGGCCGAGCTGAAATATAGTGCATTTGACCGAGAGCTTCTAGCTCTCTATTTAGCTGTCCATCATTTTAGGTATTTCCTCGAGGGCCGCCCATTTGTGGCATTTACGGACCACAAGCCATTAACATTTGCGTTTTTGAAATTGTCTGACCCATGGTCGGCCCGCCAGCAGCGGCACCTGACTGCTATCTCCGAATTTACAACAGATGTCCGTCATATCGCGGGTAAGCTTAATGCCGTTGCTGACGCCCTGTCTAGACCTGCTTTTCCCCCTATTTCGGCGGTGGACTGCGAGGTGGATCCCCAGGAGCTCGCGGAGGCGCAGCTTCTGGCGGATACCGTTTCGGCTTACCGGTCCACCACTTCGGGATTAAAGTTGGCCCAGGTGGCTTGTGGGTCGGAGGGCACGAAAGTCTGGTGCGATATTTCTCTTCCTCGTCCCAGGCCGGTAGTGCCGCCTTCCCTTCAGCGCCGAGTTTTCGATGCCATTCATGGGTTGGCGCACCCGTCCATCCGCTCCACCTCTGCCTTGGTAGCAGCGAGGTTTGTCTGGCATGGCCTGAGAAAACAGGTAGCGGGGTGGGCACGTTCCTGCGTTCCCTGTCAGACCGCTAAAGTCCAGCGCCACGTCCAGCCCCCCGTACAGGATTTCGAGGTCCCGGCCTTTCGTTTTTTTCACATCCACGTGGATTTGGTCGGACCTTTGCCTTCCTCCCGGGGCTACACCCACCTCCTCACGGTGGTGGATCGGTTCACCCGGTGGCCAGAGGCTTTCCCATTGTTTGATATCTCGTCAGCGTCTTGTGCTAGGACTTTGGCCCTCCATTGGGTAGCTCGTTTTGGGGTCCCGGCAGTTATTACCACTGACAGAGGGCCACAGTTCACTTCGTCCCTCTGGGCCGCGCTGGCGGAACTGTACGGGTCCAAGTTACAACCCACAACTGCATATCACCCCCAGGCAAATGGACTCGTAGAAAGGTTCCACCGCCAACTTAAGGCGTCCCTCAGTGCAAGGCTTGAAGGCCCGGACTGGGTGGACCAACTCCCTTGGGTTCTTTTGGGCATCCGGACTGCTCCTAAGCCAGATCTCGGTGCGTCGTCTGCAGAGCTAGTATATGGCTCGACACTTCGAGTACCCGGAGACCTTTTTTCGGACCCTTCAGCCCTGCTCCCTTCGGTCCCATCAGCGTTAGCATCTCTCCGGGAACGGGTGGGCTCCCTGGCTCCAGTGCCGACTTCACGCCATGGGTGTTCCATGGTACACGAACCGGCTGCCCTGAAAGACTGTGAGTTTGTTTTTCTGCGTAAGGATGCCCATCGCGCCCCGTTGCAGAGGGTCTATCAAGGGCCGTTCCGGGTGTTACGTAAGGGAACGGCTACTTTCACCTTAGACATGGGCGGCAAGAGCGAACTCGTCTCGGTGTCCCGGCTTAAACCTGCCCATTTGGACCCGGATCAACCAGTTTTGGTCGGTCAAACCCCTCGGAGAGGCCGACCTCCGTTAGTTCCGCCCAGTCCAGAAACCCCCGTTCTGACAGTTCCTTCAGGACCTCCCGTTTCGGCAGTTCCTCCAGAGCCCCCCGTGCCGGTAGTTCCTCCAGAACCTCTCGTTCCGGCTGTTCCACCAAGTCCGGAACCTCCGGCTCCTGTGGTTCAGGCTGTCCCTCTCCGTACTCGTTGTGGTCGCGAAATCAGGCTCCCAGCTAGGTTCCGCACCTCGGGTTCTGGGGGGGGTCATGTAGCGACCATGGAGAATGGTCTAGGTCGTCGAACCCTCGGATTGGCCAGCGAGGTCACGTGGGAACGCGACCATGGGGATTGGTCCAGGGAAGGACATCGCTGATTGGCCAGCGATGTCATGGGTGCGTTTGGCGCCCGAATTAAGTAGTTCGTCTGAGTCTTCAAGGAAGACAGTAAGTTTATATTGGTTGTCCTGCGACTTGTTGTTTTGATTCTGTATTCGTGTATTGCGGTTGCAATAAACTTCATCTACAACTACAAGTCTCGGACTCGCCATACAACTATAAAGTTCTCGTGATTAACCTTAAATTGCTCCGTGGCTTGTTCAGATGTGCCAGTTCTTTGATGGTCGAAATGAATTCCTGCATTGTTGTCTGTGGGGTCTTCAGGAACCGTCCCATTTCACGACCTTGACCGCCATCGTCGCACAGGTGACGTGGCCAGAACACATCTGTGAGAGTTTGCAGATGCAGCACGCGGCAGAGAAATGCTTTTAAGAAGACACGAAGTTTCTCAGCGGGTCAGGCAGCGTCTCTGGAGAACATGGGGAGGAGACGTTCGGGGACGATGAAAAAAAGAGGGTCCGAAGAAGGGTCTCGGCCCGAAATGACACCGATCCGTGTTCTCCTGAGATGTGAGACACAAAATGCTGGAGTAACTCAGCGGGTCAGGCAGTATCTCTGGAGAAAAGGGAATGGGTGACCTTCGGGTACAGGACCCTCTGAAGAAGGGTCTCGATGGTTCGGACCATCCAAACCCCTGGCACAGTATTTTGTTCCATCAAAAGACCACCTACTTGTATTGTATTGTTTGTCTCCACCCCTATCACAAGTCATCTGCTACAGAAACGTTGATCTACACCTGTGTTGCATCTGAGGTCCAATAGTTCAAAGCACTCTTGACCAGACTCCCATCTCCGAAGCTCCAAACATCTGAGACCATCCAAATGCTGTCTGCCTGCACCCTAACTATCAACAAAACCCCATTATTCATCACCCCAATGTTCAGATATCTACAATGTGACTTTAACATTCATAGTCTACCAGCATGGAAACAGGGTCTTCAGCCCAACCTGGCCATGCAGATCAAAATGCCCCCATCTAAGCCTAGATTTAGAGGTACGGCGCGGAAACAGGCCCTTCGGCCCACCGAGTCCGTGCCGCCCAGCGATCCCCGCACATTAACACTATCCAACACACACTGCGGACAATTTTTGCATTTACCCAGTCAATTAACCTACATACCTGTACGTCTTTGGAGTGTGGGAGGAAACCGAAGATCTCGGAGAAAACCCATGCAGGTTACGGGGAGAACGTACTAACTCCGTACAGACGGCAACCGTAGTCAGGATCGAACCTGAGTCTCCGGCGCTGCATTCGCTGTAAGGCAGCAATTTTACCGTTGCGCCACCGTGCCTAGACCCATTTGTCCATCATTTGGCCCATATTCCTCTCAACCTTTCCCATCCAACAGTCAAGAGTGTTTTATTGTTGTATGTCATATGTTGAAAGACTGGAGCGACTAGGTTTGTATACACTGGAATTTAAAAGGATGAGAGGGGATCTTATCGAAACGTATAAGATTATTAAGGGGTTGGACACGTTAGAGGCAGAAAACATGTTCCCAATGTTGGGGGAGTCCAGAACCAGGGGCCACAGTTTAAGAATAAGGGGTAGGCCATTTAGAACTGAGATGAGGAAAAACATTTTCAGTCAGAGAGTAGTAAATCTGTGGAATTCACTGCCTCAGAATGCAGTGGAGGCCAACTCTACGAATTCATTTAAGAGAGAGCTAGATAGAGCTCTTAAGGATAGCGGAGTCAGGGGGTATGGGGAGAAGGCAAGAACGGGGTACTGATTGAGAATGATCAGCCATGATCACATTGAATGGTGGTGCTGGCTCGATGGGCCGAATGGCCTCCTCCTGCACCTATTGTCTATAAAACAATGACATTCTTACATGCTGCAGCACAACAGAATATGTAAACATGGTACACTATGGACAATATAGAAACATAGAAACATAGAAAACAGGTGCAGGAGTAGGCCATTCGGCCCTTCGAGCCTGCACCACCATTCAATATGATCATGGCTGATCATCCAGCTCAGTATCCTGTACCTGCCTTCTCTCCATATCCCCTGATCCCTTTAGCCACAAGGGCCACATCTAACTCCCTCTTAAATATAGCCAATGAACTGGCCTCAACTACCTTCTGTGGCAGAGAATTCCACAGACTCACCACTCTCTGTGTGAAGAAATGTTTTCTCATCTCGGTCCTAAAAGACTTCCCCCTTATCCTTAAGCTGTGACCCCTGGTTCTGGACTTCCCCAACATCGGGAACAATCTTCCTGCATCTAGCCTGTCCAACCCCTTAAGAATTTTATATGTTTCAATAAGATCCCCCCTCAGTCTTCTAAATTCCAGCGAGTATAAGCCTAGTCTATCCAGTCTTTCTTCATATGAAAGTCCTGCCATCCCAGGGATCAATCTGGTGAACCTCCTCTGTACTCCCTCTAAGGCTAGAATGTCTTTCCTCAGATTAGGAGACCAAAACTCCTAAGTTTAGGAGGCTATAATAAACGAGAAAAAAAAATTCAGTGTGTGTATAGACTCAGACACACACACATACCTGGCTGTTGGGAAGAAGCTGATCCTGAACCTGGACGTTAGAGTTTTCAGGCTCCTGCACCTTCTTCACGACGGCAGGGGTGAAATGAGTGTGTGGCCAGGGTGGTGTGGGGTCTCTGATGATGCTGGTTGCCTTTCTGAGGCAGCGACTCCGGTAAATCTCTTCGATGGTGGGGAGGTCAGAGCTGGTGATGGACTGGGCAGTGTTCACAACTTTTTTTGCAGTCTACTTCATTCCTGGGCATTCAAGATGCTGAACCAGGCCGTGATGCAACCAGTTAATAGGTTCTCTACTGGACACCTGGAGAAGTTCAAGAGAATCCTCCCTGACATACCGAATCTCCATGTGCCTTCTAAATGGTGTAATGGCACCCGCCTCAACTACCCCCTCTGGCATCTCGTTCCATATATCCACCATGGAATCTCTTTCCTTTCTCTGAAATTTTGAAAAGGACTTGAGTTTTGGAGCAAAGTGGGCCTTCTGCAGTTGTACAGGGCCCTAGTGATACCGCACCTGGAGTACTGTGTGCAGTTTTGGTCTCCTAATTTGAGGAAGGACATTCTTGCTATTGAAGGCAGTGCAGCGTAGGTTCACGAGGTTAATTCCCGGGATGGCGGGACTGTCATATGATGAAAGAATGGAATGACTGGGCTTGTATTCACTGGAATTTAGAAGGATGAGAGGGGATCTTATAGAAACATATAAAACTATTAAGGGATTGGACACACTAGATGCAGGAAACATGTTCCCCATGTTGGGGGAGTCCACAACCAGGGGTCACAGTTTAAGAATAAGGAGTAGGCCATTTAGAACTGAGATGAGAGAAAAACGTTTTCACCCAGAGAGTTGTGAGTTTGTGGAATTCTCCGCCACAGAAGGCAGTGGAGGCCGATTCACTGGATGCATTCAAAAGAGAGTTAGATCTTGCTCTTAGGGCTAGCAGAATCAAGGGATATGGGGAGAAGGCAGGAATGGGGTACTGATTGTGGATGATCACATTGAGTGGCGGTGCTGGCTCAAAGGACCGAACGGCCTACCCCTGCACCTATTTTCTATGTATCTATGTATCCAATGTATCTCCCATTGTATTGGCCTCCAACTCTACATGAGTTTTCTCTTCCTCTGTACCATTGTCTACCCCTCCCACTTGCTTTATCATTATATATATATATATATTATATATACCTGCCTTCATTAAGGACTTTATTTAAGACCCAGAATGTAGGAACAAGGAACTGCAGATGCTGGTTTACAAAAAAAGACACACAGTGCTGGAGGAAGTCAGTGGCTCAGACGGCAACTCCGGAGAACATGGACAGGTGACTTTTTCGGGTCGGAAACCTTTTCAGACCTATCCACGTTCTCCAGAGATACTGCTCGTCCCACTGAATTACTGCAGCACTTTGTGTCATCTTTTTAATTAAAACCCGCCTCTTTTACCGAGCTTTCAATCATTTATCCTAATACATCTTTCTTTCCGTTCAGTGTTAAATGTTGTTTACTATCATATCATATATATATACAGCCGGAAACAGGCCTTTTCGGCCCACCAAGTCCGTGCCGCCCAGCGTTCCCCGTACATTAACACTATCCTACACCCACTAGGGACAATTTTTACATTTACATTTACCCAGCCAATTAACCTACATACCTGTACGTCTTTGGAGTGTGGGAGGAAACCGAAGATCTCGGAGAAAACCCACGCAGGTCACGGGGAGAACGTACAAACTCCTTACAGTGCAGCACCCGTAGTCAGGATCGAACCTGAGTCTCCGGCGCTGCATTCGCTGTAAAGCAGCAACTCTACAAAATGCTGGAGTAACTCAGCAGGTCGGGCAGCATCTCAGGAGAGAAGGAATGGGCGACGTTTCGGGTCGAGACCCTTCTTCAGACTGATGTCAGGGGGGCGGGACAAAGGAAGGATAGAGGTGGAGACAGGAAGATAGAGGGAGAACTGGGAAGGGGGAGGGGAAGAGAGGGACAGAGGAACTATCTAAAGTTGGAGAAGTCAATGTTCATACCACTGGGCTGCAAGCTGCCCAAGCGAAATATGAGGTGCTGTTCCTCCAATTTCCGTTGGGCCTCACTATGGCACTGGAGGAGGCCCATGACAGAAAGGTCAGACTGGGAGTGGGAGGGGGATCTTTTCTTGAGATCTTTTCCTATGCTAATGGAGTACATAAATGTAGGTTGCCGATACAGTCTTTAACCCACTCATAGTCTGAAAAAGGGTCCCGACCCGAAAAGTCACCTTCCCAACTTTTCCAGAGATGCTGCCTGTCCCGCTGAGTTACTCCGGCACTTTGTGTCCATCTGTGTAAACCAGCCTTGTTTCCGCACTCTCAGATTTAGAAACAGGAAACGTAGAAAATAGGTGTTGGAGTAGGCCATTCGGCCCTTCGAGCCAGTTCCGCCATTCAATATGATCATGTCTGATCATCCAAAATCAGTACCCCGTTCCTGCATTCTCCCCATATCCCTTGATTCCGTTAGGCCTAAGAGCTATAGCTAACTCTCTCTTGAAAAAAATCCAGTGAATTGGCCTCCACTGCCTTCTGTGGCAGAGAATTCTCCAGATTCACCACTCTCTTGTAGTTAGACTAATAGCATTCTCGTATTTGGACCATTGCGGGCCCCACTTTTCTTTGACCATCGATACATTTTGCATATCTTTCGTTCCTTTGTTCCATAATCTCTCTATAATCTCTCGCTTCCCTTTCCACTGGCTCTCGGTCTGAAGAAGGATCTCGACCCGAAACATCGCCTGTTCCTTCCCCCCCCCCCCCCCCCCCCCGAGATGCCGCCTGACCCGCTGAGTTACTCCTGCTTTTTTTTGTGTCTATCTTCGGTTTAAACGTATAAGATTATTAAGGGGTTGGACACGTTAGAGGCAGGAAACATGTTCCCAATGTTGGGGGAGTCCAGAACAAGGGGCCACAGTTTAAGAATAAGGTGTAGGCCATTTAGAACTGAGATGAGGAAAAACTTTTCAGTCAGAGAGTTGTGAATCTGTGGAAATCTCTGCCTCAGAAGGCAGTGGAGGCCAATTCTCTGATTGCATTCAAGAGAGAGCTGGGTAGAGCTCTTAAGGATAGCGGAGTCAGAGGGTATGGGGAGAAGGCAGGAACGGGGTACTGACTGAGAATGATCAGCCATGATCACATTGAATGGCGGTGCTGGCTCGAAGGGCCGAATGGCCTCCTCCTGCACCTATTGTCTATAACTGGTCTATAACTCTAAACCAGCGCCGACATACATGTCAGTTTTGGGCTGCGTTATAATAAAGACTGTAATGCGTGTTCTGGTCAGATCCTTTGAGGTTGTCCATGTCGACTGCACCGTGCCACGACCAACAGTCTGGCGGTCACCTCCACACCCATGGATCGACTCCACACACACACACACACACACACACACACACACACACACACACACACACACACACACACACACACACACACACACACACACACACACACACACACACACACACACACACACACACACACACACTCGGTAGGTTTTCATGTGCGCGCCTCCAGTCTGTGGGTGATCCTTTACCACCCAAACGCCACATACTTTGCCTAAAGATTCCAACAACCAGCTCCCTTTACAAACGCAATTTGAAGGAACAATGGCACATTTTTGCTTTGAACTAAAAAACTGATTTGGACTGGCGATTTTTTTTTTTCCTTCTCTCTCCCTCTTTATATATAACGAATTCTGACTCTTCAGAGAAGCAGTGTGTCACACTGACCCCTTTCTCAGCATCTTAAAGCTTTGGTTAGTCTTTTAAGTTGACAGACCACACTGCCAAGTAGGAAACGTCAAGTTCTTTATGCCTCGCTTACTCCCGGTATGTCTGAAACAGTTAATGTTGTTCCAGCATAGTCTGCATTGCAGGACTGGTGCAATGGCTACAGGGTCTATTGTCTGCATTTTCCTCTCGTTAGTTCTCTTGGCCTTTCATTGTGTTTCTCCCCACAGTGTCAGGTCATACTCTGTGCTGGCCCCTTCACAAGGGACTCGATTCCCTTTACGGATCAGTAAACAGGACAATTGCTTCTATCCATCTTTTCACTGGGTCTTTTGTCGAGGCTTCTGAGGGGGAGAAAAGTTTGATTCACTGAGAAAAACCTTCGAGTTAAAGAGACCATGAGCATCGCGAGCATGTTTCCCATCAGTAACCCTGTCTTAATCACTGACTTTTTTATCTGGCGATATGAAGAGGACTCAGAACATCAAAAGATCGGGGGGTAGACTGGGCTGGCTTGAGCGCAGTTTTGCTAAGAATAATGGCGAACCCTTACACAAATGAGCAAACCTAATGTAGAGTTGAGACTATAAGTAACGTTGTAATCTGTTTAAAATGGACCTCTTGAGACAATCTTTTTTCTTTTTTTGTTGGAGCAAGATTATTATTTTTTGTTATATGTTCCATGTTCCACCCAAAACTTGAGAAACTCTGAAATAAACTTTTTGAAACTTTTCAAGACGATTTTATATAAACTCGAAATGAACTCCTTTGAGGGCCCTTTTAGCCAACTTTAAGAAGAATTACTACAGGGACCGTTGCAAACTGAAGCAACTTTTTCAAAGTGGGGGGGGGGGGGGGGGGGGAAACAATTGTTGTAAAGAGGTATGAATGGTGTGAGATGCCGGTGGGTCGCGATTTACCCCTCCGAGCTAAAGGACACATAAAGCTTGGTGCCCTGAAAGAAAATTGCTTGCTCGTTTTTATTCCCAGACCCACACTACGATTCCCCCTGGATGGGATTTCTCCAACATCATTAACAACACTATTTGTTGACCTCCCCAGGTCTGACAATCAGAATGAAAGTTTTTTTTTCTTTCCCACAGCAGACAAACAAGAAATGAATACCATTCGAAATCGCCCACAGGTCGCATTTTGTTTCCTCGCGAACAATACTGAAACACGTTCGTCCTCGTTCAAAAACAAAAAAAAAGTTTTCTTCTGCTCGATGGGCCAGTAGCGGACAATGAACCGAATGGCCTCTCCCCGTGCCATCAATTCAGATGCTGCCATAAATTTACACGGGAACACCGTGTACAAAAGGCATGGTGTTTATTCCGCGGGCAGCCAAACACAATGGACCGAGTTACATCACTGGTCTGCTTTGTAACGTACCGGGCTCCGCTTTGGAGACCCAATGTACTGGGCTCCACTTTGGAGAGCCAATGTACTGGGCTCCACTTTGGAGACCCAATGTACTGGGCTCCGCTTTGGAGACCCAATGTACTGGGCTCCACTTTGGAGAGCCAATGTACTGGGCTCCACTTTGGAGACCCAATGTACTGGGCTCCGCTTTGGAGACCCAATGTACTGGGCTCCACTTTGGAGAGCCAATGTACCGGGCTCCGCTTTGGAGACCCAATGTACTGGGCTCCACTTTGGAGAGCCAATGCACTGGGCTCCACTTTGGAGAGCCAATGCACTGGGCTCCACTTTGGAGACCCAATGTACTGGGCTCCACTTTGGAGAGCCAATGTACTGGACTCCACTTTGGAGACCCAATGTACTGGGCTCCACTTTGGAGAGCCAATGTACTGGACTCCACTTTGGAGAGCCAATGTACCGGGCTCCACTTTGGAGAGCCAATGTATTGGGCTCCACTTTGGAGAGCCAATGTACTGGGCTCCACTTTGGAGAGCCTCTATGTACCGGGCTCCACTTTGGAGAGCCTCTGTGTACTGGGCTCCACTTTGGAGAGCCTCTGTGTACTGGGCTCCACTTTGGAGAGCCAATGTACTGGGCTCCACTTTGGAGAGCCTCTGTGTACCGGGCTCCACTTTAAACCAAGGAGGTCGTGCTCAGAGTCCGGGCAAATATTTGCCCTTTCAAACAACATTGTTGAAACATGGTGGCGCAGCGGTAGAGTTACTGCCACAGAGACCCGGGTTCGATCCCGACTAAGGGCGCTGTCTGTACTGACGTTCTCCCCGTGACCTGCGTGGGTTTTCTCGGAGATCTTGGGTTCCTCCCACACTCCAAAGACTAACAGGTTTGTAGGTTAATTGGCTTGGTAAAAGTGTAAATTGTCCCTCGTGTGTGCAGGGTAGTGTTAATGTGTGGGGGTCGTTGTGGACTCGGTGGGCCGAAGGGCCTGTTTCCACGCTGTATCTCTGAAGTGAAAACTGAAAAGATGATCACATTGCTGCCCTAAATAAACTACCTTACATCAAAAGCACCAGATAGTATCGGTCAGCATGAACGAGTCGGGCTGAAGGGCCTATACCCTGCTCTATGACCTCATGACCCTATGGCTGTGAAGTGGTTTTGGACATCCTTTGCAGGCGCTATATAAAGCAATTTTTTTACACTGTCCTTGATTGTTTTTTTAAATTTGATGTATTTAAAAATTAAAATATTATACCTCCTCATGTTGTGGGGAAGAACAATTAATCAGTATAGTCACCTTTACGTTTCACCGGGTGCTTGTTCCAGCAGGGTCCAGTATCCAGGTTTTTAGTAGGATATGAGAAAGAAAGAAATTTTTAGTGTATTGTAGGTAAAACAAAAAGAATTTCACCGTGGTGGCAGCGGGTAGAACTGCTGCCTCACAGCGTCAGAGACCCGGGATCGATCCTGACCTTGGGTGCTGTCTGTGCGGAGTTTGTACGTTCTCCCCGTGACCGCGTACGTTTTCATTGTGTGCTCTGGTTTTCTCCCACATTCCAAATACGTGCGGGTTTGTAGGTTAGGGGGTATGGGGAGAAGGCAGGAACGGGGTACTGATTGAGAATGATCAGCCATGAGCACATTGAATGGTGGTGCTGGCTCGAAGGGCCGAATGGCCTACTCCTGCACCCATTGTCTATTGTCTATTAATTGGCCGTCTGTAAAATCGCCCCGAGCGTGCAAGGAGTGGATGAGACAGTGGGATAGCATAGAACTGTGTGGACTCGGCGGGCCAAAGAGCCTGTTTTCCCCGTCTGCATCTCTAAACTTAACAGAAATGCTTGCAGGAAGACGAACACAACAGATTTCTTGTTTGGTCTGTTTTAAATCATCAGGTTTCAGTCTTGTAGAGCTAACTCAAAACAATGGCCCCATAGCAGAAGTGTCCACATCGCGGGGCTGGAAACTGGAAGTGTCCTGAGCTAATTCTGCTACCACCATCATTTTAGATTTTTAGATTTAGATTTAGAGATACAGCGCAGAAACAGGCCCTTCGGCCCACTGGGTCCGCGCCACCCAGCGATCCCCGCACACTAACACTATCCTACACCAACTAGGGACAATTTTTACATTTGCCCAGCCAATTAACCTACATACCTGTACGTCTTTGGAGTGTGGGAGGAATCCGAAGATGTCGGAGAAAACCCAAGCAGGTCACGGGGAGAACGTACAAACTCCGTACAGACGGCGCCCGTAGTCGGGGTTGAACCCGGGTCTCCGGCTGCAAGCGCTGTAAGGCAGCAACTCTACCGCCGCGCCACCTTTAAAAAAAAAAAGTCCCGAACGATTAATTCAAAACAAAGGCTGTCGTACTGAGCAGACAACCATCTGATGCCCTACTGTTTTTGAAGAAGGGAAATCTGCCAATCTGCCGTAGTGTGGCCAACATGGTATCCAGACCAACAATTATGCAGTGGATTTTTAATTGCAGGTCACTCGGTTGTCACAAAGCCAACCCACCACTCACTTTGGTCGGTCATATTAGGTCAGGCAATAAATGCTGGCCAAACGCTCACATCCGGCAGACGGATACGAAAAATACGAATTCTCTTGGTATTTGATGGGTGGCTATTTTGAGACACTGATTGAGAATGATCAGCCATGATCACATTGAATGGCGATGCTGGCACCAAGGGCTGAATGGCCTCCTCCTGCACCTATTGTCTATTGTCTATTGTCTATTGACACAGTACAGAGATTCTGGGATGGTTTCATCGCGCGTTGCAGATCAGGTCTTTTCTCTTTTTTCGCGAAACCCCCCACAATATGGCGTCACGGTGGCACAGCGGTAGAGTTGCTGCCTCACAGCGCCAGAGACCCGGGTTTGATCCTGACAACCGGTGCTGTCTGTACGGAGTTGGTACGCTCTCCCCGTGACCTGCTTGAGTTTTCTCTGAGATTTATAGACAATAGACAATAGACAATAGGTGCAGGAGTAGGCCATTCGGCCCTTTGAGCCAGCACCACCATTCGATGTGATCATGGCTGATTATTCTCAATCAGTACCCCGATCCTGCCTTCTCCCCACACCCCCTGACACCGCTGACCTTAAGAGCTCTATCAAGCTCTCTCTTGAATGCATTCAGAGAATTGGCCTCCTCGGCCTTCTTTGGTTTCCTCCCACACTTCAACGACGTACAGGTTTGTGGGTTAATTGGCTTGCTATAAATGTAAAATTGCCCCTAGCGTGTGTGGGGTATTGTTAGTGTGTGGGGATCGCTGGTCGACGTGGACTCAATGGGTGAAGGGCCTGTTTCTGCGCTGTATCTCTAAACTAAAAAAACTAAGCTACATAGGAAGCAATGTTCCTGACGGGATTCTTAATGATGGCGTCAGCGGTTATGGGGAGAAGGCAGGGGAATGGGGTTGAGAGTGAAAGATAGTTCAGCCATGAGTGAATGGCGGAGTAGACTTAATGGGCCGAATGGCCTAATTCTGCTCCGAGAACTCATTAACCTAATCTGATCCTTACCGGTATCCTGACCTGAATGATTCATTTTTTTACACAGAGGATGGTGGGTATATGGAACGAGCTGCCGGAAGAGGTTGGTGAGGCAGATACGATAACAATAATTACAAGTCATTTGGATGGGTACATGGATAGGAAAGGTTTCGGGGGATGTGGGCAGATAGGACGGGCATTTTCTTTGGCATGGATGAGTTGGGCTAAAGGGCCTGTTTCCATGCTCTATGAGACCATGTCTCCATCATTTCGTTAGTCAGATAACACACAGGCACAATATCAGAATCAATCACTTGTATGGCCCTGATAACATTATTAACATTATTTCCAAGCAAGAACATAATCCAATGATGGAGCCAAATCTTCCAGGAATCCCCTGTAATATTCCAGGGAATCTCCCCCAGAATCCAATGCCAGGTCATACCTAGTGCCAAATCCAGGAACTCTTTGGGAATTCCAAAGGAAATTGTAGGGATCGGAGTAAGAAAGCAAGAGAAAAGGTTAGGTCATAAGGTCATAAGGTCGTAAGGAATAGGAGTAGAATTAAGGCATTTGGCCCATTCCGCCATTCAATCTTGGCCGATCTATCTCTCCCTCCACACCCCATTCTCCTGCCTTCTCCCCATCACCTCTGACGGCACGGTGGCGCAGCGGTAGAGTTGCTGCCTTACAGCGAATGCAGCGCCGGAGACTCAGGTTCGATCCTGACTACGGAGTTTGTACGTTCTCCCCGTGACCTGCGTGGGTTTTCTCCGAGACCTCCGGTTTCCTCCCACACTCCAAAGACGTACAGGTATGTAGGTTAATTGGCTGGGCAAATGTAAAAATTGTCCCTAGTGTGTGTAGGATAGTGTTAATGTGCGGGGATCGCTGGGCGGCGCGGACTCGGTGGGCCGAAGGGCCTGTTTCCACGCTGTATCTCTAAATCTAAAAAAAAAATCTAAAATATATCTATCTCTGCCTTAAAAATATCAATTGACTTGGCCTCCACTGCCTTCTGTAGCAAAGAATTCCACAGATTCACCACCTTCTGACTAAAGAAATTTCTCCTTCCTAAAAGACGGTCCTTTAATTCTGAGGCTACAGCCTCTGGTCCTAGACTCTCCCACTAGTGGAAACATCCTCTCCACATCCATTCTATCCAAGCTTTTCACTATTCTGTATGTGTTCCGATGAGGTCCCCCTCATTCTTCTAAACTCCAGCGAGTACAGACCCAGTGCCGACAAACGGTTTCTCAAAATCATTTTGCTTTAGTAATTACTTTTAATTGTTTCTAGGTGTTCTCTGTTCTTCATTAACTATTTAAAATTAATTAACTTTTTTACCATGTGTAAGAAAATAACTGCAGATGCTGGTACAAATCAAAGGTATTTATTTCACAAAATGCTGGAGTAACTCAGCAGGTCAGGCAGCATCTCAGGAGAGAAGGAATGGGTGACGTTTCGGGTCGAGACCCTTCTTCAGACTGATGTCAGGGGGCGGGACAAAGGAAGGATATAGGTAGAGACAGGAAGATAGAGGGAGAACTGGGAAGGGGAGGGGAAGAGAGGGACGGAGGAACTATCTATAGTTGGAGAAGTCAATGTTCATACCGCTGGGCTGCAAGCTGCCCAAGCGAAATATGAGGTGCTGTTCCTCCAATTTCCGGTGGGCCTCGCTATGGCACTGGAGAAGGCCCATGACAGAAAGGTCAGACTGGGAGTGGGAGGGGGAGTTGAAGTGCTCAGCCACCGGGAGATCAGGTTGGTTAAGGCGGACTGAGCAAAGGTGTTGAGCGAAACGATCGCCGAGCCTGCGTTTGGTTTCGCCGATGTAAAGAAGTTGACATCTAGAGCAGCGGATGCAATAGATGAGGTTGGAGGAGGTGAACTTTTTTACCATGTTTATTTGTTACCTCAATAGTATTTGGATGAGAACATACAATGCAAGATTAGCAGGTTTGCTGATGATACAAAAGTGGGTGGTTTTGCAGATAGTGAAGATGATTGTGAAAAATTGCAGCAGGTTCTTGATGAATTGGCCACGTGGGCCGAGGAATGGTTGATGGAGTTGAATGAAGAAATGTGAGCTGTTGCATTTTGGGAAGTCTAACATGGGCAGGACCTACACAGTGAATGGTAGAGCTCTGGGTAGTGTTGTAGAGCAGTGGGATCTAGGAGTGCAGGTGCATGGTTCCTTGAAGGTGGAGTCGCAGGTAGATAGGCTTTTTGGCACATTGGCCTTCATCTGTCAGAGTTTTGAGTATAGAAGTTGGGAGGTCATGTTGCAGATGTAAAAGGCATTGGTGAGGCCACATTTTGAGTATTGTCTTCAGTTTTGGGCACCATGTTAGAGGAAAGATGTTGTCAGGCTGGAAAGGGTACAGAGAAGATTTACAAGGATGTTGCCAGGACTAGAGGGTCTGAGTTGTAAGGTCATAGAACCCAAGATTGATCATTAGTTGAAATCAAGGGTCATAGAATCCAAGATTGATCATCGGTTAAGATCAAGGGTCACAGAATCCAAGATTGATCTATCCATTTAGCATAAGGTAGTCGCAAAAAGTTGGAGTAACTCAGTGGGACAGGCAGTATCTCTGGAGAGAAAGACTGGGTGACGTTTCGGGTCGAGACCCTTCTTCGGACTTCTTTCCAATCCATTTAGCATCATCATCGGCAGTCACTCGAAGCGAGTGTGACTGTCCTCTTCATAGAGGACGCCTGTGCGTGACTTTGTTTAACGTGGGGTGCACAGACAGCCACCACATGGTCCTTGATGGATCTGGGTCAGGATCCAGTGGCATGGAGTCCAAGACGACTGGGGACCCTTTTCTGCCGCAGCCTTCATCCGCCTTCCCAGCCGTTGTGATGCTCCACTAAAGTCAGCCATCATCCTCCGCGTGTTCCACCGTTGAGGTCTTGGTTGGATTGCTCTTTGTCAGAGACCCCCCCCCTCGGCCTTACCGCCATGGGAGACCCTACCAGGAGTGTAGCTCCAGACGGCATCGCTCTCAGGATCTCAGGACCACTCAAGCTTCTCCACCACGACAAGGTGACAATCCACTGAGAAGAAGCATAGTTTGTGCTACCAATCATAATGGCAGCTGTTATTGTTGGATGGCACTGAACAGCTTGCCAATTCTGCACTACGCCCATTTCTCCCTTAGTTTGGAATATTGCCTACATTCTACGACCATTAAAGTAAAGGTGGGAGAGATAGATCATCCATGTTTGAATGACGGAGTAGACTTGATGGGCTGAATGGCCTAATTCTACTCCTGAAAAAAAACCTGTGCAAGATGGCCACCGATTCCACAAAGGCCGTGATTCCTCTAATTGAGGAGCTAACACTGCAGGTTTAAACGTTGCTGTATTTTTGCAATGACCATCGGAAGACAGCTATCTGAGGCGTGACTGCAGTTTGCCTGATTATAAGAAGTTACCTTAACCTAAATACCAAAATAGGGTTAATGTAAATATTTCTCCCACGTACATAATAAGGTTTCTCATGGCTTGGAATAGAGAATAAACTGTGCTTCAAACATTAAATTCCGCTCCAAGATTAAAGCCAACTTGGAAATTACCCGTTCTTTAATACAGGTAATTTTCCCACAGATGGTGTGCCAGGCTCGTAAATTTAAATAAGGATTAGGTTTTGTTCTCAGATCATTAAATTTTCATTTAATTTTTGGACCAAATTTCTTTTGGCCTCTTTCAAAGTCTTCAAAGATCACCTGAACATTGTGTGGGTCAGCAGCAAGGAGTTTCTCATCTACAGGTAGACAGACCGCAGATTAACCAAGGTGGAGACAAAATGCTGGAGCAACTCAGCGGGTCAAAGCAGCATCTCCGGAGAGAAGGAATGGGCAACACTGAACTCAGCAATCTTCCAATAAATACACATCGCCCTTTCTCTCAAGTGCGATTTCAAAGACCATGAAGTTAATCCACAGACCAATTTTATATCCAATGTCAGTTAAATCAATCACTTTTCAATCAACAAAAAAGTTTATGAATCGGTGGAATTTATTGCCACAGAGGGCTGTGGAGGCCAAGTCGGTGGATATTTTTAAGGCAGAGATTGACGGATTCATAATTAGCTTGGGCGTCAGGGGGTTACGGGGAGAAGGCAGGAGAGTGGGGTTTAGAGGGAAAGATAAGATCAGTGATGATTCAATGGCATGTACTCGATGGGCCGAATGGCCTAATTCTGCTCCTATAACGTATGCACTTATGAACTATCCTTTTTCTCCAGAGATACTGCCCAACCCATTGAGTTACTCCAGCACTTTGGCGTCTATCTTTGGTATAAACCAGCATCTGCATTGAATCCAAGACTAGTCATTGGTTGAGATCAAGGAGGGGCCGAAGAGCCTCATTCCGCACAGTAGCTCCAAAGTCTAAAATGATTTTATACACCTCAATAAGATCACCCCTCACCCTCATGCACTCCAAAGTGCCCTAGCCTGCTCAACCTCTCCCGATAGTTCAGACCCTTGAGTCCTGACATCATCCTCAGAAACCTTCTCCAAACCCTTTCCAACGACCATACACACAGTAATGTTTCTGGACTACCAGTGCGTTTGGCAACAGATAACCTAGTGGTGGATGCTGGAGTAGCTCAGCGGGACGGGCAGCATCCCTGGAGAGAAGGGATGGGGTCGAGATCCTTCTTCAGACTGAGAGTCAGGGGAGAGGCGCACAGCGATGTGGAAGAGTAATGTGTGAAAACGCAGATCGATGATCCAAGGAAATGTAGAATGGTACATTGTTAGCTGAGTGGAAGGAGGTGTACAATCAGTAATCAGTCACTTCCCCTCAGCTAAAACGCCTTCTTGTTACATGCCATCCAGTCAGCAGAAAGGTAATACATGATTTCAATCGAGCCGTACACAGTGGGTAGATACACGTCAAGGGAATAACGGGAAAGAAAATTGCAGAAATTGTAATGGAATTGTGGACGCAGCCCAGACCATCGCACAGACCAACCTCCCTTCCCTTGACTCCATCTACACCTCGCCTCCAGATTCAGGGACAGTGTTTCTTCGCAGCTGTTATCAGGCAATCGAACCATCCTACCACAACCAGAGAGCAGTCCTGAGCTACTATCTACCTCATTGGAGACCCTCGGACTATCTTTGATTGGACTTTACTGGCTTTATCTTGAACTAAGCATTGTTTTTTTTAGATTTAAGATTTAGATTTAGAGATACAGCGCGGAAACAGGCCCTTCGGCCCACCGGGTCCGTGCCGCCCAGCGATCCCCGCACACTAACACTATCCTACACACACTAGGGACAATTTTTACATTTACCCAGTCAATTACCTACATACCTGTACGTCTTTGGAGTGTGGGAGGAAACCGAAGATCTCGGAGAAAACCCACGCAGGTCACGGGGAGAACGTACAAACTCCGTACAGACGGTGCCCGTAGTCAGGATCGAACCTGAGTCTCCGGCGCTGCATTCGCTGTAAGGCAGCAACTCTACCGCTGCGCCACCGTGCCGCCCTTATTCACGTTATTCCCTTTATCATGTATCTGTACACTGCGGACGGCTCGATTGTAATCGTGTATTGTCTTTCCGCTGACTGGATAGCAGGCAACAAAAGCTTTTCACTGTACCTCAGTACACGTGACAATAAACTAAACTCAGATTGCATTTCTAAGCATCCTTCACAGCCTCGGGACTCTCAAAATAATTCCTCAGACAATGAAACATTTCCAGGACAGAAGGAATGGGTGGCGTTTCAGGTTGAGACCCTTCTTCGGACCGCTGAGTTCCTCCAGCATTTTGTGCCTATCTTCAGTTTAAACCAGTATCTGCAGTTCTCTCCTGCACAATGAAACATTGCCTATCCATTTGCTCCAGAGATGCATCCTGACCCGTTGAGTTACTCCAGCATTTTGTGTCCACATTTGTGTCTATAAACCGGGACGTTCTGAACGGGACAGGCGACGTTTCAGGTCGGGACCTTTCCCCAAACTTGTTTGTCGATTCCCTCCACAGATGCTGCCCGACCCGCTGAGTTCCTCCAGCACTTTGTGTTTTGCTCGTGATTCCAGCACCTGCAGTTCCTCGATGTCTTCGAGGCAGTCAAATTCCAGCCACAGAAGCATGCCAGAAAAAAAGGTCTCTCTGTTTACCACATTTTATAACAGGAATACTTACTGACAACGATAAACATTGAAATTTCATGGGCAACCTTATCTCCTGCTGATTTTAAGGTAGTAATTAAATCTCAAGGTTCAGATAACATTAGAAAACTGATTTAACTTGCTTGTCCATGACGTAAGGTGCATCTGTTAATTAGGTAAGTGTTTGGTAACGACCCATGTATGTCCATTATTCCCCGCTCAATTCACTTAGTGGCATCTGTTACTCTCTGTGTCTGAGGAAATGTCTAGTCGGTCATATTAAGTGCGGCAGCAGGTTTCAGGATGCCTGTCTTTCCAAGAACAGGAAGCCAAAGGGACAAGAAAGATGTTGACGACACAGTTCATAATTCCCATCAGTCTAGTTCAGCTTAGTTTAGTTTAGAGATACAGCGCGGAAACAGGCCCTTCGGCCCACCGAGTCCGCGCCGACCGGTGATCCCCGCACACTAACACTATCTTACACCCATTCGGGATAACTCACGATTATACCAAGCCAATTCAACCTGCAAACCTACATGTCTTTGGAGTGTGTGTGGGAGGGGGGGTGGGGAGGAAGAACCAGAGCACCCGGAGAAAACCCACGCAGGTCACGGGCAGAACGTACAAACTCCGTACAGACAGCACCCGTGATCAGGATTGAACCCAGGTCTCTGGCGCTGTGAGGCTGCAACTCTGCCGCTGGTCCACCTATGTGATTGAAACTCGGACATTGTCCCACTTGTTCTAAAGCACACATCCACCAACCTAATATTTCATATTACATTGCAAGATTTCTTTCAACAGGAGGATCAATCACATGGAAATAATCTGGAAGAAATGGGTTAATCGTATAGGCGAGGTACTTTGTACGTGGTAACGTTTTAATGGAAATTTAATGTGGTGCCGGGTTAGTGATACTGGTGGAAGATCCCTAAATGTTTCAAGATGTCAAACCGGCAAAAATTTACCAATATTGAAAAGCAATTTCTCGGTATTTCCTATATTTTGATTAGTTTAGTTTAGGTTAGTTTACTTTAGAGCCACAGCACGGAAACAGTCCCTTCAGCCCACAGAGTCCGCGCCGACCTGCGATCCCCGCACACTAACACTATCCTACACACCAGCGACAATTTTTACCTACTAAACCTGTACTTCTTTGGAGGGCGGGAGGAAACCGGGGCACCCGTAGAAACCCCACGCAGGTCACGGGAAGAACGTACAAGCCTCCGTGCAGACAGCACCTGTGGTCAGGATCGAACCCGGGTCTCTGGCGCTGTGAGGCAGCAATTCTCACGAACATATGGCTGTGCAACATGAGATATCTTTGATATTTATTCACAAAATGCTGGAGTAACTCAGCAGGTCAGGCAGCATCTCAGGAGAGAAGGAATGGGTGACGTTTTGGGTCGAGACCCTTCTTCAGTCTAATGAAGGGTCTCGACCCGAAACGTTACCCATTCCTTCTCTCCCGAGATGCTGCCTGACCTGCTGAGTTACTCCAGCATCTTGTGAATAAATACCTTCGATTTGTACCAGCATCTGCAGTTATTTTCTTATGAGATATCTTTGACGTCACTTTAAATTTTTGCTTAGTATTTATGGAGAAAGCTAAGACCAGTGCAAGTTGAACAGATTCCACGAACTAGATATTGAAATGTCCTCACAAACTCCAGGAAAATGGTTTCATTTCATCTTCGCCGTTGTTCGATTGTGCTGTTTTTTGCTGATATTATCTTTGAATTTCTTCATGGCACAAGCAATTTGCAAACGGACAAAAAAAATGGTTCACGTTTGTATCCTTGAGATTTAATACGGATCCTTTGTCAACAGAAAGATTTACGGAGAATTGGATTATTCAAATTAGATGCACATCAAGGTAACATTGGGCAGCAGTTACTGAAACAAGTCCAACTGCATCCGACTAAATATTTTTTCCCCTTTGTTCCCCCTTTCCTGTTCAATCGATTTTCTGGGAACACGAAGGACAACATTTTTCTGAGTCCCTTGACTTCTTGCACCAGACACCGTGTGAATCTCAGCCACAGTCAGATGTACAACAATTTCATTGTTAAGTTCAAAAGCAAAGAACTGCAGATGCTGGTTCATGCACATATGGACAAAAAGTCTGCTGGAGTAACTCAGCAGGTGAGGTGGCATCTCTGGAGACCATGGATACCATTTTTCCAGCTTTCTTCTCCCCCCCCCCCCCCCCCCCCCCCCCCACTACGATCAGTCATGTCATAAGGGATAGGAGTAGAATTAGGCCATTTGGCCCATCAAGTCTACTCCGCCATTCAATCATGACTGATCTATCTCTCCCTCCCAACCCCATTCTCCTACCTTCTCCCCATAACCTCTGTACTAATTAAGAATCTATCCATCTCTGCCTTAAAAATATCCACTGACTTGGCCTCCACAGCCTTCTGTGGCAAAGGATTTCACAGATTCACCACTAAAGAAATTTCTCCTCATCTCCTTCCTAAAAGAACGTCCTTTAATTCTGAGGCTGTGACCTCTAGTCTTCTAAACTCCAGCGAGTACAGACCCAGTGCTGACAAACGCTCGTCATAGGTTAACCCACTCATTCCTGGGATCATTCTTGTAAACGTCCTCTGGACCCGCTCCAGAGCCAGCACATCCTTCCTCAGATATAAGGTAGACAGAAAATGCTGGAGTAACTCAACGGGTCAGGCAGCATCTCAGAAGAGAAGGAATGGGTGACGTTTTCGGTCGAGACTGAATATGGTGCCCAGTTTGAGGAAGGGTCTCAACCAGAAACGTCAGCTATCCATAACATAGACCCAAACTGCTGGAGTACCTCAGCAGGTCAGGCAGCATCTCTGCAGAAAAACTGAAGAAGGGCCCCGACCCAAAATGGACCAAGCGCAGGCAGGTGGGACTAGTGTAGCTGGTGCATGTTGGCCGGTGTGGGCAAGTTGGGCCGAAGCCCCTGTTTCCACACTGTATCACTCTATGACTGTATGACCTGTCTGCGTTTGGCCCGTATCCCTCCAAACCTGTCCTATCCATGTACCTGTCTAACTGTTTCTGAAACATTGGGATAGTCCCTGCCTAGATAGAGCTCTTAAGGATAGCGGAGTCAGGGGGTATGGGGAGAAGGCAGGAACGGGGTACTGATTGAGAATGATCAGCCATGATCACATTGAATGGCGGTGCTGGCTCGAAGGGCCGAATGGCCTCCTCCTGCACCTATTGTCTGTTGTCTATTGTCTATTGTCTATTGTCAACTACCTCCTCTGGCAGCTCGTTCCATACACCCACCACCCTTTGTGTGAAAACGTCACCCCTCAGGTTCCTATTAAATCTTTTCCCCTTCACCTTAAACCTATGTCCTCCGGTCCTCGATTCACCTACTCTGGGCCCAACATCTAAGCGTAAAGGTAGGCTTAGCGTTCGCCATTTATCCTTTGCTGCTATTGTTAATTGCAACTTAAATGGTGCTGCTGAGGGTTTACAAGGAAGGGTGTGTTACCAGTGACAAAGGTGCTTACTGCCAAACAATTTCCAGATAAGCCACAAAATGTGAAAATAAAAAGATCGAGTGAAAAATCCGGATTGGCAACTTTAAAATACTTGTGTGAAAGCCAGTGCAATGTTACCTTGTTGCATGAGTTTTAATACATTCTTTTCAAGTTAAAATAAGCTAGAGGAGGTACAATCAGACCTGTCAGACAAAGGCCTCCAGACAAAGGTCAATTCGAAGTTGTTGCCATGGATTTCCTCTGGGAATTTTGGATCATTCATGTATAATTGTAAAAACAAACCGCACTATTAAACCAGTAACATCACGGCAACTCGCGACCAAAGGAAGCATTGGGAAAGGTCTCATACCGATGGTCAGACATTGTTCAGTTTAGCTTAGACACAAAATGCTGGAGTAACTCGGCGGGACAGGCAGCACCTCTGGATAGAAGCAATGGGTGACGTCTCGGGTCGAGACCCTTCCACCCAGAGACGCTGCCTGACCCGCTGAGTTACTCCAGCACTTTGTGCCTATCTTCGGCACAAGCCAGCACCTGCAGTTCCTTCCTTCATGTTTAGTTTAGTTCAGAGATACAGCGCGAAAACCAGCGATCCCCGCACGTTAACGCTATCCTACACACACACAAGGGACAATCTTTAAATTTATACCAAGCCAATTAACCTACAAACCGGCATGTCTTTGGAGTGTGGGAGGAAACCGAAGATCACGGAAAAAACCCGCGCAGGTCACGGGGAGAACGTGCGATCTCTGTACAGACACCACCCGTAGTCAAGATCGAACCAGGGTCTCTGGCGCTGTCAGGTAGTAGCTCTACCGCTGTGCCACCATGCACCCATATTGTTAAAACCATATTTAATAAACACAAGATGGAATATGGCTTTTCTTTAAGTCGTGTATCGGAATGCAGCGTTCCTTTAAATATATATATATAGGAAGGATCTGCAGACGCTGGTTTAAACCAGAAGATAGGCACAAAAGGGAAATCCTGCTTGACTAATCTTCTGGAGTTTTTTGAGGATGTGACAAGTAAAATGGATGAAGGGGAGCCAGTGGATGTAGTGTACCTTGATTTTCAGAAAGCCTTTGATAAGGTTCCTCACGGGAGGTTGATGAGCAAAATTAGAGCACATGGTATTGGGGGTGGAGTATTGACATGGATAGAGAATTGGTTGGCAGACAGGAAGCAAAGAGTAGGAACAAACGGGTCCTTTTCAGTATGGCAGGCAGTGGTGAGTGGAGTGCCGCAAGGCTCAGTGCTGGGGCCGCAACTATTTACAATATATATTAATGATTTGGATGATGGATTTAGAAGTGACACCAGCAAGTTTGCAGATGACACAAAGCTGGGTGGCAGTGTGAACTGCGAAGAGGATGTTAGGAGGTTGCAGGGTGACTTGGACAGGTTGAGTGAGTGGACAGATGCGTGGCAGATGCAGTATAATGTAAATAAATATGAGGTTATCCACTTTGGCGCCAAAAACAATGAGGCCGATTATTATCTCAATGGTGTCAGATTATGTAAAGGGGAAGTGCAACGAGACCTGGGTGT
Organism: Rhinoraja longicauda; assembly: GCF_053455715.1. Lineage (NCBI taxonomy): Eukaryota > Metazoa > Chordata > Chondrichthyes > Rajiformes > Arhynchobatidae > Rhinoraja > Rhinoraja longicauda. Next base: position 37,678,203 of record NC_135970.1, read on the forward strand.
CCTTGTACACCAGTCACTGAAAGTAAGCGTGCAGGTACAGGAGGCAGTGAAGAAACATAATGGCATGTTGGCCGTCATAACGAGAGGATTTTAGTAAAGGAGTAAAGAAGTCCTTCTGCAGTTGTATAGGGCCCTGGTGAGACCGCACCTGGAGTATTGTGTGCAGTTTTGGTCTCCTAATTTGAGGAAGGACATCCTTGCTATTGAGGGAGTGAAGCGTAGGTTCACAAGGTTAATCTCTGGGATGGCGGGACAGTCATATGTGGAAAGATTGGAAAGACTGGGCTTGTATTCACTGGAGTTTAGAAGGATGAGAGGGGATCTTATAGAGATGTATAAAATTATAAAAGGACTGGACAAGCAAGATGCAGGAAAAATGTTCTCCCAATGTTGGTGGGAGTCCAGAACCAGGGGCCACACAGTCTAAGAATAAAGGGGAGGCCATTTAAAACTGAGGCGAGAAGAAACATTTTCACGCAGAGAGTTGGGAATTTGTGGAATTCTCTGCCACAGAAGGCAGTGGAGGCCTATTCACTGGATGAATTTAAAAGAGAGTTAGATAGAGCTCTGGGGAGCTAGTGGAATCAAGGGATATGGGGAGAAGGCAGGCATGGGTTACTGATTGTGGATGATCAGCCATGATCACAATGAATGGCGGTGCTGGCTCGAAGGGCCAAATGGCCTCCTCCTGCACCTATTTAATTTGTTTCTATGTTTCTAAAGTGTAGGAGTAACTCAGCGGGACAGGCGGCATCTCTGGAGAGAAGGAATGGGTGACAATTTGGGTCGAGACCTCTCTTCTCACCCTGGAATCTATGGTAGTTCCACCTTTAGTCTGCACACACTGCTTGTGTGAGGGTTGCTGGCTGCACGCTGGAGAGTGAAGAATTCAGGATGAAACAATTGAGTGCAGTCTTATTGCCGAACCCTATTTAACTCAAGTGGAGAGTATATAAATCTGCTGATTTTCTTTTCTTCCTCTGCATTAACTTTAGCGAACTGAAGTGTGCTTTTGCAAAGACTGCAATTATATATCTACCGGAGAAAATCTATTGGTGCCGATTTTGCAGAGTTTTGCCGGTGGCCCTGCAGCAACCCTGCCAGGCTTTTTTCACCACAGGCGCTGCGGAGACCCGGGGCAGCAGAGCCCGCATGGTATTCCTCGATCCGCTGCCATTTCCAGCCCGTGTTCAGCCATTGGATCCATCGCGACGGAGTGGGAACCCGCCGGTGTCTCCAAGCAGCATTGAAGTGGGCCGAGTGGCCTCACAAATCCGCCCGAACCATCAACTGCCCATTTATGCCAATCTCCCCGACTGCTACCCATTGTAACTCCCTTCCTTTGATTAGTACTGGTGTAGAGGCTTAAGGGGAGAAGGCAAAAAGAATGGGGTTGAGAGGATGAGAGGTGGGACTTGTGTAGATGGTGCAAGTTGGTCGGCGTGGGCAAGTTGGGTCAAAGGACCTGTTTCCACGCTGTAATACCCTATGACTCTATGGGAGAGCAGATGGTATTGTCATGGTACTTGATGTAAGGGTTCAGGGGAACAAGGGAACAGTATCTACTATCTACCTCTTAGATGTCCCTTAGACTATCCTTGACCAGACATGGCTGGCTTTACCTTGCAATAAACGTTATTCCCTTTATCATGTATCTGTAACTGTAAATGGCTCGATTGTGATCGCGTATCGTCTTTCCGCTGACTGGTTAGCACGCAACAAAAAGCTTTTCACTGTACCTCGGTACACGTGACAATAAACTGAGCCTGGCAGGGTTACCAGGTTTGGAAACTTACAGTTATAGGGCAAAATCATGTAGGTTGGAGTGTTACCTTTCAAACACTGGAGACTGAGGGAAGATTTAGCTGAATTGTATAAGAAAATAACTGCAGATGCTGGTACAAATCGAAGGTATTTATTCACAAAATGCTGGAGTAACTCAGCAGGTCAGGCAGCATCTCAGGAGAGAAGGAATGGGTGACGTTTTGGGTCGAGACCCTTCTTCAGTCTGACCCGAAACGTCACCCATTCCTTCTCTCCTGAGATGCTGCCTGACCTGCTGAGTTACTCCAGCATTTTGTGAATAAATAGCTGAATTGTATGAAAGGCTTAGGCAGAGTAAGCAGATTTTACTTCCCTTAGCAATGAGGTCAAGTGTTTCTGGGGTTAGATATAAGGCAATTGGCAAAGCAAGAGGGGAGTGCAGAAAATACTCAACAAGTGGTCACAGAGTCAAAGAGTCATACGTAGTGGGAGTGTAGAACAGAATGGGTGGCACGATCCTCCATTTAAAGCAATATGAGTCAAGAGTGTTTTATTGTCATTTGTCCCAGATAGAACAATAAGATCCTTACTTGCAGCAGCACAACAGAATGTGTAAACATTGTACAATGTAAACAATATAATAAACGAGAGAGAGAAAAAAGAAGTTCAGTGTGGATATACACCGATTAGCCAAAACATTATGACCACTGACAGGTGAAGTGAATAACATTGATTATCTTGTTACAATGGCACCTGTCAAGGGGTGGGATATATTAGGCAGCAGGTGAGCAGTCAGTTCTTGAAGTTGATGTGTTGGATGCAGGAGAAATGGGCAGGAGTAAAAACCTGAGCGACTTTGACAAGGGCCAAATTGTTATGGCCAGACGACTGGGTCAGAGCATCTCTGAAACGGCAAGGCTTGTGGGGTGCTCCCGGTCAGCAGTGGTGAGTACCTACCGACAGTGGTCCGAAGAGGGACAAACCACAAACCGGCGACAGACAGGGTGTTGGGCGCCCAAGGCTCATCGATGCGCGAGAGCAACGAAGGCCATCCCGTCTGGTCCGAACCGACAGAAGGTCGACTGTGGCACAAGTCACAGAAAGTTTTAATGGTGGTCACGGGAGGAATGTGTCACAATACACAGTGCATCGCACCCTGCTGCGTATGGGGCTGCACACGGAGGACCAACAGCATATTAGGCAGGTGGTCATAATGTTCTGGCTCATCAGGTCATAATGTTTTGGCTGATCTGTATATATTTGTGGGCCTAACTCAACGAAACACCAGTGAAGGCAGGTGCCCACTTGGTAACCCCAATGATATACTTTCATCGACACGATTCCCATTTTTTAATGAGCTGGTTAATATGTTGGTATATTTAGTCAGATGGTTAGATAATATTTGGGCTTTGGGCTTGCTTTTCTTAGTTGAGTGCTTTTCCTGGAGTTATAGCACAAGTACTTTGTATTTTAATGGTAATATGTACACATATGCACACATGCGTACAGACAAAAAAAAAGCAAACACACAAAAAATAATGAGCAGGTGAGGAGGCATAATCTTTCAGGTTGTGGATGAAGGGATGGATAGCAGGATTAACCTGGTCTACATTTTGACCAGCACAAACATGATGGGCCCAATGGCCTCAATTGGCGTTCTAAATCTCCATCCATGGTGAAAAGCCTGGAGGAGACGGGAAATACGGTGAAGGGAGGTCCTGTAAGGATCATAAAACATGAAATGTGGTCTCCATCCAATACTGCAAGAAATTGCAGTGAATTGTGGACGCAGCCCAGACCATCACACAAACCAACCTCCCTCCCATTGACTCCATTTATACCTCACGCTGCCTCGGCAAGGCCAGCAGCATCATCAAGGACAAGTCGCACCCTGGCCACTCCCTCTTCTCCCCTCTCCCATCGGGGCAAAAGGTACAGAAGTGAGAAAACGCACACCTCCAGATTCAGGGGCAGTTTCTTCCCAGCTGTTATCAGGCAACTGAACCATCCTACCACAACCAGAGAGCAGTCCTGAACTACCATTTACCTCATCGGGGAGCCTCGGACTATCTTTGATTGGACTTTACTGGCTTTTCCTTGCACAAAATGTTATTCCCTTTATCGTGTACCTGCACACTGCGGATGATTGGATTGTGATCATGTTTTGTCTTTCCGCTGACTGGTTAGCACGCAACAGGCTTATACTCGCTGGAATTTAGAAGACTGAGGGGGGATCTTATAGAAACATATAAAATTCTTAAGGGGTTGGAGAGGCTAGATGCGGGAAGATTGTTCCCGCTGTTGGGGAAGTCCAGAACCAGGGGTCACAGCTTAAGGATAAGGGGGAAGTCTTTTAGGACCGAGATGAGAAAACATTTCTTCACACGGAGAGTGGTGAGTCTGTGGAATTCTCTGCCACAGAAGGTAGTTGAGGCCAGTTCATTGGCTATATTTAAGAGGGAGTTAGATGTGGCCCTTGTGGCTAAAGGGATCAGGGGGTATGGAGAGAAGGCAGGTACAGGTTACTGAGCTGGATGATCAGCCATGATCATATTGAATGGCAGTGCAGGCTCGAAGGGCCGAATGGCCTACTCCTGCACCTATTTTCTATGCAGGAATGTTATTACAGGGGGTAGAACCACTGCAGAATATGGAAGCAGAAGTGATTTTGTCAAAGCAATACTGAATGGTGTCAAGTTAGGAAAAGGGGAAGTATAAAGAGATCTGGGTGTCCTTGTTCATCAGTCACTGAAAGTAAGCATGCAGGTACAGCAGGCAGCGAAGAAAGCTAATGGCATGTTCGACGACCCAAAATGCAACACCTCACTCTTTTCTGTATTAAATTCCATCGAACAAGGGTAGGACCTACACAGTAAATGGCAGGCCTCTGGAGAGTGTTGTAGAGCAGTGGAATCTAGGAGTACAGGTGCATAGTTCCTTGAAGGTCGAGTCAGATTTGTGAGTCACGACCTCCCACGTACAAAACCATGCTGACTATCCCTAATCAGCCCTTGCCCGTCCAAAATGCCTAGAGAACCTACCACTCAGAACACTCTCCAATAACTTACCAACTACAAATGTCAAGCTCATCAGCCCATAGTTCCCAGCATTTTCCCTGCAGCCCTTCTTGAAAAGAGGCACAACATTTGCCACCCTCCAGTCTTCCGGCACCTCTCCTGTATTTAAGGACGACTCGTAAATTGCTTCAGCAACTGCAGTTCTTTCCTACATACCTCAAAGATCATGACTTCCACTGTAGCCTGGTGGCCAAATGAATGGATGAATGAGACTTTGTTGTCACAATGATATTCTTTGTTCTGCATACCCAAGGTATGTAAACAGTCACCACATAAAGGGCACAAACAAAATGACAAATTATCCCGTGCCAGATCCTCCTTTGTTCCCCCCCCCCCCCCCACCTAACCTCCCCTCACGGCGGTTCCCCCACACCGGGTGCCTATGTACCTGAAGGCGTCAAGCACATGATTCCAGTTGACAGTCCAAATGCAGTGGTGATGTGCTGCCACACAGCCACAAACATCAGTTGTTGAGATGAGTGTTTTCTCCAAAGTTCCCCATGCCTTCTGCAGGGAACGTGTAACTCTATGACGGACTAGAGTCATATTACACAGTGTGGAAACGCCCTTCGGCCCAACTCGCCCATGCCGACCGACATGTCCCATCTACACTAGTCCCACCTTCTGCGTTTTGCCCATGTCCCTCAAAACCTGTCCTATGCATGTACCTGTCTAATCGCTTCTTACGATCCAACGGTCACCTGTACACTTGGTTCCTATCTTATCCTAATTTTGCTTTCGACACTCTAGGGGCAATTTACAGAAGCCAATTAGCCTACAAACCGAAGACAGACACAAAAGTTTGGAGTAACTCAGCGGGACAGGCAGCATCTCTGGAGGGGAGGAATGGGTGACGTTTCCGGTCGAGACCCTTCTTCAGACTGGCCTTTGGGATATGGAAGGAAACTGGAGCACCAAACTGGAATATGGAAGTAACTGGAGTTACTTTGTAACTTTGTCAGCGCCGTAAGTGGCCGCCATTTGCGTGCCGTCGGTGTGCAAGCAAAGAATTTCACTGTGCCTGGCCACACGTGACAATAACGTATTCCATTCCATTCCTATTCCACCTGGAGGAGACCCACGTGGCCACAGGGAGAATATTCAGCCTCCGTGCAGACAGCACCTGTGGTCGGGATCGAACCCGAGCCTCTGGTGCTGCAGAGCAGTAGCACTACCGCTGCGCCACCGTGCCGCCAACGACACCACAGCGCCACCTCTTCCTTAATCCTCCTCCGTTTGCGCGGGCCAGCAATTCACGGGTCGGTGGGTTTTCGCGCAGTATCTCTAAAGTCCGAAGTCAGTAATTTCTGCTTCCTTGGCACCTCCACAGAATTTGATCCACGTTCTTCTTTCTAAAACCATAAGTTGTCGGTGCCTTGGTATTTGCAATCTGCTCCTACCACTAAGAGCTTTAAGCCGACTTGTCCTCAGTGAGTTTATCCAATAATTAGCAGCCCCATACGAAAGAAACTGAAAGTCCCTGATCTGAGCCTCGGAATCTGCTGACTTTGTTTAATGCTTCGATGGTAAACCTCCACCCTCTGTCTGAGGTTTCTGACTTGCCTCAATCCTGGCCTCAGCAGCCTCAGCTCCAACCAAGACCGCAAGAAATTGCAAAGTCATTCCAAAGACGTGCAGGTATGTAGGTGAATTGGCTTGGTGTATGTGTAAATTGTCCCTCGTGTGTGTAAGATGGTGTTAGTGCGCGGGGATCGCTGGTCGGCGCGGACTCAGTGGGCCGAAGGGCCTGTTTCCGCGCCGTATCTCTAACTTAACCTAAATTGCAGCGAATTGTGGACGCAGCCCAGACCGTCACAAAAACCAACTCTCAGTCTGAAGAACGGTCTCGACCCGAAACGTCACCTGTTCCTTGTCGCCAGAGATGCTGTCTGACCTGCAGAATTACTCCAGCTTTTTGTGTCTATGTTGAGTTCAAACCAGCATCTGCAGTTTTTTCCATCACTAATTTATTGATATCCTTCTGTGACACAAAGTAATTTTGGTCTGTTAATAATTCTTTGGGATCATGTTGAAAATCTATCCAAAGGCATTGCAAACTTTGCTGCAAACACGAGACAAATACATACATGTAGTGCTGGTGGAACTCAACGGGTCAGGCAACACCTGTGGAGGGAATAGACAGGTGACATTTTGGGTTGAGACCCATCCAAAATGTCGCTATTCTATTCCCTCCACAGATGCTGCCTGACCCGCAGATGGGGAAGAAATGGACAGGCGACATTTTGGGTCAGGACTCTTCAAAGACGTTGTCTCTCTATTCCCTCCACGGAAGCTGCCTGACCTGCTGAGTTCCGCCAGCAATTTGTGTTTTGCTCAAGATTCCAGCTTCGGTGTTCCTCGTGTCTCAAATTATTCTTAAGAATTAATCATTTTTAAGGGCGGCGCGGTGGCGCAACGGTAGAGTTGCTGCCGGCGTGGACTTGGTGGGCCGAAGGGCCTGTTCCCACGCTGTATCACTAAACTAAACTAAAAATTGTTTCCCAGTTCTCACGAATGTCCTGGGACCCGAAATGTTAACTATCTTTCTCTTTTTGGAGATACTGCTGAGTGCTTCCAACATTTTCCATTTTAGACTTTAAGACACACTCATCATAAGTGAAAAAAGAAAATAGATGAGCCTTCGTTGGAACTGTGGAATTATAATTTGGCAAGCAGTCTGGAAAGATGGAAAGTGGAAAACTATTTGTCCAGAGGTTTACCGAAAATTGTCGATCGTTTAATAATGCTAAATCATTTGCCAGGATCTGACTAAAAGGAAAAAACTATCTTCGGATTGCGGACAAATCCAAGTAAAAGTGACTGGTTTGAACTTGCACGTGGCTGCTGTCTTTCTTTCCACTGGTGGAAAGGGTCCAAAGTGCGTCAAACAGTTTAACTGGTGGTTAACGCGGAGATTGACGGGTTCTGGATTGGTGCGGGTGTCAAAGGTTACAGGGAGAAGGCTGGAGAATGGGGTCGAGAGGTAAAGAAAGGTCAGCCGGGATCATGATGAACTCTGGGATATGTTGGGCCGGCGTTGGCGGGTTGGGCCGAAGGGCCTGTTCCCACGCTGTATCACTCTATGATGCTACGACTCTATCAGCCATGGTTGCAAATCTTTTCTGGACCCTCTAGGGCGGCACGGTGGCACAACGGTAGAGTTGCTGCCTTCCAGCGCCAGAGACCTGGGTTCAATCCCGACTAAGGGGTGCTGCCTGTACGGAGTTTGTACGTTCTCCCCGTGACCATGTGTGTTTTCTCTGAAATCTTTGGTTTCCTCCCATGCTCTAATGACAAGTTGAATTGGCTTGTTATCAATGTAAATTGTCCCTAGTATGTGTAGGATAGTATATCAGTCTGAAGAAGGGTCTCGACCCGAAACGTCACCCATTCCTTCCCTCCCGAGATGCTACCTGGCCTGCTGAGTGACTCCAGCATTTTGTGAATAAATCGATGTGTAGGATAGTGTTCTCTTTCGTCTTCATCTTCTTCTTCTTCTTCTTCTTCTTGCGTGGGGCGTGCACAGCCTAAAGTTGTAGGCCAAGGGTAGACATCCAGGCCAGGGCAGCATCAGTTGCTGGGTGCATGGCCTTGATGCCACCAGGGAAAAGCCTCAGTGAGCAGCCATTCATTCACGATGTGTGGGATGGTCCGGTCTGGATATCCGCAGTGGCAAGCAGGGCTGTCTGTCTCTCATCCCCCACTTGTGCAGGCGATGGGCTGTTCTTGTATGGAGGGTGCGGATCCTGTTCAGGGTTGGCCACTGCTTGCGATGGAGGTCGAATCCCGGTGGTTTCACTGTGGAGGTCTGTGATCACCTCTCCCTTGTTGGTGTTGGCCATCTTTCCGGGCTCTGCGCCACTCAGTCTTGGTGTCAGTCTCCCAGGGATTTGGCTGAAGACCAGAAGGGTTTGCGGGACTTCAGGTGCATGTTGGGCAGACTGTTCAAGTCAGCGTGGATGGGAAGGTCAGGGTTAGCCTCGATTAGGATAGTGTTAATGTGCGGACTCGGTGGGCCAAAGGGCCTGTTTCCGCACTGTATCTCTAAAAAAACGAAAAACTAAATTTTGCCAGTAAAAGTAGCTGCCTTATCCAACACCAACTCAGCAGGCAGTAGTTCTTCATTTATTGTTATTTTTGAATTAAAGATAGGCGTAGTGTTAAATGCTGCCACCTTACACTCAACTTTAGAGCATAGTCAAGAAACCTTATTTAACACAGTGCAGGATTCCACATTGGAGTGTTAATATCTTTTGGTGTTGGTATTCATGCCAATACTTACGTTTCAACCAAGACTCTGGAGCAAATATAATATTTCAAAGGAGGTCAGGCATCAAAGACTGAAGGACCACAGCCAAGTATTCACCACTCCTGTAGAAACGGAGAAAGGCTCATCTTGACCCGAAACGTCACCAATGACTGTTCTACAGGGATGATGCCTGACCTGCCGAGCTACTCCAGCACTTTGTGCCCTTTTGTGAATTCACCACTCATTTTTTCTAATGGATGCTGTGTTTTTTAGATTTAGATTTATACAGCGCAGAAACAGGCCCTTCGGCCCACCGGGTCCGCGCCGCCCAGTGATCCCCGCACACTAACACTATCCTACAACCACTAGGGACAATTTTTACATTTGCCCAGCCAATTAACCTACATACCTGTACGTCTTTGGAGCGTGGGAGGAAACCGAAGATCTCGGAGAAAACCCACGCAGGTCACGGGGAGAACGGACAAACTCCGTACAGACAGCACCGTAGTCAGGATCGAACCTGGGTCTCCGGCGCTGCATTCGCTGTAAGGCAGCAACTCTACCGCTGCGCCACCCTTTGAAGTCCCTGTTGGCCCACCCTTTGACCACCCTGACCTGCGATCCTCGTACACTAGCAATATCCTTACACGAGCACTATCCTACACACGAGGGACCACTTAGGACTTTTACCAAAAGGTGAGTTCTACCCACTATATATATACCCGGAACCAGGGGTCACAGTTTAAGAATAAGGGGTAAGTAGGCCGTTTAGGACGGAGATGAGGAAAAACATTTTCACCCAAAGAGTTGTGAATCTGTGGAATTCTCTGCCACAGAAGGCAGTGGAGGCCAATTCACTGGATGTTTTCAAGAGTCAAGTCAAGTCAATTTTATTTGTATAGCACATTTAAAAACAACCCACGTTGACCAAAGTGCTGTAAATCAGTTCAGGTACTAAGAACGAACGCAAACAAACATAACAGCACATACATAAAGACAGAGTTAGATATACAGTAGCTCTTAGGGCGAACGGAATCAAGGGATATGGGGGGGGGAAAGCAGGAACGGGGTACTGATTGAGAATAATCAGCCATGATCATACTGAATGGCGGTGCTGGCTCGAAGGACCGATTGGCCTACTCCTGCTCCTATTTTCTATGCTTCTGTAACAAAACGCATCATTTTCGGAGAGTCATAGAGAGTATACAGTGCAGAAACAGGACCTTTGATCCAACACATCCATGCTGACCAAGATGTCCATCTAAGCTAGTCACCAAAAAGCTGGAGTAACTCAGCAGGACAGGCAGCATCTCTGGAGAGGAATGGATGATGTTTCGGTTCGAGACCCTTCTTTAGACTGTAGGTTAATTGCAGGTTAAATTTTAGGCTACAATCAAATTGTAGGTTAATTGATTTTGGTAAGAATTGTAAATTATTCCTAATGTGTAGTGTAATGTGTAGTGATTGCTGGTCAAGTCAAGTCAAGTCAAGTCAAGTTTATTTGTCACATACACATAAGTGTGCAGTGAAATGAAAGATTACCCGCAGTCCAACAAAAAGAGCAATAAAAATAAGCAATAACACACACAATCAAACAAAAAGAAACATCCATCACAGTGAGTCTCCTCCAGTCACCACCTCACTGTGATGGAAGGCCAGAATGTATTTTCTCTTCCCCTGCCGTCCTCTCCCGCGGTCAGGCTGTTGAAGTTGCCACGTTCCAGGCCGCGCCGGACGGTGAAAGGATCGGCGTGGAATCAGTGGGTCAAAGCGCCTGTTTCTGCGCTCTATCCCTAAACTAAATGAAACTAAACTAAACTAAAATAAACTAAAATAAACTAAACTGAACATTTGCCTGCATTTGACTCATATCCCTCTAAGCCTTTTGTATCCATGTACCTGTCCAAACATCTTTTAAATGTTGTAATTATACCTGCCTCTACATCTTTCTCTGATACCTCGTTCCATATACCCACCACAACCTGCGTGAAAAAGTTGCCCCTCAAACCCATTTTAAATCTGAAGAAGAGTCCCGTCCCAAAACGTCACCTATCCACATTCTCCGGAGATGCAGCCTGACCCGCAGAGTTATTCCTGCACTTTTGTGTCAACCAGCATCTGCAGTTCCATGTTTCTACGTTTGAAATCTTTCCTCCCTCACCTTACGTTTATGCTCTCTCACGTTAACCTTCCTCTTCCCTTGGAAGATTCTACAACTAACCACCTGGGGTGGTGAATCTGTGGAATTCATTGCCACAGAAGATTAGACAATAGACAATAGAAAATAGACAATAGGTGCAGGAGGAGACCATTCGGCCCTTCGAGCCAGCACCGCCATTCAATGTGATCATGGCTGATCATTCTCAATCAGTACCCCGTTCCTGCCTTCTCCCCATACCCCCTGACTCCGCTATCATTAAGAGCTCCAGAACAAGAGGCCCAAGTTAAGAATAAGGGGTAGGCCATTTAGAACGGAGATGAGGAGAAACTTTTTCAGTCAGAGAGTTGTGAATCTGTGGAATTCTCTGCCTCAGAAGGCAGTGGAGGCCAATTCTCTGAATGCATTCAAGAGAGAGCTAGATAGAGCTCTTAAGGATAGTGGAGTCATCTGTGGAGTAGACATGGACAGGTGACGTTTCATGTCGGGACCCATCTTCAGACCGATTGCAGTAGGGAAGAGAAAGCTGGAAGAGAGATGGGGGGGGGGGGGGGGAGATGGGGGGGGTGAGACGGTAGTGGAAGGTAGGCACAAAATGCTGGAGTAACTCAACAGGTCAGGCAGCATCTCTGGAGAAAAGGAATTGAGACCCTTCTTCAGACCCGGGTCTTGACCAGAAACGTCACCTACTCCCTTCTCTCCAGAGATGCTGCCTGACCCGCTGGGTTACTCCAGCATTTTGTGTCTATCTTCTGTGTAAACTAGCAGCTGCAGTTCGTTCCTACATAGGTGATAGGTGGATACAGGTGAGGGGGGTTTTGTTTGGTTGAGAGGCGGACTAAGGATATAGATGAAGAAAGGACAAAAATGCAACAATCTGAAACCCCAATCTGAAACCCCACTCTCACCTGTATCCACCTATCACTTACCTGGGTAGACACAAAATGATGGAGTAACTCAGCGGGTCAGGCAGCATCTCTGGAGAGAAGGAATGGTCGAGACCCTTCTTGTCTGAAGAACAGTGGGCGCAGCGGTAGAGTTGCTGCCTTACAGCGAATGCAGCGCCTAAGACTCAGGTTCGATCCTGACTACGGGCGCCGTCTGTACGGAGTTTGTACGTTCTCCCCGTGACCTGCGTGGGTTTTCTCCGAGCTCTTCGGTTTCCTCCCACACTCCAAAGACGTACAGGTATGTAGGTTAATTGACTGGGTAAAAATGTAAAAATTGTCCCTAGTGTGTGTAGGATAGTGTTAATGTGCGGGGATCGCTGGGCGGCGCGGACTCGGTGGGCCGAAGGGCCTGTTTCCGCGCTGTATCTCTAAATCTAAAATCAAACAAGGTAGGAGGAATGGGTGATAATAGAACAATAGAAGGAATTGGTGACGTTTTGGGTCAAGACCCTTCTTGTCTGAAGAAGGGTCTCAGCCTGAAACGTCACCCATTCCTTCTCTCCAGAGATGCTGCCTGTCCCGCTGAGTTACTCCAGCATTTTGTGACTATCCATCTCATTGCTTCAAGGCGCGATGTGCTTGTGCAGAATAATGCTGGGCCACAGTTTGTATTCTAATGAAAAGAAAGACCAGTTAGGCAGAAGGTCAGCCAACACTAAGTGGATCATTCCTTTCCATAATACATGTGTATCCTACGCACACTAGGGACAATTTGGACAGCTAGCAACATTTATTTTCAAGAGCAAAAAGAAATTCCCAGTGATTTTGTTTGCAATGCTGGAGGGTTATAAGTTCTGGAAACTGTGGAAAAGTGTAGGCTGTGGAAAAGTACACAGCTACCGAAGAAAATAGCACAAATACTTTAATATGTTTGTGCAGTACACATTATATAAAGCGGCACTGAACTGGAATATCTAATTTAAAAATGTTGAATTATCTGCTTACCCTCTGTTAAAACAATTTGAAAAAACAATATATTTCTGGGAACGTACCATCTTACCAACAACTAGAGAGCAGACCTGAGTCACTATCTACCTCAATATAGGCCCCCGGACTGTCTTCAATTGTAATCATTGCCTTTCCGCTGGCTGTTTAGCACGCAACAAAAGCTTTCCACTGTACCTCGGTATACCTGACAATAAACTAAACTGAACTGAACTAAACTAAACTAAAATATAGAACCATAGAAACATAGAAAATAGGTGCAGGAGTAGGCCATTCGGCCCTTCGAGCCTGCACCGCCATTCAATATGATCATGGCTGATCATCCAACTCAGTATCCCGTACCTGCCTTCTCTCCATACCCCCTGATCCATTTAGCCACAAGGGCCACATCTAACTCCCTCTTAAATATAGCCAATGAACTGGCCTCAGCTACCTTCTGTGGCAGAGAATTCCACAGATTCACCACTCTCTGTGTGAAAAAAAACGTTCTCATCTCGGTCCTAAAAGGCTTCCCCCTTATCCTTAAACTGTGACCCCTTGTTCTGGACTTCCCCAGCATCGGGAACAATCTTCCTGCATCTAGCCTGTCCAACCCCTTAATAATTTTGTAAGTTTTTATAATTATATTCTGTCTGAATCTGAATGAAATTCATGTGAAACTCTCTCGATTCAATCAAGAAAACTTCTATCTAATATCATAAGATCATAAGAATCTGTCAATATGCGTCTTTCAAACATCCATTTACGGCCTCCACAGTCTTCTCATAACATCATGTGATAGGAGTTGAATTAGGCCATTCGGCCCATCAAATCTACTCCGCCATTCAATCATGGCTGATCTATCTCTCCCTCCTAACCCCATTCTCCTGCCTTCTCCCCACACCCTCTGGCACCTGTATTTCAAATATACTTCCAACTAATATCAAAGCTTCCAAAGCAAATTGATTACCGCACCCAACAGAACCAGAGAGAGAAGGGTTAATGTCAGTCTCCCCACCCATGTGATGATCGGGAAACGTGGATAAATAGGTCGTTTGTTTAAAACAGAAATAACAGATAATACTGAAAGTAAAAACCAGTACTGTTCCAGATCACTCAGCCCTGTGCTAACAATGTACCGTTCCCAAAGCTGCCGTAACTCAAGATGAAAAGACTTTTATACACCTTCCTGACAGCAAGTGAAAATTCGTAGCATACCTGCGGCTGCCTTAAGCCAGGGAGGGAGGCATTATCAGCCCATGGGAACGCTGAATTTCCACATCCCTCACCACTCCTACTTTCTTCCCACATGTGAATAGAAGCAGCTTCCATCCAAAAGTATTTAAGATTATCATAATTTGCATGACAGGCTTGCTGGAGCTAGTCACAGGTTTTGGAACTCCTTTTCCTGCCAGTGTATAAAAGTTTCACCTTTGTTGTTGATCCACAAGACTTTTCTTTTTCATAAAAAGCCAGTAAACGATATGACTGAAGTGGTTATTTTCTTTAACCTTGAACCTTACATGGAGAATGATGAATGATAGATTCATTGTTCCTCCTGCAAGGCGTTTTTCATGCCAAGTGCTTAATAAACACCAAAGAGAAATGGTGCGTCGGAAGGAACTGCAGGTGCTGGTTTTCACCGAAGATAGACACAAAGTGCTGGAGTAACTCAGCGGGTCAGGCAGCATCACTGGGGAAAAGGATTAGCTGACGTTTCGGGTCGGGACCCTTCTTCAGACTGCAGAAGGGGGAACAACAAGAGAGGGTTTTGCAGAACTCCCATCGGAGAGAGGAGGAGAACTTCTTCAAAGTTGACATACCTTGAGGACATATCGCAGTGGAGCAGATGAAATGTGTAGGGAGGAACTGTGGATGCTGGCTTGCACCGAAGATAGGTACAAAATGGTGGAGTAACTCAGCGGGTCAGGCAGCATCTCTGGAGGAAAGGAATAGATGAGTCTGAAGAAGGGTCTTGACCCGAAACATCACCTATTGTGGCAAGACAATAAGACAACACATGATTACAATCGATCCATTTACAGTGTACAGATACAAGAAAAGGGAATAACGTTTATTGCAAAGTAAAGCTAGTATAGTCCGATCAAGGATAGTCCGAGGGTCTCCAAAGTGGTCGATAGTAGTTCAGCACTGCTCACTAGTTGTGGTAGGATGGTTCAGTTGCCTGATAACAGCTGGGAAGAAACTGTTCCTGAATCTGGAGGTGTGCGTTCTCACGCCTCTGTACCTTTTGCCTGCCTGACTGGCTGAGTTCTCCAGCACTTTGTCTTATTAGAAACATGGAAAATAGATGCAGGAGGAGGCCATTCAGCCATTCGAGGCAGCACTGCCATTCAATATGATCATGGCTGATCATCCAAAATCAGTACCCCGTTCCTGCTTTCTCCCCATATCCCTTGATTCCGTGAGCCCTACGAACTAAATCTAACTCTCTCTTGAAAGCATCCAGTGAATTGGCCTCCACTGCCATCTGTGGCAGAGAATTCCACATTATTGCCAAAGTCTTTGGTTAGGGTGCATGTGAGAGCGAGAATAATTGTGTTGGTAGACACAAAATGCTGGAGTAACTCAGCGGGACAGGCAGCATCTCTGGAGAGAAGGAATGGGTGACGTTCCGGGTCGAGACCCTTCTTTAGACGTCACCCATTCCTTCTCTCCCGAGATGCTGCCTGACCCGCTGATTTACTCCAGCATTTTGTGTCTACCTTCGATTTTTATCCTACATAATTTTGTTGGGGTGCAGGGGTGGCAGCGAGACTGATGCAATTGTCGTCCTGCAAGCTAGCAGGGACCCAATGGGCTGAATGGCCTGTTTCCCTGGTGTTCTACGGATGATATAAATTATAGCCCTGGCTCGCAAAAGCAAGCTGTGCCGTTACCAATGAGACCGGCCACTTCGTGCCATTTCCCACAGGCAGCATCCTTCTGAATGACTGCCAATTACGCCAAACTTGGAGTGTAAGAAAATAACTGCAGATGCTGGTACAAATCGAAGGTATTTATTTCACAAAATGCTGGAGTAACTCAGCGGGTCGGGCAGCATCTCAGGAGGGAAGGAATGGGTGACGTTTCGGGTCGAGACCCTTCTTCAGACTGATGTCAGGGGGGCGGGTCAAAGGAAGGATTATAGGTGGAGACAGGAAGACAGTGGGAGATCTGGGAAGGGGGAGGGGAAGACTTGGAGGCAGTTTGTTGCCACGTTCTCATCCACTGGGGACCTGCCCGAGATGGTCAAAGGAGATTACATTTAGCTCCCTTAATTGCCATCAAAGCATCATTAACCTCTTACAGTGGTGTGACTATGAACATAGTTGCAAAGAGCAACTAGACTTGGTCAGCGGGCAGTTCAAATCCCCTGATGGGAATCCCTCAAAATGTGCTTGCTTCATGCAGATCCCAATAATGGTTTAGTTAATGGTACAGCATAGAAACAGGCCCTTCGGCCCACAAAGTCCACACTGACCATCGGTCACCCGTTCTACGTTATCCCACTTTCGCGTGCACTCAGTACACACTAGGGGCGATTTACAGAAGCTAGGCAGCCTACAAACCCACACATCTTTGGGACGTGGGAGTAAATCGCAGAGGCACGGTGGCGCAGCGGTAGTGTTGCCACCTTACAGTGCCAGAGACCCGGGTTCGATCCTGACTATGCACAGTTGCTTCAGGGAGGTAGTCATACCACACAGGTTTTGCCAGCTAGATAGGTGGCCACCAGGAAAGACAAGAGAAGCAGGAGTCTCTTGTGGCCAGCTTACTCTTAAACAAGTATCCCATTTTGGATACAATTGAGTGTAAGAGCAGAGAAGTCAAAGTCACAGCTTTGGTTCGGCTCTGATTTGGAGTATTGGGTGAAATTCTGGACACCACATTGCAGGAAGGATATGGAGACTGTAGGGAGGAGGCAAAAGAGGTTGACCAAGAATGTTGGCACAAAGTGCCGGAGTAACTCAGCGGGACAGGCAGCATCTCCGGAGAAGAGAAGGAATGGGTAACGTTCCGGTCGAGACACTTCTTTAGACCTCTTTTCAACCTGAAAAATCACCTGAGTTTAGTTTAGAGATACAGCACGGAATCAGGCCCTTCAGCCCACTGAGTCCGCACCGACCAGCGATCCCTGCACACTAACAGTGTCCTACACACACTAGGGGCAATTTACATTTGCACCAAGCCTACAAACCTGTACGTCTTTGGAATGTGGGAGGAGACCAAAGTTCTCGGAGAAAACCCACGCAGGTCACGGGGGGAACGTACAAACTCCGTACAGACAGCACCCGTAGTCGGGATTGAACCCGGGTCTCTGGTGCTGTGAGGCATTAACTCTACCGCTGTGCCACCATGCCAGCTATCCATGTTCTCCGCAGAGTTACTCCAGCAGCACTTTGTGACTTCTTTTGCAGTACCTGCAGTTCATAGTGCCTACATTTTACCAAGGTACTGCCTGGATTAGAGGGGATAGGGAGAGATTGGACGAGCTTGGGTTGTTTTCCTTGGAGTTTCACAACCCTAATCGTACCTCGATAATAAAAAACTACTGCCCATCTCTTGCACTACCATGCACTTGTTTTTATTTCCCCAATTATATTTTAGCACTGATGTCTCATGTTTGGGCATGGTCTCGCTTTTAGAAATTGATGCGTAATTGATGTGTAATTTGTGTATAATTTGTTGAGAGCTTTTGCAGCATTTATGTGTGGTTTGCGTGTAATTGATATGTTTCCGTGTTTGTCGGAGTCTATGTGCCTGTGGTGCTGCAGCAAGTGCGTAAGATGTTCATCGTGCCTGTAGCCCACATGAACTCCGCTCCACACGACTTGACTGGACTTGCCTTGACTTGAATTCCCATTGTAGCCAACGAATCGTGTTAAATGCCTGCAGGTAACCTCTTTGTGACCAGCCACCCACTTTCTCATGCTCTGCTCTGCTTGGGAAAGCTAATGACAACTTATCCGGTGGAGCTGCTGCCCTCTGAATGTACACTCTATCATATATTTATATATGTGTGTGTGGGTGTGTGTACACTGTGTATATGTATATATGTGTGTGTGTGTGTGTGTGTGTGTGTGTGTGTGTGTGTGTGTGTGTGTGTGTGTGTGTGTGTGTGTGTGTGTACACTGTGTATATATATATGTGTGTGTATGTGTGTGTATGTGTGTGTGTGTGTACACTATAAATATATATATATATATATGTGTGTGTGTGTGTGTGTGTGTGTGTGTGTGTGTGTGTGTGTGTGTGTATGTGTGTGTGTGTGTGTATATGTATATATACTGTGCGTATATATACACTATACACACATATATATATATACATACACACTATATATATATATATATACATACTGTATATATATATGTGTGTGTGTGTGTACTGTGTGCTTGTGTATGTATATATATATATATATATATATACTGTGTGTATATGTATGTATATACTATATATATATACTGTGTGTGTGTATATATATATATATAACTAACAGCCTCGCCATAACCAAACGCTGGCATAATAAGATCAATAATTTGTCTCAAATCCTTTTCGGTTCTCAATTTATTGTCACCCATGTTACTTATTAATACACACATTTTGCAGATCTTTTTTTAATCCCTACCCAGACGTACAGCAGCTTCCACACAGTGGCTAGCTGGTAGAGCTGCTGCCTCACAGGGCCAGCGTCCCCCGGGTTCAATCCTGTCTGTGTGGGGTTTACACATTCTCCGTGTGACTTCCAGGCGATCCGGTCTCCTCCCACATCCCAAAGACATGCGGCGTTGTCGGTCAGTTGGCCTGTGTGAAATTGCCCCTTGGTGTGTTAGAAAGGGTGGGAAAGCGGGACCACATAGAACTGGTGAGCGATGGTCGGCGCGGACTCGGAGGGCCAAAGGGCCTGTTTCTATACTGTTTTTCTAAATTAAAAGAACATAAATAGAATAGAATAGAATAGAATAGAATGGAATAGAATAGAATGGCCTTTATTGTCATGCAAAAACATATTTGAAATTATGTTCCCCACAGTCAACAATGAGAGGCAATGAAAAAGAAAGCAATAAAACACACAATGACAAAAAACATCCATCACAGTGAGTCTCCTCCAGTCACCTCCTCACTGTGATGGAAGGCCAGAATGTCTTTCTCTTCCCTGCCGTCTTCTCCCACGGTCAGGCTGTTGAAGTTGCCACATCGGGGCGGTCGGGGCTCCCAACATTGAAGCCCCCGCCGGGCGGTGGAAAATCCCACGGCCTATTCAAGGACGCGCCGGACGCTGAAAATGGCGGCACTGCCCTAGCAGCTGCCGCTCACCTGCGGTCCATTTGTCTTTGTGTTTTTGTTGTTTTTTTTGGTCTTAATTGTAGTTGTGATGTGGTGTTTTTGTGTTTGTGTACTATGTGTGTATGTGGGGGGGGGGGGAAACTGTAACACTATAAATATGTGTCCCTTCAGAACGGAGACCCGACCTTTGTTTTCTGGGCCGTGTCTCCGTTCCTGCTGCGGCCTACCATCGGCCCAACTCCTGGAGCTGTCGGCCTCCGGGGCTCTGGTTCGCAGAGCCCGCGGATCGGACTTACCACCACCGGAGCCGGCCGTCTTCGGAGGCTGCGGGTGCGGCTGCGACTCGCCTTAGGCTCGGGCCGCGTGGATGCCGACATCGGGAGCTCCGGCAGCGGCAGCGTGTTCGCCCGCCCCGAATCGCGGGGCTTGGGCCGCGGACATTTCACCGTCCGGCGCGGCCTAGGATGGCCGCGGGATATTTCTCTGCTGGGCGGGGGCTTCAATGTCGGGAGCCACGACCGCCCCGACGTGCAACAACAGCGGCAGCGACAGCGACAGCGTGTTCGCCCGCCCCGGATCGGACTTATCATCGGCGGAGCCGGCCGTCTTCGAAGGCTGCGGGAGCGGCTGCGACGCGACGCGCCTTGGGCTCGGCCCGCTGTGGACCGTCCGGTGCGGCCTGCAACCACAACAACCTGACTGCGGGCGAGGACAGCGGGAGAAGGGAAAGACATTGTGGCCTTCCATCACAGTGAGGAGAGAGAGGACTGGAGGAGACTCACTGTGATGGATGTTTCTTTGATGGATGTTTCTTTTTTGTGTGTTTTTTTTGGGGTTTGGTGGTTTGAGTGCCTGTTTGATGTTTTTATTGTTGGACTGTGTTTTTGGGGGTTTTAGGGTGTGTGATTTGAATGCCTATTTAATGCTTCTATTGTTGGACTGTGTTTTGGGGGGTTTTTGGGGTTGGGTAATTTGGGTGCCTGTTTAGTGCTTTTATTGTTGGACTGTGGGTGATTGAATTAACATTTTGTTCAAGATGGCCGCGCCGTTGTGTTTGGCTGCCTGCCACTGTATGTTTCTTTTTTTTCCTAGTCAGATGTGCAGCACTTTGGTCAACGTGGGTTGTTTTTAAATGTGCTATACAAATAAATTGACTTGACTTGACTTGACTTGAAAGGTCCGCAGTGGGCCGACCCAAGCCCCGCGATTCGGGGCGGGCGAAACAAAACTATTCAGCTCGCACGCTCTCTCTGCGACCGCTTGCGATCCTCCGGGCGCTCCGGTTTCCTCCCATATCCCAAAGACCTGCGGGTTTGTAGCTGAATCAGCTTCTATAAATTGCCCTTCATGTGGAGGGAGTGGGTGAGAAAGTGGGGTGACATAGGACCAGTGTGAAGGGGTGATCAGAGATCGGCGTATGTGATTTTTTAGATTTTTAGATTTTAAAATTTAGAGATACAGCGCGGAAACAGGCCCTTTGGCCCACCGAGTCCGCGCCGTCCAGCGATCCCCGCACATTAACACTATCCTACGCACTAGGGACAATTTTTACATTTACCCGGTCAATTAACCTACAAACCTTTACGTCTTTGGAGTGTGGGAGG
This sequence comes from Rhinoraja longicauda, assembly GCF_053455715.1. Taxonomy (NCBI): domain Eukaryota; kingdom Metazoa; phylum Chordata; class Chondrichthyes; order Rajiformes; family Arhynchobatidae; genus Rhinoraja; species Rhinoraja longicauda. Next base: position 37,699,220 of record NC_135970.1, read on the forward strand.
AAACCGAAGTTCCCGGAGAAAACCCACGCAGGTCACGGGGAGAACGTACAAACTCCGTACAGACGGCGCCCGTGGTCGGGATCGAACCTGAGTCTCCGGCGCTGCATTCGCTGTAAGGCAGTAACTCTACCGCTGCGCCACTGTGCCGAAGAAGGGTCTCGAACCGAAACGTCACCTGTTCCTTTTCCCCAGAGATGCTGTCTGACCCGCTGAGTAACTCCAGCGTTTTGTGTCTATCTTGATCAATGGTCGCCAAGGACTCGGTGGGCCGAAGGACACTGTTTCCATACTTGTGTCCCCCCCTCCCCTCCCCTCCCCTCCCCACAATTCAATAAAAACTAAACTCAACCATCTGTTTGCACGTCCTGCCTCAACCAAACTATCTTATGGGAAAATATCTGCTGTGGCTTGGTAACAAGAAACCCGACATTGTATCTTTATCTCTTGGTAAATACAGTGAATGCTTTATCTGAAGGGGAACGTGTGACCCATTCACTGGACACACAGCGAGAGAGGGAATGTGCCAAACTGGTGACCTCCCGCACATCAGTCCTGGATGCCGCCTGTACAAGGTCTTTCCCGGCATACCATGGAAGCACAGAAATGAAAGGGAATACCACAGCAGCAACAGGTGTTAATCGGGGAACACTAAAGCCACAACAGTGTAGCAGGATAAGCGTTTTAGAAAGAGCAGAATGTTTCTCTTTCAACAGAAATTCCTTCCGATAATTCTGACTTTGATAGCCGGTGGATACAAGGGAATTTGGAGTGCAGGCAGGAACTGCAGATACCAAGGTTTAAACCCAAGATAGACACAAAAAGCTGGGGGGAAATGTCACCCATTCCTTCTCTCCAGAGATGCTGCCCATCCCACCGTTTCAGCTCTGTATCTCTAAAGTCTAAAGTCAAGTCTAAATTCCCTAGTTGAAAGATACAAAATGCTGGAGTAACTCAGCGAGACAGGCAGCATCTCTAGAGATAAGGAATTGGAGAAGGAATTGGTGTGAGGAAACGGTCACCCATTCCTTCTCTCCAGAGATGCTGCCCGTCCCACTGAGTTACTCCAGCATTTTGTATCTATCAGTGGAATTTAGACTTGACTTTAGACTTCAGAGATACAGAGCAGAAACAGAAACAGGCCCTTCGGCCCACTGAGTCTGCGCCGACCAGCGACCTCGCCACGCGCTAACACACGAAGGACAATTTACAATTTTACCGAAGCCAATTAACCTACAAACCTGCACGACTTTGGAGTGTGGGAGATCACAGGGAGAGCGTACAAACTCCACACAGACAGCGCCCGGAGTCTGGATCGAACCCCGGTTTCTGGCGTGTGAGACAGCAACTCTACCGCCAAGCCACCGTGCCATTCGGTCACACGGAGAACATGCAAACACCACACAGACATCACCTGAGGCCGGGATCGAAAACCCAAAGATGTGCAGCTTTGTAGGTTAATTGGCCTCTGTTAATTGGTCCCGGGGTTCGATCCTGACTACGGGTTCTGTATGTACGGAGTTTGTACATCCTCCTCTTGACCCTACGTGGGTTTTCTCCGAGATTTTCGGTTTCCTCCCACACTCCAAAAACGTACATGTAGGAATTGGCTTGGTAAAAATGTAAATTGTCCCTGGTGTGTGTAGATAGTGTTAAGTTCACAAGTTATCGGAGTAGAATTAGACCATTCGGCCCATCGAGTCCACTCCGCCATTCAATCGTGGCTGATCTCTGCCTCCTAGTCCCATCTTCCTGCCTTCTCCCCATAACGTTTGATACCCATTCTAATCAAGAACTTGTCTATCTCTGCCTTAAAAACACCCACTGACGGCTTCCACAGCCCTCCATGGCAATGAGTTCCACAGATTAATTACCCTCTGACTGAAGAATAACTCCTCACCTTTAATTCTGGGGCTATGACCTCTGGTCCTAGACTCTCCCACCAGTGGAAACATCCTCTCCACATCCACTCTATCTGTGCCTTTCATTACTCTGTAAGTTTCAATAAGGTCCCACCCACCCACCCCCCCCCCCCCCCCCCCCCCCCCCCCCCCCCACCCCCACCTTCTAAACTCCAGCGAGTCGAGGCCCAGTGCTGTCAAACGCTTATCAGATGCTAATGTACGGAGATCGCTGGTCGGCGCGGACTCGATGGGCCGAAGAGCCTGTTTCCACGCTGTATCTCTAAACCAAACTAAATTTAGGTTTCAACAGATGTCAAACTTCTTCCATCACTTTCAAACTTTAGCTATATCATTTTCAAAATTACACTGAAGCAGTTATCCAAAATTTCTTTGACAATACCTCACAAACATACATCCTCCACCAAATGCAAGGTGTCTTGCAGGAAGCAGATGTGAGGAGACCTCAATGAACAATCTAGAAGGATGAGAGGGAGACCTCATTGAAACTTACCGAATAGTGAAAGGCCTGGATAGAGTGGATGCGGAGAGGATGTTTATACTGGTATGAGAGTCTAGGACCAGAGGGCACAGCCTCAGAATAAAAGGTCGTAGCTTTAGAAAGGAGATGAGGAGGAATTTCTTTAATCAGAGGGTGGTCAATCTGTGGAATGAATTGCCACAGATGGCTGTGGAGGCCGTGTCTTTGGATATTTTTAAGGCGGAGATCGATGGATTCTTGATTAGTAAGGGTGTCAAGAGATATGGGGAGAAGGCAGGAGAATGTGGTTGAGAAGGAAAGATAGATCAACCACGATTGAATGACGGAGTAGAGTCAATGGGCCGAATTGCCTAATTTTGCTCTTATAACTAATGAGCTCTGAACATATGTATCACCACCACATGTAAATTCCCCGTCATAGCATCATACAACATGATAACAGGCGTTGTGGCCTAATTTGTCCATGCCAACACAGGTGCCCCTTCTAAGCAAGTGCCACTTGTTCATGTTTGGCTTATTTCCTTCTAAACCTTTCCTATCCATGAACCTGTCCTAATGTCAACCTTGCATGGAAAAATATCACCATTCCAACAATGTCTAATTCGTCAAACTCTCTCCATAGTTCTTCATTGCATGGACTGCAGTGGTCCCACCTCAACTAGAGAGCAGTGCTGAACTACTTTCTACCTCTTTGGTGGCCCTCGGACTATCCTTGCTTGGACTTTGCTGGCTTTACCTTGCACTAAACGTTATTCCCTTAACGTTCACTACCAACAGTCCTGTGGACTTTAACAACGTGAAGGCCGCAGTCTCTGGTAAGAAGAGGCCGACTCGGGAGCTCCATGCCGCGGAGAGAGTTTCAACCGCCCCGACGCGGGAGTTTTGATCATCGGCTGCGGGGACTTTGAGCGCCCCGACTGCGGATGGTTCGACTGCCCCGACCGTGGGAGAACAAGAGGAAGAAGATTGAACTTTATTACTTCCATCACAGCGAGGAATGTGGAATCCACTGTGTTAGATGTCTACGTTAACTTTTATGTGGGCGGCACGGTGGCGCAGCGGTAGAGTTGCTGCCTTACAGCGAATGCAGCGCCGGAAACTCAGGTTCGATCCTGACTACGGGCGCCGTCTGTACGGAGTTTGTACGTTCTCCCCGTGACCTGCGTGGGTTTTCTCCGAGATCTTCGGTTTCCTCCCACACTCCAAAGAAGTACAGGTATGTAGGTTATTTGACTGGGTAAATGTAAAAATTGTCCCCAGTGTGTGTAGGATAGTGTTAATGTGCGGGGATCGCTGGGCGGCGCGGACTCGGTGGGCCGAAGGCCCTGTTTCCGCACTGTATCTCTAAATCTAAAAAATCTTTTAAAAATCTAAATCTATGTGGTTGTGTGTCTTGTTGCTTTTCACTTAGTATGGCTGTATGGTAACTCAAATTTCACTGTACCTTAATTGGGACATGTGACAATAAACTGACCTTGAAACATTAAACCTTGAAACCTTGCATCTGTACACTGTAAATGGATCAATTGTAACCATGTATTGTCTTTCCACTGACTGGTTAGCTCTTAACAAAAGCTTTACACTGTACCTCAGTACATGTGGCAATAGACTAAACTGAACTGGTTCAATAAAGTAACTCAATGCAACCTTCCCAATGTTATATACTGGTGGCCAATAAATCAAGACCTTGCCACTGACACCCGCCTCCTACAAGTGAATTTAAAATAAAAACATTATGCTCGTCCCAGTATTTTCGCTGCTGAGATCAAAGTCTAGCCTAATAGAAACATAGAAAATAGGTGCAGGAGTAGGCCATTCGGCCCTTCGAGCCTGCACCACCATTCAATATGATCATGGCTGACCATCCAACTCAGTATCCCGTACCTGCCTTCTCTCCATACCCCCTGATCCCTTTAGCCACAAGGGCCACATCTAACTCCCTCTTAAATATAGCCAATGAACTGGCCTCAACTACCTTCTGTGGCAGAGAATTCCACAGATTCACCACTCTCTGTGTGAAAAATGTGATAGACAATTAATTTACTGTGCATTTAGTCGAGTCCCTGTGCGAAAAAACGCCCATTTTAGGCCAGTGATTATAACACATCGAAATCAAAAGTAACCCATGATTTATCAACGTTCAGCTTACAGAACGGAACCATTAGCCATAAATGTCCATGCAAAGCTTTACTGATTCCGCCCTATAAACCCGCTGAACCACTGATAATCAGATCAAAACTGAAACCGCTGGTGAATTGGTATTGACAAGGATGAGTTGCCTAGATTGCCGGCTTTTAACTTCATAACATCTATGTGCTTTATGAATGTGCTGTAAATTAATTACCCATTCAACACTTTCATCTCAAACAGGCGTGGAAGAGCTGTAAATTGTAATCTAACACATAAAACGATTCAATCGTTTCCTCCCAGTGCAGAACGACAACCTTGTTCCTGCGCTTTCATATTTATAAAAAGGCAGAATGTACAGGATGATTGTCCATAAACTCAATGTCTTTCAAGCCCACATGCACCCTGGGCCAGGACTTCCCTTTTACCTCTATCATATGGTCTGTTTGCATTACTGCTCCATTTTGTACCTGTTGAAATCCTCATCTCATCGCATGCCAGTGGATATTTTTAAGGCAGATTCTTGGTCAGTACCGGTGTCAGAGGTTATGGGGAGAAGGCAGGAGAATGGGGTTAGGAGGGAGAGCTAGATCAGCCATGGTTGAATGGCGGAGTAGACTTGATGGGCCGAATGGCCTAATTCTACTCCTATTCCTAATGATCTTATGATCTTTGATAGAAACATAGAAACATAGAAAGTAGGTGCAGGAGTAGGCCATTCGGTCCTTCGAGCCTGCACCGCCATTCAATATGATCATGGCTGATCATCCAACTCAGTATCCCGTACCTGCCTTCTCTCCATACCCCCTGATCCCTTTAGCCACAAGGACCACATCTAACTCCCTCTTAAATATAGCCAATGAACTGGCCTCATCTACCTTCTGTGGCAGAGAATTCCACAGATTCACCACTCTCTGTGTGAAAAAAAACGTTCTCATCTCGGTCCTAAAAGACTTCCCCCTTATCCTTAAACTGTGACCCCTTGTTCTGGACTTCCCCAACATCGAGAACAATCTTCCTGCATCTAGCCTGTCCAACCCCTTAAGAATTTTGTACGTTTCCCCCCTCAATCTTCTAAATTCCAGCGAGTACAAGCCGAGTCTATCCAGTCTTTCTTTGTATGAAAGTCCTGCCATCCCAGGAATCAATCTGGTGAACCTTCTCTGTACTCCCTCTATGGCAAGAATGTCTTTCCTCAGATTAGGAGACCAAAACTGTACGCATGATAATTGTAAGCATGACTATTCCAATATTAGGCGACATGGTGGTGAAGTGGTAGAGCTACGGCCTTACAGCGCCAGAGACCCGGGGTCCCATCCTGACCACGGGTGCTTGTCTGTATGGAGTTTGTACGTTCTCCCCATGACCTGCATGGGAAGGAGCTGCAGAAGCTGGTTTACACGCAAGATAGACACAAAACGCTGGAGTAACTCAGCGGGCCATTTCTGGAATTTCTGGAAAAAAGGAAAAAAGGAATTGGTGACATTTTGGGTCGAGACCCTTCTTCAGACTGAGAGGACGTGTTGCAGAATTCTCCTCAGAGCTAGGAGAAGAACTTCTTCAAAGTAGGCACAGCTTGAGGAGATTTCGCAAGTGGAGCAGACAAAATGTTCAGGAAGGAACTGCAGATGCTGGTTCACACCGAAGAGAGACACAAACTGCTGTGAGTAACTCAGCGGGTCGGGCAGCATTGCTGGAGAAAAGGAATAGGTGACGTTTCGGATCGAGACCTTTCTTCAGTCGGGTCTCGACCCAAAACATCACCTATTCCTTTTCTCCAGAGATGCTGCCTGACCCGCTGAGTTACTCCAGCATTTTGTATCTTGTACAGGGGGCTTCCTCTCGTGAAGGTTATGATAAACTCTCTTGTTCGTAAATTCTCTTGTCCTATTGTTGGAAGTAAAGCTCACCAACTCCAACTGTCACCAAGCTTCACCTGATGGTGTCGTGGTTACCGGTGTTCAAAATGAAGCAGATGACACGGAGAATTCTTCAAGAAGTTAAAAGCCTTTATTTGCACATTGCAATGTCATTGAATTAGACCGCACCAAAGGAAGCCAATTGATGTCTTGTGTTTTTGCTGCATCTTTCAAAGGCAATTCAATTAGTCATACCGTGCTACCAGTTCCAGGCAATTTTTTCCTTTCCAAGTCCACGTCCAATTCGCTTTTGCAATAGATGAGCAGGTGTTTCCTCTAATTAAGTAGTGGGAAGACCAAGACCATTGTCTTCAAGCATCAGTACAAATTCCGATTCACTGAACATTGACTCCCGCGGTAAACAACTGCGAATGAAACACATAGTTCATAACCTCACTGACTTCCAACCATATTTCCGCTACTATCCTTAAAGGTATTCCAAATTGTTCCAAGCTCATTTCTTCCATCGCTCAATGTTCTCGCTGTTTGTTTTTTTTGTGTGTACGAAAGTGTGTGTGTGTGTGTGTGTGTGTGTGTGTGTGTGTGTGTGTGTGTGTGTGTGTGTGTGTGTGTGTGTGTGTGTGTGTGTGTGTGTGTGTGTGCGTGTGTGTGCATATGTGTGTGTGTGTGTATATGTGTATATGTCTGCACTTTCCCATTAACTAGCACTATAACGCTGTAACACTGTTTTCTGCACGCTGGTATTTTGTTCTTATCATAACATGTTGTACCTGATTTGATTATATTTATGCATAGTGCGAATTGACTGGATGGAATGCATCAAAGATTTTCACTGTGACTTGATACACATGACAAAAATAAACCAATACCAATACTAATACCAGTGATCAAACAACACAAAACAGCCCACTGTCTCTGTTCCTTGAATACAATCCTCCAAATGATGCAAATCTAAAGTAAAAACAGAAAAGTGTGAAAAAAACGTAGCAAATCAGACAGCATGTGTGAAATTATCTAAACGTATTAGATTATTAAGGGGTTGGACACGTTAAAGGCAGGAAACATGTTCCCAATGTTGGGGGAGTCCAGAACAAGGGGCCACAGTTTAAAAATAAGGGGTAGGCCATTTAGAACTGAGATGAGGAAAAACTTTTTCAGTCAGAGAGTTGTGAATCTGTGGAATTCTCCGCCTCAGCAGGCAGTGGAGGCTAATTCTCTGAATGCATTCAAGAGAGAGCTAGATAGAGCTCTTAAGGATAGTGGAGTCAGGGGGTATGGGGAGAAGGCAGGAACGGGGTACTGATTGAGAATGATCAACCATGATCACATTGAATGGCGGTGCTGGCTTGAAGGGCCGAAGGGCCTCCTCCTGCACCTATTGCCTATTTTCTATTATCTATTGTCTAAAAGAGAAACATAGCTAATGTTTCATTTTGAAGCCCCTTTGTTAGGCTTTAGATTATAGCGAAACAGCATGGCAACAGGCACTTCGGACCACCGAGCCCGTGCCGACCAGCGATCACCCCGTACACCAGCGCCAACCAACATACTAGGAGCAATTTACAATTTTACCGATTAACCTACAAAACCTGTATGTCTTTGGAGTGTGGGAGGAAACCGGAGCGCCGGGAGAAAACCCACGCAGGTCACGGGGAGAACGTACAAACTCCTTACGGACGGCACCCGTAGTCAGGATCGAACTGGGGTCTCCGGCACTGTAAGGCAGCAACTCAGCCGCTGTGCCACAGTGCCGCTCCAGGCTTCTTCAACCTGAAACGTTAACTCCGTTTCCCTTTCAACAGATGCCGCCAGAACTGTTTTCAGCACTCTCCGTTCTTATTCTCACCCTACAAAGCTATTTTATGCCATCATATCTCAATTGAAGTTGTCCTAAATAGCTGTCAGCTCTCGGGGAAGAGATTAAGTATTCTCCCATTTTAATAAAGGCCTCAAGTTAATACCTTAATGAAGCTAAGATCTGAGCCAGTGGGCATGGATTATTGTGTGAGGTAGCTCATAACTGTGAGAATGAGAAATCTGAAGCATCTTTATTCTTCATAAGTGAAAGGGCCTTGGAGGCAAATTCTTCTTGAATGGAAACCTTGCTGCTGTTACATATTGTGTCTCGGTACGATATCAGAATGGATTTCCAGAGTAGAACATAACTGAATGAAATTGCCCCTCGTTATACATCAGGCTTGTAGTTGGCAGAGATCAACAGTATTAAGTGTCAAGACATGATTTGGCTGCAGGTTTGAAGTCACCACGTGACGTTTTTCACGTTGGAGGAAGTAAAGAGAAATAAAGCTGAGTGTTATTTTCGTCTTAATCAAGAACAATTAAAGTCAGAAACAACAGCAATGTTTCAAAAGCCTGTCGCAAGTTGGGTGTTGGGTATATGGGGTGAGCTGCCAGAGGAGATAGTTGAGGCAGGTATTATCACAACACACGATGCCTCAGAAAAGCCACCAGCATCCACAAAGACTCCACACACCCCTGCAACAGTCTGTTCGAAATTCTACCATCGGGCAGACGCTACAAGGCCTTCTACGCCCGCACCTCCAGACTCAGGAACAGCTTCATCCCCAGGGCCATAGCTGCCATGAACCGGTCCTGCTGAGCCGGATGGTCACATCGCACAGTGAACCGGCACAGACCTACTTGCATTTTATTCTGTTTTAAAACTGTTTCTAATTTTGTTTCACTGGGTTGTCTAAATTTATACTGATTAGCGAATTAATTTATTGCATCGTATGGGAGGCGCATTCCCAATCTCGTTGTACCCTTGTACAATGACAATAAAGATATATTGTATTGTATTGTATTGTATTGTATTGTATTGTATTGTATTGTATTGTATTGTATTGTATTGTATTGTATTGTAAGACACTTGGACAGTTACATGGATAGGAAAGGTTTAGAGGGAGATGAGCCCAGGTGTGGGCAGGTGGGACTCGTGTAGATTGGGCATCTTGGTCAGCATGGGCAATTTGGGCCGAGGGGCCTGTTTCCACGCAGTATGACTCCGAGTTTACTTTAACATATTCTTATCACATGGATGGAGGCCATTTTGCCCCATGGCGTCTATGCATCTTTCAGAGAAAGTCCATCAGTCCTACTCCTCCCCCCACGTCCATGCAAACTGTTTTCTCTCACATGTCATAAATTCATAAATTCATAAGTTATAAGAGCAGAATTAGGCCATTCGGCCCATCAAGTTCACTTTGCCATTCAATCATGGCTGGTCTATCTCACCCTCTCAACCCCATTCTCCTGCCTTCTCCCCATAACCCCCGGCACCCGTACAAATCAAGAATCTGTCAATCTCCTCTTCCACGCTGTATCTCTAAACTAAACTAAGTTAAATATATATTTACTATTCAAATATATATTTAATATTCAAATATATATTTAATATTCATATTTTATATTTTATATTTAATGACCAGCACAGTGGCTCAGCTGTAGAGTTGCTGCCCCACAGCTCTTGTGGCGCCAGAGACCCGGGTTCGATCCTGACTACGGGCGCCGTCTGTACGGAGTTTGTACGTTCTCCCCGTGAACTGCGTGGGTTTTCTCCGAGATCTTCAGTTGCCTCTCACACTCCAAAGACGTGCAGGTTTGTAGGTGAATTGGCTTGTTGTCTGTGTAAATTGTCCCTTGTGTGTGTAAGGTGACGTTAATGTGCAGGGATCGCTGGTCGGCGCGGACCCGGTGGACCGAAGGGCCTGTTTCCGTTCTGTATCTCTAAACTAAACTAAATTTATACCGGGCAAAGCAACGATAGGCAAACGACTTCCTTCTGTTGGTTCAGTTAGAATGATTAATCAGATATACAGTTTTCCGTTGTCAGGGTCACGTTTAGCACATTACTTCCCCAGAAGGCTTAGGAAGTTCGGCAAGTCCCCAACAACTCTCACCAACTTCTGCAGATGTGCCATAAAAGCCATTGTACAGGAACAGCTCCGTCCAAGACCGCAAGAAATTGCAGAGAATTGTGAACGCACCCCCATTCCATCACACAAGCCAACCTCCCTTCCATTGACTCCATCTACACCTCACGCTGCCTCGGCAAGGCCAGCAGCCCGGACCATCACACAGGCCAACCTCCCTTCCATTGACTCCCTCTACACCTCACGCTGCCTCGGCAAGGCCAGCAGCATAATCAAGGATGAGTCACACCCCGGCCACTCCCTCTTCACTCCTCTCCCATCGGGCAAAGGTATAGAAGTGTGAAAACGCATAGCTCCAGATTCAGGGACAGTTTCTTCCCAGCTGTTTTCAAGGAACTGAACCAACCTACGACAACTAGAGAGCGGTCCTGAACTACTATCTACCACATTGGGGATCCTCTGACTATCTTTGATTGGATTATTTATCTTGCACTAAACGTTATTCACATTATTCCCTTTACCCTGTATCTGTACACTGTGAATGGTTCGACTATTGTCTTTCTGCTGGCTCGATACACGCGACAATAAATTAAACTAAACTAAACTTATGTTCACTGGTACTGAAGCCTAGTCCTCCCACAATGACACTGAATCAGGAGATGTCTGTTCAACCCTTGAACCCTGTTACACAGGTCAATTCTAATCACTGACCTGTCCAGCATGTAGTCAAAAGGGGCAAGAAAATCTAGGGTATAAGTTTACTTAAAGTACTCCACCAATTGCAGTTCCGAGCCATATGTTCAAATTTTTTGCCTAATGCGAAAATCAAAGCTAAGGTAACAGCTGGGTTGTTGCCATGGTAACTGGTGGCTCAGGTAGGCAAGTTTAACTGGGCCTTATCTGTCGTTATGGTGAACAGCTGCCTTTGGTTAAGGGTTTTAATGGTGGTCCCCAATACTCTTGATTTTACACGTTTAAAGTAAGCTCGTAAAGAAATGATCATTTGATCCTACTGGCATTTTAAACACCAAGAAGTATGTAAATATGGACCTTCCGATGAAGTCTGTGTATTCGGTGTTTTGTGTAGCTAACTACACGTGATCTGAGCCAGTGTTGGTCAGTAAATAACATTCATAAGGCAAAGGTGCCATTTGGGCCTTCGAGTCTGCTCCACCATTCGATTGTGGCTGATCTATTTTTCCCTCTCAACCCCATTCTCCTGCCTTCTACCTGCCATCTTTGGCGCAGCGGTAGAGTTGCTGCCTTACAGCGCCGGAGACCCGGGTTTGATCCTGACTAAGGGTGCTGTCTGCATGGGGTTTGTACGTTCTACGTTCTGTGACTGTGCGGGTTTTCTCCAGGTGCTCTGGTTTCCTTCCACACTCCAAAGTTTGTAGGTTAATTGGCTTTGTATAAATGTAAATTTTCCCTAGTGGCCTACTCAATGGCCTACCCCTTATTCTTAAACTGTGGCCCCTGGTTCTGGACTCCCCCAACATTGGGAACATGTTTCCTGCCTCTAACATGTCCAACCCCTTAATAATCTTATACGTTTCGATAAGATCCCCAATTGGTCATTTCGATAAGATGACCAATGAATTCCACAGATTCACCACCCTCTGGCTAAAGAAATTCCTCCTCATCTCCATTCTAAAGGTACGTCCTTTTATTCTGAGGCTGCGGCCTCTGGTCCTAGACTCTCCCACTAGTGTAAATATCCTCTCCACATCCACTCTACACAGGCCGTTACATCTATCTTGGTCTAGTCAATCTTCAGATGGCGGGGTATTAAAATCAAGCTCCAGAACTCTACAGGATACGAAATAGCTCTTTGGGCTAACGGAATCAGGGGATATGGGGAGAAAGCAGGAGTGGGGAAACTGATTTAGGATGATCAGCCATGAGCACATTGAATGGCGGTGCTGGCTCGAAGGGCCGAATGGCCTACGCCTGCACCTATTTTCTATGTTTCTATGAAATCGTTCCTGCTATCTTTAGTGTCCAATCCACTGACTTCATCTGAAACCCGCTGGCGTGTGAACATAAGATTTGTTGGATTTGAGGAATTTTTACCGGTAACAGATTTATAAACGTGTGAAAATTGGATTTCAATTTTCTGTTTTATCGGAGCTTTGAGAATAACATTCTAGAACATGTTCCATTTGTAAGTATGCCCATTGGGTTTCTGTATGATCGGACCTGTCAGAAGCTATTTTACTGCTCAAGATTACGGAATTTTTCAGTATCCTTGACGTTTATAATTCTTCGATTTCTTCCAGTTTTTATTTTGTGAAATCGGAGAGATTGTGATCTGGCACATGGCTTTGCAATAATAAAGATTTCCAGAAAGCTATCAGGTTGCCTCTTGTTCTGCTTTCCTCCTCTCTTCCTTCGCTAGCCCCCCGGGAATGGGGATAAGATGCTCCCATTTAGTTCAGTTTAGTTTAATTTAGAGATACCGCGTGGAAACAGGGCCCTTCGGCGCACCGGGTCCGCGCCGACCAGCGATCCCCGCACATTAACACTACCTTACATGCCCCAGGGACAATTTACACTGCAGGTCATGGGGAGAGCGTACAAACTCCATACAGACAGTGCCCGTAGTCGGGATGGAACCCGGGTCTCCGGGGCTGCAAGCACTGTAAGGCAGCAACTCTGCCGCTGCGACACCGTGCCGCAGAATTTCAGTTGCGTGGACTTTCCGCTGACTGTCGAGACCCACACTGGACTCACAATCTCTGCCACAGGCAGGACAGGTGGATCAATAGCTTGCTGGGACCTGCTTTTCGTTCCCATCGCTTTTGACCTTATGATTAGTACGGGTTTCTGGGGTTTACAGGGAGAAGGCGAGGTTAGGAGGGAGAGATAGATCAGACATGCTTGAATGGCGGAGTAGACATGATGGGCCGTATGGCCTGATTGTGCTCCGATCACATGACATGACCTTTTGCTCAGCCTCCCTGCTCTTCATGCGTTCATTAGCATGAGGAGCAGAATTGGGCCATTCGGCCAATAGACAATAGACAATAGGTGCAGGAGGAGGCCATTCGGCCCTTCGAGCCAGCACCACCATTCAATGTGATCATGGCTGATCATTCTCAATCAGTACCCCGTTCCTGCCTTCTCCCCATACCCCCTGACTCCGCTATCCTTAAGAGCTCTATCTAGTTCTCTCTTGAATGCATTCAGAGAACTGGCCTCCACTGCCTTCTGAGGCAGAGAATTCCACAGATTTACAACTCTCTGACTGAAAAAGTTTTTCCTCATCTCCGTTCTAAATGGCCTCGCCCTTATTCTTAAACTGTGGCCCCTGGTTCTGACTAAGGGTGCTGTCTTTACGGTGATTGTACGTTCTCCCTGTGACCTGCGTTGATTTTCTCCGGGTGCTCCAATCTCCTCTCACACTCCAAAGACGTACAGGTTTGTAGGTTAATTGGCTTCGGTATATATTGTAAATTTTCCCTAGTGCATAGGACAGGGCTGGTGGACGGGGTGATTGCTGGTCGACACGGAATCAGAGGGCCACAGAGCCTGCTTCCCTATCGCATCTCGAAATTTTTAGTTTAGAGATACCTTTTCATACCTCTAGTGTCTCCATTCCCTGACTCTCAGCCTGAAGGTGTTCACCTGAAACGTCACCTATTTCTGTTCTCCAGAGATGCTGCCTGACCCACAGAGTTACTCCAGCATTTTGTGTCCATCCAAATTAACTACTTCATCTCCATCTTTTCATTATCTGTTTTTCTCTCATTGCTGAGTATCCCCAACAATTCCTATTGTCATTACTTTACTGTGTCACGTTATCAGGCAATCTTCCAGCTTTGTAGTGTAACTATATATACATAAAAAGTGGTTAGGCATATTGGTATTTTTTTAAGTGGTGTAGACCCGATCACACATAAGAACACATAAGAATTGTCTTCAAGACAATGCATATGTCCTTGTCAGCCTTATTTCTGTGCATTTTCTTTAAAATTACAACTAAAAATGTAAATCTAAAATCTTCAACTGTTAATACTCTTGCATTTGTTACAACTTATTTATAAAGAGATCCCCTTCTCTTGGTTTATTATTATTGTCACGTTTAGTTTAGTTTAGTTTAGTTTAGTTTAGTTTAGTTTAGTTTAGTTTAGTTTAGTTTAGTTTAGTTTAGTTTAGTTTAGTTTAGTTTAGTTTAGTTTAGTTTAGTTTAGTTTAGTTTAGTTTAGTTTAGTTTAGTTTAGTTTAGTTTAGTTTAGTTTAGTTTAGTTTAGTTTAGTTTAGTCCTGCTGAGCCGGATGGTCACATCGCACAGTGATCCGGCACAGATCTACTTGCACTTTATTCTGTCTTAAAACTGTTACAATTTGTTTCGTTGGGTTGTTGTTTAAATTAATTAAATTATTGCATCGTATGGGAGGCGCATTCCCAATCTCGTTGTACCCCTTGTACAATGACAATAAAGATATATTGTATTGTATTGTATTGTATTGTATTTAGTTTAATTTAGTTTAGTTTAGTTTAGTTTAGTTTGGAGATACAGCATGGAAACAGGCCCTTCGGCCCACCGAGTCCGGAACAACCAGCGATCACCCCACACACGAGCACTATCCTACACACTAGGGACAATTTACAATCTTTACCGAAGCCAATTAACGTACAAAGCTGTAAGTCTTTGGAGTGTGGGAGGAAACCGGAGCACCCGGGGGAATCCGACGTTGTCACGGGGAGAAGGTACAAACTCCGTACGGACAGCACCCTCAGACAGGATTGAGCCCGGGTTTCTGGAGCTGTAAGGCAGCAACTCTACCAGTAGTTGCAACACTAGGTCGCAACGAGTAGATTGAAATATCGGGATGAAAGACAATCGAGGCACTTGAGGTTCCCAAGTTGAACGCTGAGAGATCCTGACATAGATTTCCTGTTTATCTAATGGGTAAACCCATACTTTTTTAAATCAAATCAACATGATTTTATCTTGATAAGAGACTTGCTATGACCCATCAGGTATGACCCAGCTGTTTTATTCGGCAACTGAAGCATCGTACCACAACCAGAGAGTAGTGCTGAACTACTACTCACCTCTTTGGTGATCCTCGAACTAGCTTTGATCGGACTCTGCTGGCTTTACCTTGCACTAAACGTTATTCCCTTTATCATGTATCTGTACACTGCGGACGGCTCGATTGTAATCATGTATTGTCTTTCCGCTGACTGGATAGAGCGCAACAAAAGCTTTTCACCGTACCTCGGCACACGTGACAATAGACAAAACTGCGACTGAAACTGAACGGAAACTGAACACTGCACAACACGGAACCTCAACTATGACTGTCTGTGGACTGCCTTTGCACCGACTTCGGGTTTTTGACGATGAGTGAGGATAGTAGCAGAATGAGAATGCAACCAGAGATGTAAAAGTTGCGAAATGCAGAGCAATGGGACATGACAAAGAAAACTGACCCAATATCAAAGGTAGATAACTTACACAGCAGAATGGTCGGCTCCGATACAGACAAAATGGGCAACTCAGCTGATGTCGGCACGGTGGCGCAGCGGTAGAGTTGCTGCCTTACAGCGAATGCAGCGCCGGAGACTCTGGTTCGATCCTGACTACGGGCGCCGTCTGTACGGAGTTCGTACGCTCTCCCCGTGACCTGCGTGGGTTTTCTCGGAGATCTTCGGTTTCCTCCCACACTCCAAAGACGTGCAGGTATGTAGGTTAATTGGCTGGGCAAAAGTAAAAATTGTCCCTAGTGGGTGTAGCATAGTGTTAGTCTGTGGGGATCGCTGGGCAGCGCGGACCCGGTGGGCCGAAGGGCCTGTTTCTGCGCTGTATCTCTAAATTTAAAAAAAAAGAATGTCAAATGTGATAATGAGTCCCCGAAGCTGCACACTGAGTCCGCGCTGAACAGCGGTCACCCCGTACACTAACACTGCCCTGCACACTGGGGACAATTGTACAGAAGCTAATTAACCTACAAACCTGCAAGCCTTTGGAATGTGGGAGGAAACTGGAGCTTCCCGGAGAAAACCCACGCAGGTCACGGGGAGAACGTACAAGCTCCGTGCAGACAACACCCCTTGTCAGGATCGAACCCAGGTTTCGAGCACTCTACCGCCATGCCACTGTGCTGCCAAGCTGTTGCTTAAGATCTAATCCTCTGACCAATGTATCAGTCCAAGATTCCTCCTGGGGATATGTGGCAAGCGAAAGATGCAAGATGAACATAAAACTTTATAACAATATTCTCTATAAATGTTCACAAAATGCTGGAGTAACTCAGCGGGTCAGGCAGCATCTCGGGAGAGAAGGAATGGTTGACGTTTCGGGTCGAGACCCTTCTTCAGACTGATGTCATGGGGGCGGGACAAAGGAAGGATATAGGAAGATAGAGGGGGGTCTGGCAAGGGGGAGGGGGGGGGAAGAGAGGGACAGAGGAACTATCTAAAGTTGGAGAAGTCAATGTTCATACCGCTGGGCTGCAAGCTGCCCGTCTCCACCTATCTCCGTCTTCCTGTCTCCACCTATATCCTTCCTTTGTCCCGCCCCCCTGACATCAGTCTGAAGAAGGGTCCCGACCCGAAACGTCACCCATTCCTTCTCTCCTGAGATGCTGCCTGACCTGCTGAGTTACTCCAGCATTTTGTGACTAAATACCTTCGATTTGTACCAGCATCTGCAGTTATTTTCTTACACTTCTCTATCAATATAGGTTGATTAATGTGCGAGAATCCCCCAAAGGTTCAGTCACTTAATCCATTGTGCGTCTGACCTGGCCACAGTCATGCTACGTCTGATTTGGCCACAGGCTGGAGGTCGGAAGAGGTCAGAACACATCAGGGCCGGCAACAGATGACCAAGGACGGGTGGAGCCCGTAATGTTCCCACTGCAGGAGGAGTCATAGACAACGTGGGGCGGCACAGTGGCACAGCGGTAGAGTTGCTGCCTTACAGCAACAGAAACCCAGGCTCGATCCCGACTACGGGTGCTGTCTGTTCAGAGTTTGTACATTCTCCCTGTGACCGTGTGGGTTTTCTCCGGGTGCTCCGGTCGGTCTCTTCCCACATTGAGAGGTGCATGTTTGCAGGTTTGGTCGTCATAAGGAATAGGAGCAGAATTAGGCCATTCGGCCCATCAAAGTCTACTCCGCCATTCAATCGTGGCTGCTCTATCTCTCCCTCCTAACCCCATTCTCCTGCCTTCTCCCCGTAACCCCTGACACCCGTACTGATCAAGAATCTATCCATCTGATAAAGATTGAATGAATGAATGAATGAATGAATGAATGAATGAATGGATGAATGAATGAATGAATGAATGAATGAATGAATGAATGAATAAGTTTATTGGCCAAGTATGTGCATATACAAGGAATGTGCCTTGGTGCTCCGCTCACAAATGACAACAAATGACATTGCCCCTGCTGTGTGGGATAGAACTAGTGAATGGAAATCGGTTATCGGCGTGGACCTAGTGGGCCAAAGGGTCAGTTTCCTGGCTCTACCTCCAAACGAAACTAAACATTCTCCTACAGATGGGAAACAGGCTCGGCATGTCGACCGCTACAGTGACGTGGGGCGAAACCCTACAAAGGCATGTCGATCTGCAAAGTTCCTTGACCTGGCAAGAAACTTGCTGTGTCACCAGCCTCTGTTTACTTGAACCTTAAACAGCGTTCCTGAGCTGGCTCTGATGCGGTGAGCGCAAGGATCAATGGTGCTGCCTAGCCTTCAACAAGCGAAGCGCACCAAAACCCAACACTCCATTAGTTTATCTCAAAGAGGGAAGGACTCACAGAATTTTTTTTGTTTATTTTTATGGAATTAAAGCAACATCTAGACGATGGGAATGAATTCTCCAGAGTTTGCACGATGATTCTTTGCAACACAGGGATGCATTATTCTGCAATGAATCTTCGGCACCGACTCGGGAGGCCGAAGGGCCTGTTTTGGCGCGGCATCTCTAAACTAAACTAAACTAAAAAAAAATGAGGCTGAGATAGGTTTATTCCACAGCTGAGTCAAGCGTTGCTGGTCAGCAGATATTTCTGCTAGTTGAGTTTAGTTTAGTTTAGTTTAGTTTAGTTTAGTTTAGTTTAGTTTAGTTGAGTTGAGTTGAGTTGAGTTGAGTTGAGTTGAGTTGAGTTGAGTTGAGTTAGTTAAGTTTAGTTTAGTTATGTTTAGTTTAGTTTAGTTAAATTACGTTAAGTTAAGTTAAGTTAAGTTAAGTTAAGTTTGGAGATACAGCATGAAGACTGGTCCTCTGGCCTGCCGAGTCTGTGCTGACCAACAATCACTTCGTACACTAGCTCTATCCCACACACTAGGGTCTGTTGGCACACAAGCCAATTAACCTACAAGCCAGCACTTCTTTGGAGTGTTGGAGGAAACCTGGAGCACCTGGGGAGAGCTCACGCGGTCGCAGGGGAGAACGTACAAACTCCAGGCAGACAACACCCGTAGTCAGGATGGAACCCGGGTCTCTGGCACTGTGAGGCAGCAACTCTACCGCTGCGCCACCGTGCCGGTCGTATCACTGTTTCAGTGGGCCGCCTGTGCACGGGATTTCGAGCTCCAGGAGCAGGTCAATGGAAAGCTCTGGAACCAGGAACCTTTGCCCACAACTGTAGACTGCAAACGAGGAAGAAAAGAAACTCAAAATCTGAAGTATGTTCCTTTCAATGGAAAGGGAAGGTTTAGTAAGAGGGATATGGGCCAAAAATGGGATCCGCTGGAAATGGATTATGTGCATGCAGATAAGAGTAGGTCTTGGTATCACCAAATGTAGGAGTAACTCTGCTGGTCAGGCAGCATCTCTGGACAGAAGGGCCTTCTCGACACAGATGCTGCCTTACCAGCAGAGTTACTCCTGCATGTTGTGAAACCTTCGATTTGTACCGGCATCTGCAGTTATTTTCCCACATGTCTTAGCAGCATGTTCGACACAGACATAGTGGGCTGAAGGGCCTTTCCCTGTGCTGTACTTTTCAGTAGAAGATAGACATAAAGTGCTGGAGTTACTCAGCGGCCCTTCTCCTTCTGACTTTTCTACGCTCCGTGTACAAAATAATCGGCCGTCACAGTTGGAGAATTCAACGGGGTTTAAATCAAGTCAGAAATCCAGTGAAAATAACTGAGAAATGCTTGGTGAAGCAATTATGCGCAGTGCTATGGATGTGGACTAATCGACCAATGTGCAAATATCTACAGCAAATAAAAGTTGCAATAATATTTGGTCCCACTGCCCTGTTGCCGGGCAAACGACGCATCAAAAACGCAAGCAACAAAATACATGACCATCGTAAAACATTTCTGGGGAGGAGATGAAAGGCTTTGCGGGCCCTGTCATCGGCGGTAAATGGCGCACCTTGAACCGAGTTATCAGGTCTGCAGTTCAAATCAATAATGTTGACAGCAGGGTGATTAAACGGCATACATCAGAGCCACAGAGGTCCGTGAGTCAATATATACCTCAGATCTGCTGAGTAAGCCAAAGAGACACAGGGACTGGACTACATATGACAGTGGACCCACTGCCTCGGTCCAACAGCGAGCCGTGACGTACGTAGCTGCTGCTCCGCCTGATATTATCGTACGTTGTTTTGGTCTCCTGCTTTAGCTACAAAAAGGTGTTTTGAAAGTCAACAAGTGGACGTTTGACTTAATAGACAATAGACAATAAACAATAGGTGCAGGAGGAGGCCATTCGGCCCTTTGAGCCAGCACCGCCATTCAATGTGATCATGGCTGATCATTCTCAATCAGTACCCCGTTCCTGCCTTCTCCCCGTACCCCCTGACTCCACTATCCTTAAGAGCTCTATCTAGCTCTCTCTTGAATGCATTCAGAGAATTGGCCTCCACTGCCTTCTGAGGCAGAGAATTCCACAGATTCACAACTCTCTGACTGAAAATGTTTTTCCTCATCTCAATTCTAAATGGCCTACCCCTTATTCTTAAACTGTGGCCCCTTGTTCTGGACTCCCCCAACATTGGGAACATGTTTCCTGCCTAACTTCTGTGGGTTTTTTAAAAATACTCTCAGCAAGGGTCACACCGTCAATGGCTACGTTGCGTTAGTTTGTCACGGGCTTTGCGAAGCTCTCAACGACGTCACCCGGACAAGAAGTGGGAAGTAGTAAATGGAACTTTTGCATAGTTTCAGGTGGACACAGAGTGCTGGAGTAACTCCAGCGGGTCAGGCAGCATCTCCGGAGGGAAGGAATGGGCGACGTTTCGGGTCGAGACCCACCTTCGGACTGATGTCTGGGACTTTGTCCCGCCCCCTCCCCTGACATCAGTCTGAAGGAGGGTCTCGACCTGAAACGTCATCCATTCCTTCTCTCCAGAGATGCTGCCTGACCCGCTGAGTTACTCCAGCATTTTGTGTCTACCTGAGAGTTTATTGCAGTTCAGTTTATTGTCTTGCGTACCGAATGACAGTGAAAATCTCTCGACGCATGCTAACCAGTCTGCAGAAACACAATACATGATTGCAATTGAGCTGTCCTCAGTGTACACATAAATGATAAAGGAAATAATGTTTAGTGCAAGTCAAAGTCCAGTAAAGTTCGATTGAAGATAGTCGGAGGGCCTTCAATGAGGTAGATAGTAGGTCAGGACCCCTCTCTAGTTGTTGATAAGATCATAAGGTCATAGGTCATAAGCGATAGGAGTAGAATTGGACCATTCGGCCCATCAAGTCTACGCCGCCATTCAATCAATGGCTTATCTATCTCTCCCCCCTAACCCCATTCTCCTGCCTTCTCCCCACGACCTCTGACACCTGTACTAATCAAGAATCTATCTATCTCTGCCTTAAACATATCTACTGACAGCCTCCACAGGCTTCTGTGGCAAAGAATTCCACAGATTCATCGCCGTCTGACTAAAGAAATTTCTCTGCATCTCCTTCTTAAAAGAACGTCCTTCAATTCTGAAGGCGGTTCAGTTGCCTGATAACAACTGGGGCGAAACGGTCCCTCAATCTGGAGGTGCGTGTTTTCATACTTCTATACCTTTTGCCTGATGGGAGAGGGGGGAAGAGGGTGCGACTCGTCCTTGGTTATGCTGCAGGCCTTGCCGAGGCTGCTTCCAATGGAGTCAATGGTTGGGGAGGTTGGTTTGTGTGATGGTCTGGGCTGATGTCCACAATTCTCCGCAATTGGCCTTGGATGGATCTGTAACCAAAACCTCTCTGTGACGCATCCACATGAAAATGCCTTTACTGTGCATCTGTAAAATTTGGGGAGGGTTGATGGGGACATGCCCGAACATCCTTAGCCTTCTGAGGATGTGGAGGCATTGCTGTGCTTTCTTGGCCATTTCTTCAATATGGGTGGACCAGGACAAGTTGCTGGTGATCTGTACTCCTTGGAACTTAAAGCTTTCAACCATCACTGCTTCAGCACTGCCATTGCATCCCTTTCTCCCTGCGGCTATCAAACTATACAACTCCTCCCCCTTCTGTCGTGGGGTAGACTGACTCCCCTCCCCTCCCCCCCCCCCCCCCCCCCCCCCCCCACTCCCCAATCTTTGCACATCCCCAATCTTAGGCTTTCCACTCTCACTTTAATTTCATGTTTCATGAGATAGATTCTTGATTAGTACGGGTGTCAGGGGTTATGGGGAGAGGGCAGGAGAATGGGATTAGAGGGAGAGAGATAGATCAGCCGTGATTGAATGGCGGAGTAGACTTGATGGGCCGAATGGCCAAATTCTACTCCTATCATTTATGACCTTATGTTCTTAGTTTAGAGATACAGCGCGGAAACAGGCCCATTTCTGCCCACCGGATCCGTGCCGCCCAGCGATCCCCGCACATTAACACTATCCAACACACACTAGGGACAATTACATTTACCCAGTTAATTAACCTACATACCTGTACGTCTTTGGAGTGTGGGAGGAAAGCGGAGATCTCGGAGAAAACCCACGCAGGTCACGGGGGGAACGTACAAACTCCGTACAGACGGCGCCCGTAGTCAGGATCGAACCTGAGTCTCCGGCGCTGCATTCGCTGTAAGGCGGCAACTCTACCGCTGCGCCACCGTGCCGCCCTCCCTGTGTTTCCCACATCACTAATCCTCCTCCCATTCTCCCATGAAACCCTTCCCTTCAGTCCTTCTTGCTGATTCCGACCTATCGCTTGTCCTTCCCCTACTCTCCCTCCCTACACTGAACACCTTTTTCCCCTCCCTTTCCTCTGCTTTCCTATCACATTTTATCTCCGCTCCAACTCACAACCCAAGGTCCTCCCTTCTATCCCAGCGATAAGATATGTCATGCCAGCTTGTACGCTTGTGAAGGGCGGAATCACAGAAGGAGATCAATGCAAGATTGCCAAGAGTGATAAAGCAAGGAGGCAAAGGTTACTTGATGTCAAACATCAGTTGATAGATGCGTATCTTTCATTCATTGTCCTTTATCTCTCCACATCACCGTCTCTCGTTTCCCTTATCCCTAACCAGCCGAAAGAAGGTGTCTCGACCCGAAACGTCATCACCCATTCCTTCTCTCCAGAGATGCTGTCCGTCCCGCTGAGTTACTCGAGCTTTTTGTGCCTATCTCAGTTGAAACCAGCATCTACAGTTCCTCCTTTCACATGAGTTTCAAAGACATTGGAATGTTGACGGAAGGGAAAGGAACGGTCACGTTCCGGATCAGGGATGAGAAGATAGGGATGAGGAAGGTCCCGACCCAAAACTCCACTCCATTCTTTTTCTCCAGAGATGTTGCCGGACCCGCTGAGTTACTCCAGCACTTTGTGTCTATCTTCAGCATCTGCAGTTCCTTTCTACACATTTGGTAGATTGTGGTTCATTTTGGGTTAGCAATAAGCAACGGCGGGATGCCACGAGAATATATTATTCATAGAACAGGAGACATTGTCTTCAGAAGGGTTCGGACCCATGTTCTCCAGAGAGGCTGCCTGACCCCCTAAGTTACTTGAGCATTTTGTGTTTATCTGTCTTACTTGCGGTAGCTTATTGGCACATTAAACGCAACAGCACAATCAATAACCATAAAAATTAATTAATTAATAGTTACTTGAGGTCAACCGCACTTTGATAGTGAAAGCCAAGGAAAGCAGTGCAACATTCGTGCAAAGTCCACAGTGGTTCACTGCTGAGGTAGGGTTGTGGTTCGGCTTGTTCAAGGGCCTGGCAAGGGGCTATTCTTGAACCTCGAGGAAACAGACCTCAAGCTCCTGTGCCTTCTCCCACTGGTGGCGCAACGGTAGAGTTGCATGTCTCACGTCGCCAGAGACCCCGGTTCGATCCTGACTACAGGTGCTGTCTGTGCGGAGTCTGTACATTCCCCCTTTGACTGCGTGGGTTTTCTCCAGGCGCTCCGGTTTCCTCCCACACTCCAACGACGTACAGGTTTGTAGGTTAATTGGCTTCTGTAAAATTGTCTCAGGGTGTAGGATAGTGCTAGGGTGCAGGGTGATGGACAATAGACAACAGGTGCAGGAGTAGGCCATTCGGCCCTTCGAGCCAGCACCGCCATTCACCGTGATCATGGCTGATCATCCACCATCAGTACCCCGCTCCTGCCCTCTCCCCATACCCCTGACTCCGCTATCCTTAAAAGCTCTATCTCTTGAAAGCATCCAGAGAATCGGCCTCCACTGCCTTCTGAGGTAGAGAATTCCACAGATTTACAACTCTCTGAGTGAAAAAGTTTTTCCTCATCTCCGTTCTAAATGGCCTACCCTTATTATTAAACCGTGGCCCCTGGGCAACACGGACTCGGTGAGCCGAAGGGACTGCTTCCACCCTGTATTTCTAAACATAGTGCCAAGTCCAGGGTGGTTCATTATTGAGGGAGGGTTGTGGTTCGGGTTCAATTCAATTCAATGAATCAATGATTCAATGATACTTTATTGTCACGAGCACCTAGGTAAAGTGAAAAGCTTTTGTTTTGCATACAACCAGGTAGAATTATACAGCAGACGTCAGCTAGGCAGTACACAAGAGTCGCCACGTTTCTGGCACATTGAATGGCCCTTAGGGCGGCACGGTGGCGCAGCGGTAGAGTTGCTGCCTTACATCGAATGCAGCGCCGGAGACTCAGGTTCGATCCTGACTACGGGCACCGTCTGTACGGAGTTTGTACAATCTCCCCGTGACCTGCGTAGGTTTTCTCCGAGATCTTCGGTTTCCTCCCACACTCCAAAGACGTACAGGTATGTAGGTTCATTGACTGGGTAAATGTAAAAATTGTCCCTAGTGTGTGTAGGATAGTGTTAATGTGTGGGGATCGCTGGGCGGCGCGGACTCGGTGGGCCGAAGGGCCTGTTTCCGCGCTGTATCTCTAAATCTAAATCTAAAACCTTGATAGTAAGGATCTGTTCTTGTGAAAAGGATCTGTTCATCACTCTGGAGGTAAGGGATCTCGGGATCCTGTACATAGACACAAAATGCCGGAGTAACTCAGCGGGACAGGCAGCATCTATGGATAGAAGGAGCGTGTGACGTTTCAGGCCGAGACCCTTCTTCAGCTTTTTCACCAAGATCCTGTACCTTTCTCCACTGATGGGACCTCGTGGTCTGAACCGCTTATGAAACTATTCGTTCGTTCATGTTCAGGTCCCGACGAAGGGTCTCGACCCGAAAGGTCGCCTATTCCTTTTCTCCAGAGATGCTGCCTGACCCCGCTGAGTTACTCCGGCTTTTTGTGTCCATCTTCATGTCACACACAGACAGCCATTTCTGAGAGATTACACCGGCCATCAAACAGAGGTCTTGGAACGGGCCGGAATCCCCAGCGTCCACACCCTCCCTTGGAAAGCCCAAGCCAGATGGACAGGCCATGTCGTCAGAATCCCCGAGAGTCGACTGCCAAAACAGCTTCTGTAAGGAGAACTGTGTCAGGGCAAGCGCTCAGTAGGAGGACAGAAGAAACGGTTTAAGGACTGCCTCAAAGTGTCCCACAATGACGTGGACATCAACCTCAGCACTTGGGAGTCTCTTGCTCTGGACCGTCCAACCTGGCATTGCAAGCTCACCACAGGAGCCCGTGCAGCAGAGAACAGACGCGCTGCAGAGGCCCAGAGGAAACGCACCGCGCGCAAGGCCCGGGCTACCTCCACTTCCACTGCAGCACCCATCCACGTGTCCTACGAGTGGGCGTGACTTCCGGGCCCGGATTGGCCTCACCAGTCACTTCCGGACCCACAGTCACCAATCCTCCAACTGAAAGTAAAGTCATGGTCATCTTCCAACCCGAAGGACGAACAACAACAACAACAACAACAACAACAACACCGGCCATCGTCAGTGCATCAGTCTGAAGAAGGGTCTCGACCCGAGACGTCACCCACTCCTTCTCTCCAGAGATGCTGCCTGACCCGCAGAGTTACTCCAGCATTTTGTGTCTTATCTCCCTCCGGTAAGCACATCATTGTTTCATTGACTGGGAACTCAAAGCAGCCAGGTTGTTCAAACTCCCTGAGGCAGACGGCCTTTAAGAAGACAACAGCTGAACAGTAGTATTAATGGTATCACAAAAAGCTGAAGTAACTCAGCAGGTCAGGAAGCATCTCCGGAGAGAAGGAATGTGTGACGTTTCGGGTCGAGACCCTTCGTCAGACTATTAATGGGCTTAAACATTCTGACTATTTACAGGAGGTTAACACTCCATTAATGTGAATTAACACAGAGTCGCAGCTTAAGAATGGAGCAAAAGATAAAAGCCTTTGGTGTCAGAGGGAATGCCAAACAACGAGAAATGTACCTAGTTGCCATTAATTTCTTTATTTACGATATGTTTAGTTTAAGTTTAGTTTAGAGATACAGCGCGGAAACAGGCCCTTCGGCCCACCGAAGCTGTGCTCTCTCGGTACCGCAGTGAATGATCTGACTGGAATTTTGAGTTCAAGTTGGCGTAATGGGATTTGAACCCACAACATTTCGACTCAGAAGCAGGAATGCAAACAAATGAGGTATAGCCAGCATCACGTCAAACGTGTCCAGTATCACAGACAACCCAAACGTCACTAGGAGACAGAGGAGCAGATAGCTATGCAGATAATGTGTGGGGCGAGGAACTGCAGATGCTGGTTTAAACCGAAGATAGACACAAAATGCTGGAGTAACTCAGCGGGACAGACAGCATCTTTGGAGAGAAGGAATGGGTGACGTTTTGGGTCGAGATGAACGTCACCTATTCCTTCTCTCCGGAGATGCTGGAGCAACTCAGCGATGCCTGACCCGCTGAGTTACTCCAGCTTTTTGTGTCTATCTTCTTGTAAACATGAATGAATGAATGAATGAATAAGTTTACTGGCCAAGTATGTGCACATACAAGGAATGTGCCTTGGTGCTCCGCTCGCAAATGACAACACAAACAAACAGTTAACCTAAAATAAAGGCCCCAATTTAGCATTGCCTAGGTAAAGTGGCAAAAATCAATGGGCGAGAGCAAGCACAAAGAGCTGGTGTTGACTCATGCTACAAAGCATTGGCCCCTTCATCACTCTGCGTGACGGACGAGGAGTACATGAGGGTGTTTGACAAGTCAGTGCTAATTGCCGGGATGACTGCATCAAAGGGAAGCCGTGAGACCGGCGCCAGCAGGTGCGACATCTCTCACCACTCTTTCCCCTCGGAAGGTAAACCATGAATGAAAACGGGCCTGCTGGCAGCTTCTGTGATCGCGGGCCGCATTCCACCCGATAAGGAGTCTTCAAGCGAGCGCCGGCTCTGAATCCGTTCATTGTGTTTCGCGGGAGTAACCTGGAGGACTGATAATCATCAAGCCAGCTACAACTTCACAGGGGCGGCAGCAAACGAAAACTGGCCCTACAGAAACTGGCCCTTCGAAGCAGAGTCCCTTTTGTGATGAAATCGTTCTCATTCCTTCGTCTCTCAACTGGCGGAGTCTTCTCCCCTTAATCCTTACGCGGTTTATCATCATATCATATATATACAGCCGGAAACAGGCCTTTTCGGCCCTCCAAGTCCGTGCCGCCCAGCGATCCCCGTACATTAACCCTATCCTACACCCACTAGGGACAATTTTTACATTTTACCCAGCCAATTAACCTACATACCTGTACGTCTTTGGAGTGTGGGAGGAAACCGAAGATCTCGAAGAAAACCCACGCAGGTCACGGGGAGACGGTTTGCGAAAGAATACTAACGTGACATGAAGCAATGTCCACGTCAGGAGTCCGAGAGTTTTAACTCGTATGTCCCAGATTAGAACAATGAAATTCTTACAGCACAACAGAATATATAAACATAGTACACTGTAAACGATATAATACAATACAATACAATACAATATATCTTTATTGTCATTGTATAGGGGGGTACAACGAGATTGGGAATGCGCCTCCCATATGATGCAATAATTTAATTAGCTAGTCAGTATTAATTTAGACAACAACAACCCAACGAAACAAATTGTAACAGTTTTAAGACAGAATAAAGTGCAAGTCGATCTGTGCCGGATCACTGTGCGTTTTGACCATCGAGGAAAAGAAAATCAGTGTGTGTGTCTGCATATGTATATATACACATTCTCACATACACACACGCATGTACATACATATATAGACACACAATGCTGGAGTAACTCAGCATTGAAGCACTTACTCTGAAGAAGGGACTCGACCCGAAACGTCACCCATTCCTTCTCTCCAGAGATGCTGCCTGTCCCGCTGAGTTACTGCAGCATTTTGTGTCTATCTTCGGTTTAAAGCAGCATCAGCAGTTCCTTCCACCAAATGCACACACACACACACACATAAATTATATATATAAGGTAGACACAAAATGCTGGAGTAACTCAGCGGGTCAGGCAGCATCTCTGGAGAGAAGGAATGGGTGACGTTTCGGGTCGAGACCCTTCTTCAGACTTAATCCAACATTTTGTGTCTACCTTCGATTTAAACCAGCATCTGCAGTTTTTTCCCCTATAAATATATATATATATATATATATAGTATATAATAAAATAACTATGGATGCTGGTTCAAATCGAAGGTATCTATTCACAAAATGCTGGAATAACTCAGCAGGTCAGGCAGCATCTCAGGAGAGAAGGAATGGGTGACGTTTCGGGTCGAGACCCTTCTTCAGAATATATATATATATATGCACATAAAAACAAACAGTAATGGTGCAATAATAACAATAATAGTCCATGTAGTTCAGAGCTTCTTGGAGGTTGTAGTGTTTGATAGCCTGATGGCTGTGGGGTATAAGCTGTTCCTAAATCTGGACGTGACAGTTTTCAGGCTCCTGTACCTTCTTCATGCCACATAAACGTTTTTGTCTCTCTGTACTCACTTGTAAAAGAATGGTGTGATCAGGACCCATGGGCTATTGTTAGACAGTAGCTTGTCAGACAGACTCCATAGTTGATTGAAAGCACTGAATGTAAACGAAGATCTTCAAATATTTTCTTACTCAAGGCGGCATTTCCATTCTAGTAGATTATCACCAATTTTCTTTCCCATTCACAAGCAGCAAACACTTGCAACCTTATAGTTCCTGCTGATTACTCTTTTAAGGCAATCCCTCAGGATTGACACAAAATGCTGGAGTAACTCAGCGGGACAGGCAACGTCTCTCAGGTTCATAAGTTCATGAGTGATAGGTGCAGAATTAGGCCATTTGGCCCACCTAGTCCACTCCGCCATTCAATCATGGCTGATCTATCTCTCCCTCCTAACCCCATTCTCCTGCCTTCTCCCCCAGATCGTCTGACATAATTCTTGACCTTGGCTGCTGTCTATGTGGAGTTTGTACGCTCTCCCTGTGACTGCGTGAGATTTCCCAGGGGGCTCCGGTTTCCTCTCGTTCTCAAATTATCTGATCCGATTGGATAGCACACAAAACAAAGCTTTTCACTGTACCTCAGTACACGTGGCAACAATAAATCTAAACCTAAACCAAAGACTTGTGGTTAGGGAGGTTACTTGGCTGCTGCAACTTACTCCCCAGTGGGAATGTGAGGGGTGTTGTTGAGAGTGAGGGGGGGGGAGAATAAAGTATAGAATGAGTGTAAAAAAACAAACACACAGATTGCTAGAGTAACTAGGCTGGTCAGGCAGCATCTCTGCAGAACATGAAAAGGTGACGTTTCGGGTCAGGACCCTTCTTCAGAGTCAAATTGTGAAGAAGGCACTGCAGGTGGTGTTCGGCATGGGCAAGATGGGTCGAAGGGCCTGTTTCCGTGCTGTGTGACTCTATGACCCTAAGGGTCCCAACCCAAAACGTTGCCGATTCTACAGAGATGCTGTCTGGCCCGCTGAGTTACTCCAGCACGTTGTGTGTTCTTTGTGTCAACCAGCATCTGTACTTCCTCGTGTCTCTAGGATTAGTATAAATGGATAGTTGATATAAGAAAATAACTGCAGATGCTGGTACAAATCGAAGGTATTTATTCACAAAATGCTGGAGTTACTCAGCAGGTCGGGCAGCATCTCATGAGAGAAGGAATGGGTGACGCTTCAGGTCGAGACCCTTCTTCAGACTGAAGAAGGGTCTCGACCCGAAACGTCACACATTCCTTTTCTCATGAGATGCTGCCCGACCTGCTGAGTTACGCCAGCATTTTGTGAATAAATACAATGGATAGTTGATGGTCGGCACGGGTCCAGTGGGCCGAAGGGCCGGTGATCTTATGACCTTATGATCGAACCTGAACAAGGATTAGAGAGACCAATGAAGGCAGGCTCACTGTCATCCCAGTAGACGTCAGTAACTTAATTCTATCTGGAATGTGGATCTGGGACTTGCCTCCTCTTTATTCTTCGAAGCAAACCAATTAAACATGCTGAGCCATTTTGGGAGCTGTTGGAGGAGGTACTATGGAACAAAATAAATGTCCACCATTCTCCTGCCAGACAGTTCTTCTGCTTACACTTTTCAAAACTGTCTTGCGGCAGTAACAAGTGTTGCCAATGGGTTGGAGACATGAGATTTTGTGCAAGTTGTGAAAGAATTCAGGCAGAACAATTCCCCATTCCTTTTGATAAAATCTAATTCATAAGTTCAAAAGCCATAGCACCAGAATTAGGCCATTCGGCCCATCGAGTCTGCTCCGCCATTCAGTCACGGCTGATCTATCTTTCCCTTTCAACAGAGTGGATGTGGAGAGGATGTTTCCACCAGTGGGCGAGTCTAGGACCAGAGGTCACAGCCTCAGAATTAAAGAACGTTCTTTTGGGAAGGCGATGAGGAAGAGATTTCTTTAGTCAGAGGGTGGCGAATCTGTGGAATTCTTTGCCACAGAAGGCTGTGGAGGCCAAGTCAGTGGATATTTTTAAGGCAGAGATAGATAGATTCTTGATTAGTACAGGAGTCAGAGGTTATGGGGAGAAGGCAGGAGAATGTGTTTTGGAGAGAGAGATAGATCAGCCATGATTGAGATCATGCCTGGCCTGCTGGACGTGACATTCCAAGCACTCTCTCTCTTCAAAGAAGAGCAGATTTTTAACAAGTGCAAAGATCTTCCTTCACTTCACCCCTTATTGAAAAACGTTGCAAGCCTTCCCTTTGAAAGAGATTTGTGAATGTTGGGCTCGGTGCTTGGTGGCCATGCCGACAATGCTTGCCCCAAAGGGGATATCGGCATCAATACCCACCCCCAATGCCGCATGCAACAAAGTGCTGAAAGCGTGCATTCTGTTGCTCAACGTTGCATGAAATGCACCATTCCAAAAAAACAGGAATAGACACAAAAAGCTGGAGTAACTCAGCGGGTCAGGCAGCATCTCTGGAGAGAAGGAATGGGTGACGTTTCGGGTCGAGACCCTTCCTCAGACCAGACCATTCCACAAACCACGGCAGTTCACTGTCTATTTTGGCATTTTTATTTGCTTTGAGATGCTCTTTCAGTTCAGCGCTCTGCCTTTGTTTTGAAGTCATTCTCGTAGCTAAAGAGACAAACTGTAGAAGCCAAGGTCTCTCGACCCGAAACGTCACCCATTCCTTCTCTCCTGAGACGCTGCCTGACCCGTTGAGTTACTCCAGCATTTTGCGTCTACCTTCATTTCAAAACAGTATCTGCAATTATTATCCTACAGAACATTCTCAAGAGTCAAGACTCTTTCTGATTTAGGTTTAGAGATACAGCGTGGAAACAGGCCCTTCGGCCCACCGGGTCCGCGCCGCCCAGCGATCCCCGCACATTAACACTATCCTACACTATCCTACACACATATTACCAAGTCAATTAACCAACATACCTGTACGTCTTTGGAGTGTGGGATGAAACCGAAGATCTCGGAGAAAACCCACGCAGGTCACGGGGAGAACGTACAAACTCCCTACAGACGGCGCCCGTAGTCGGGGTCGAACCTGAGTCTCCGGCGCTGCATTCGCTGTAAGGCAGCAACTCTACCGCTGCGCCACCGTGCCGACCTCATTGTCTTATGCAGTGACAATGAACAGTAAAACTCTTACTTGCAGCAGCTTAACAAGCCTCTGAGTTCAATATACACGAATAATATATACGGCAATACTTTTTCAAACATTCTATAAACTAATAACTGTAATACTAATGCCAATAAAGAAGTTCATAGTTGCTGTGGTTAGCAATGTATTACATTCTAGAGCCTGATGGTTAGTTAGTTAGTTTAACAGATAGACCAAAACGCTGGAGTAACTCGGCATCAAAGCACCAACTCTGAAGAAGGGACTCGAACCGAAACATCACCCATTTTCTCTCTCCAGCGGGTCAGGCAGCATAGGTTCATAAGTTCTAGGAGCAGAATTAGGCCATTTGGCCCATCAAGTCTACTCCGCCATTCAATCGTGGCTGATCTATCTTTCCCTCTCAACCCCATTCTCCTGCCTTCTCCCCATAACCCCTGACTTGGACAGGTTGTGTGAGTGGGCGGATACATGGCAGATGCAGTTTAATGTAGATAAGTGTGAGGTTATTCACTTTGGAAGTAAGAATAGAAAGGCAGATTATTATCTGAATGGTGTCAAGTTAGGAGGAGGGGGAGTTCAACGAGATCTGGGTGTCCTAGTGCATCAGTCAATGAAAGGAAGCATGCAGGTACAGCAGGCAGTGAAGAAAGCCAATGGAATGTTGGCCTTCATAACAAGAGGAGTTGAGTATAGGAGCAAAGAGGTCCTTCTACAGTTGTACCGGGCCCTGGTGAGACCGCACCTGGAGTACTGTGTGCAGTTTTGGTCTCCAAATTTGAGGAAGGATATTCTTGCTATGGAGGGCGTGCAGCGTAGGTTCACTAGGTTAATTCCCGGAATGGCGGGACTGTCGTATGTTGAAAGGCTGGAGCGATTGGGCTTGTATACACTGGAATTTAGAAGGATGAGGGGGGATCTTATTGAAACATATAAGATAATTAGGGGATTGGACACATTAGAGGCAGGAAACATGTTCCCAATGTTGGGGGAGTCCAGAACAAGGGGCCACAGTTTAAGAATAAGGGGTAGGCCATTTAGAACGGAGATGAGGAAGAACTTTTTCAGTCAGAGAGTGGTGAAGGTGTGGAATTCTCTGCCTCAGAAGGCAGTGGAGGCCAGTTCGTTGGATGCTTTCAAGAGAGAGCTGGATAGAGCTCTTAAGGATAGCGGAGTGAGGGGGTATGGGGAGAAGGCAGGAACGGGGTACTGATTGAGAGTGATCAGCCATGATCGCATTGAATGGCGGTGCTGGCTCGAAGGGCTGAATGGCCTACTCCTGCACCTATTGTCTATTGTCTATTGTCTATTGTCACTCCTACTAATCAAGAATCTGTCAATCTCTGCCTTAAAAATATCAATTGACTTGACCTCCACAGCCTTCTGTGGCAAAGAATTCCACAGATTCACCACCCTCAGACTAAAGAAATTCCTCCTCGTTTCCTTTCTAAAGGTACGCCCTTTAATTCTGAGGCTATGACCTCTGGACCTAGACTCTCCCACTAGTGGAATCATTCCCTCCACATCCACTCTATCCAAGCCTTTCACTATTCGGTAAGTTTCAATGAGGTCCCCCCTCATCTTTCTAAACTGCAGTGAGTACACTTACACTTGTATACTTCTACCAGGTCTCACCCCAACCTCCAGCCTTTCAGGAAAAATCAATCCAAGTTGGATGATCTGGATAGAACGTCGAATGCAGTGGATAGAAAACTGGAGAACATACTTGCTTTATTCAATTAGACACGCAGCTATGAATTCCTATTCAACCCTTGGCTTGGTGAAGAAACAACCTATATTTTTTAACAAAAATCGCCTCACGAATCTGATGTGTAACTACATTGAGATGCAGAACAGTGATATTCAAATGAAAACAAACTGGAAATCGAGCAGTCCTTTGCAAATTGCACACTTACCTCCAACACAAATGATGACTGTGTCTCTAATGCGGAGAGGTGAGGGGGGTCACGCCAGTGAATGGATTTGCCAAGACTGCAGCTTCCTATTTGCCCCATGTCCTGAAACCTGAAACGCTTCATAGGAAAAGGATTAAGGATGAAAATGGCCGACACAGACAACTCTGACTGAAATCTGTCTTCGGATCTCGGCTTCAGACAGCGTCGGTCTCCATCCTGCATTGCTCTCAGTCCTGCATCTTTTCACCCTCTCTAATCAGGAAATTCACTATTTCCTTCTGTAAAGTTTTCACAGATTGTGCATTCATTCCACACACTCGGTTCTCAGGTCACTGAATACATGTTCAGTTCGGTTCAGTTTCAGTTCAGTTTATTGTCACGTGTACAGGTACGAGGTACAGCGAAAAAGCTTTTTGTTGCGTGCTAGCCGATCAGCGTAAAGAAGGGTCTCGACCCGAAACGTCGCCCATTCCTTCTCTCCTGAGTTGCTACCTGACCTGCTGAGTTACTCCAGCATTTTGTGAATAAATACCTTCGATTTGTACCAGCATCTGCAGTTATTTTCTTACACTAAAGACACTACATGATTACAATCGAGCCTTTTACAGATACATGACAAGGGAATAACGTTTAATGCAAGATAAAGCCAGTAAAGTCCGATCCAAGATAGTCCGAGGGTCGCCAAAGAGGTGGATAGTAGTTCAGGACCTCTCTCTAGTTGTGGTCGGATGATTCAGTTGCCTGATAACAGCTGGGAAGAAACTGTCCCAGAATTATTACTACATGATTACAATCGAGCTATTGACAGTGTATAGATACCTTTAGTTCAGTTTAGTTTAGTTTACGGATTCAGCACGGGAACAGGCCCTTCGGCCCACCGAGTCCGCGCCGACCAGCGATCCCCGCACATTAACACCACCCTAAACACACTAGGGACATTTTTACATTTATACCAAGCCAATTAACCTGCAAACCTGTGCTTCTTTGGAGATGTGATAAGGAGCTAACATTTTGTGCATGGTAAAGCGAAGAATGGGTAGATCTGAAAGGAGTTTAAGTAATTAAAGTAAGAAATGTTGCTGTAGGAGTAGAGATTTAAGAGTGTAGAGCGATTGTAATATGTGATGGTGGATCTGCCTCTGTGGCCAGCACGCACAAAGCCGCCTGGGTTGGACAACATCTGCACAGTGTTAAACGTGAAAGAGTTGAACTTAATCCCACCTCATAGTTTCCGGGTACAATTATGGCTCCTACATTATTAGCCCTTGCTCCTGGAGAACAAATATCCCGGTTTCCTCCTTATATATCACTGTCGCACTAATCACGTTCATCAGATTTACCCTTTGCTGGTTCCTTCTTCAGATATTATTTCCACAACGTTTACTCACACTCCCTGCTCTCTGCATGAACTCCTTGTTGGGATGTTGAGCACATATGGCCGACCAGGTTTGGTGTAATGTCCAATGGAAAAATAGGACACAGATTGCTGGAGTAACTCAGGGGGTCAGGCAGCAGCTCTGGTGAGCATGGATAGGTGACGTTTCACAGAGTGCTGGAGTAACTCAGCGGGTCAGGCAGCAGCCCTGGTGAACGTGGATGGGTGACATTTCACAGAGTGCTGGAGTAACTCAGTGGGTCAGGCAGCAGCTCTGGAGAACGTGGATGGGTGACATTTCGATGGTTCAGTTGCCCGATAGCAGCTGGGAAGAAACCGCCCCTGAATCTGGATGTATGATTAGGCACTCATGTGTGGGAAGGAACTGCAGGTGCTGCTTTACATCAAAGATAGACACAAAATGCTGGAGCAACTCAGCGGAACAGACTGCATCTTTGGATAGAAGGAATGGGTGATGTTTCGGGTCGAGACCCTTCTTCTGAACCCTTTGGGAAGAAGGGTCTCGACCCAAAATGTCACCCATTCCTTCTGTCCAGAGATGCTGCCTGTTCCGCTGAGTTACTCCAGCATTTTGTGTCTATCTTTTGTTTGTCTATTCATGTTCTCCAGAGATATTGCCTGACCCGTTGAGTTACTCCAGCAACTGGTCTTTTTTTTGCTCAAGATTCCCGCATTTGCCGTTCGTTGTGTTTAGTTTAGTTTAGTTTAGAGGTACAGCGCGGAAACAGGCCCTTCGGCCCACCGAGTCCGCACCGACCAGTGATCCCCGCACATTAACACTATCCTACACACACTTGGGACGCTTTTACATTGATACCAAACCAATTAACCTACAAACATGTACGTACGTCTTTGGAGTGTGGGAGGAAACCGAAGATCTAGGAGAAAACCCACGCGGTCACGGGGAGAACGTACAAACTCCGTACAGACGGCGCCCGCAATCAGGATTGAACCCGGTGAGGCAGCAACTCTACTGCTGTGCCACCCTTTTATTAATAAAATTGTAGATTATTTATTTATTCATTTATTATAATAAATTATAAATGTATTACTTAGGGAAAAATAATGCACTAAGAGCTTTATTGCATTTACTTTCAATGTAATTTACAACCTATCTGCCCAGAGTCCAAGGCTCAGTATATCATTCTAAATTATACCTTTTGACCATTTTGATCTATTGGAATGATTTCAAAATTAGATTGCCATCATAAAGTACTAAACACAACACTATTCATCAGCACTTGATCCAAGTGGTGGAGCTCCGTCTGAGCGCTATTTCACCACAATGCTGTGGTCCTAACAGCCACAACAATCATATCTTGGCCAATTAGCCCTGGACCATAAATGTTATCCTTGCCACCTACACCCATACCTAGCCAATGCATGGAACAAATCTACCTAGCCTAGCTTGTAATTTACTGCTACCAATACTAAATTCATCTATGGGGAGAAAGAATGGGTGACATTTCATAGAAAACATAGACATAGAAAATAGGTGCAGGAGTGAGCCATTCGGCCCTTCGAGCCAGCACCGCCATTCAATATGAAGGTATTTATTCACAAAACTCAGCAGGTCAGGCAGCATCTCAGGAGAGAAGGAATGGGAGACGTTTCGGGTCGAGACCCTTCTTCAGACAAAATCAGTACCCCATTCCTGCTTTTTCCCCACATTCCTTGATTCCGTTAGCCCTAAGAGGTAAATCTAACTTTCCCTTGAAAACATATTGGGTTTCAGGTCGAGACCCTCTTCAGGCCGAAATGTCGCCCTTTCCCTCTGAGTTAGTCCAGTTTTTTGTGTCTATCTTCAGTTTAAACCAGCATCTGCAGTTCCTTCCCACACATTTTGCCTGCTTGTTTTGGTGCTGTATCCTTAAACTAAACTAATCTCATCCCCCCCGACTATTTATTCCAGTTCTGAATTCAGTATCCTCTTTAAAGATTAAAACGATGCTGATTTTCTCTAATCTGGCACTTTGCCAAAAGTCAAAAATTGCAATGGTTTCAGTATCGACCCCTAGGGGACATCATTGCACATTTCCCCCCAGTGTGGGAGAAAATCACTTCAGTATTGTCTGTTCCTGTGCCAATTGTGTTCAGTTTAGTTCAGAGATACAGCATGGAAACAGGCCGTTCGGTCCACCGAGTCCATGCCGACCAGCGATCCCCACACATTAGTTCCAGCTTACATATCAGAGACAATTTGCAGAAGCCAATTAACCTCCAATACCTGCATGTCCTTGGCATGTAGGTGGAAACTGGAGCACCTGGAGAAAACCCACACGGTCACAGGTAGAAGATACAAACTTCGTACAGGCAGCACCCGTAGTAGAAGATCGAACCCATGTCTCTGTCTCTAGCGGACCCTACCCTACTGCAGATGCTGGTGTACACAAAAGGCACAAAGTGCTGGAGTAACTCAGCAGTGTCTTTAGTTTAGTTTAGATTAGAGATACAGTGCGAAAACAGGCCCATCGGCGCACCGAGGCCACTCCAACCAGTGATCCCGCACACTAACACTATCCTAGGGACAATTTACAATTACAAGCCAATTAACCTACATACCTGTATGTCTTTGGAGTGTGGGAGGAAACCAAAGATCTCGGAGAAAACCCATGCAGGTCATGGGAAGAACGTACAAACTCCGTACAGGCAAACTCCGTACACCAGTAATCGGGATCAAACCCGGGTCTCCGGCGCTGCAAGCGCTGTAAGGCAGCAACTCTACCGCTGCGCCACCGTGCCGCCCTTTTTGAAAGGTTTCAACCCAAAACGTCACCGATCGCTGATGTTTTGAGTGTAAACCCTTCTTCAAACTCCAGAGATGCTGCCTGAGGCACTGAGTTACTCCAGCATTTTGTGTCTATCTCTGGAGAACATTGATAGGGAATGTTTTTGATCAGAACTCTTCTTCAGACTGAAACCTTCTTCATTCACAAAAGGAGGTTTTGGCTTCAAAGACATTTGTAAAGAAAGAAGCATTAGTTGACTTAATATAAGGTCTTCTTATAATACTGAGTTAATTTGTCCATATGCATTTATTATTAGTGTAGGAAGAAACTGCAGATGTTGGTTTACAATGAAGATAGACAATAATTAGTGTTATGATATGTAGGTACGACAGTTATTGAACATTGAGACAAAATGCTGGAGTAACTCAGGTCAGGCAGCATCTCTGGAGAAAAAGAAAAGATGACGTTTCAGGTCGAGACCCTTAGAGTCACAGAGTCCTACAGCATGGTAACAGGCCCTTTGGCCCAATTTGCCCACACCAGCTACACTAGTCCCACCTGCCTGTGTTTGGCCCATATCCCTCTAAATCTGTCCTGTCCATGTACATGTCTAACTAATTCTTATATGTTGAGATGTCCCTACCACAACTACCTTGTACTCGCTGGAATTTAGAAGATTGAGGGGGGATCTTATAGAAACTTACAAAATTCTTAAGGCGTTGGACAGGCTAGATGCAGGAAGATTGTTCCCGATGTTGGGGAAGTGCAGAACAAGGGGTCACAGTTTAAGGATAAGGGGAAAGTCTTTTTGGACCGAGATGAGAATTTTTTTTTTCACACAGAGAGTGGTGAATCTGTGGAATTCTCTGCCACAGAAGGTAGTTGAGGCCAGTTCATTGGCTATATTTAAGAGGGAGTTAGATGTGGCCCTTGTGGCTAAAGGGATCAGGGGGAATGGAGAGAAGGCAGGTATGGGATACTGAGTTGGATGATCAGCCATGATCATATTGAATGGCGGTGCAGGCTCGAAGGGCCGAATGGCCTACTCCTGCACCTATTTTCTATGTTTCTATGTTACCTCCTCTGGCATCTCATTCCATACACCCATCAACCTTTGTGTGAAAAACGTACCCTTCAGATTCCTCATCAATCTTTTCCCCTTCACCTCAAACCTATGTCCTCTGGTCCTCGATTCCCCCAATCTGGGCAAGAGACTCTGTGCACCTACTCGATCTATTCCTCTCATGATTGTATACCCTTCCTCAGACATGTTACGTAGGTCAATAGATGCGACGGCCATTTCACACGGTCTGTGTAAAGTTGATGGGATCCTAAACTTGTCTCTCGCATCCTGACCCGTGCCAAGTTCCATACACCTTCCACACCTGTTTGCACACATTTAGACTACCTAGAAAGGGATGCAGTGATCCTTGTCAGAGTTTGGCCGAGCAGCTGTGGAACACGGGACTCTGTTCTTTGCCGACTTTTCCCAGGCAGACAGGCTGAGCCGAGCAGAGGCTGGTGCTGGAAAAGAGTGTTGACTAAGAGTGAGTGACCCACTGGGTGGTGCAGCGTGAGGAGAGGAACACTGGTGCTGCCGACCACCACATCCCAAGGTGTGGGAGGGACTCATTGATGCTCAGTGCAGCCAGCGCAAAAAGTATAGAGGGCCGCTGAGAGCAACCTGGCAGGGGGGCGTTGAGAACCAAGGGGGAACGGGTGGGGAGCTGCCAAAAACACACACACACACACACACACACACACACACACACACATACACACATACACACACACTCACACACACACACACACACACACATATACACACACACACACACTCACACACACACACATATATATATAAATACACACACACATATATATATATAAATACACACACACACACACACACACGCACACACACACATATACATATATACACACACTCATATATATATATATATACGCACATACGGACATGCACACATATACATACACATGCGCGCGCGCACACACACACACACATATAATATATAAGTATAAATACACACACAAATATAAATACACACACACATATATACATACACACATACACATATATACACACACTCATATATATATATATATATATATATATATATATATATATATATATATATATATATATACACACACACACGCACACACACACACACATGCGCGCGCACACACTAACGCACGGACACACACACATATATATTTATAGTGTAGGAAAATAACTGCAGATGCTGGTACAAATCGAAGGTATCACAAAATGCTGGAGTAACTCAGCAGGTCAGGCAGCATCTCTGGAGAGAAGGAATGGGTGACGTTTCGGGTCGATACCCTTCTTCAGATTTATGTATATTTATATATATATATATACATATGTATGTAAACGTGTATATATATGTGTGTATATACTGTATATGTGTGCACACACACATGTATATATGTATATATGTGTTGTGAACAAAGGTTGTGAACGGCATATATATGAACAATAAAGTTGTGAACACTCCCAAGTCCATCGAAGGGGTTTACAGGAATCAAAAAGGCAGCCAGCATCATCAGAGACCCACACCACCCTGGCCACACACTCATTTCAACCCTGCATCAGGAATTAAGTATAGGAGCCAAAAAGTGTAACATCTTCTCCTCTACAGCCATCAGGCTCTTGAACGCTACAACCTCCAATAATCATTGAACTACATAGCAGGTCAGGCAGCATCTCAGGAGAGAAGGAATGGGTGACGTTTCGGGTCTGAAGAAGGGTCTCGACCCGAAACATCACCCATTCCTTCTCTCCAGAGATACTGCCTGACCTGCTGAGTTACTCCAGCATTTTGTGAATAAATACCTTCGATTTGTACCAGCATCTGCAGTTATTTTCTTATATTGAACTATAGAGTTTTATTGTTATTATTGCACTATTATTGTTTGTTTTTTATGTGCATATATGTGTATTTATATATATATATATCTCTATAAAATAAAAATAAATTTAAAAAATATATATATATACACACACACTGAACTTTTTTCTCATTTATTATATTGTTTACAGAGTACTATGTTTACATATTCTCCCCTTTACCTTTACCTCCCCCCTCAACTCCATCCAAGGACCCAAACAGTCTTTCCAGGTGAGACAAAGGTTCACCTGCACCTCCTCCAACCTCATCTATTGCATCCGCTGCTCTAGATGTCAACTTATTTACATCGGCGAAACCAAGCGCAGGCTCGGCGATCGCTTCGCTGAACACCTGCGCTCGGTCCGCATTGACCAAACTGATCTCCCGGTGGCCGAGCGCTTCAACTCCCCCTCCCATTCCCAGTCTGACCTTTCTGTCATGGGCCTCCTCCAGTGCCATAGTGAGGCCCACCGGAAATTGGAGGAACAGCACCTCATATTTCGCCTGGGCAGCTTGCAGCCCAGTGGTATGAACATCGACTTCTCCAACTTTAGATAGTTCCTCTGTCCCTCTCTTCCCCTCCTCCTTCCCAGATCTCCCTCTATCTTCCTGTCCCCACCTATATCCTTCCTTTGTCCCGCCCCCCTGCCATCAGTCTGAAGAAGGGTCTCGACCCGAAACGTCACCCATTCCTTCTCTCCCGAGATGCTGCCTGACCTGCTGAGTTACTCCAGCATTTTGTGAATAAATACCTTACATATTCTGTTGTGCTGCTGCAAGTAGCAGCATTGTTCTATGTGGGACATGGGACAATAAAACACTCTTGACTCTTTACTCTTGAATAGGGTGGCACGGTGGCGCAGCGATAGAGCTACAGCATTACAACGCTGGAGACCCGGGTTCGATCTTGACTACGGGTGCATTCTGTACGGAGTCTGCATGTTCTCCCTGTGACTGTGTGGGTTTTCTCCGGGAGCTCTGGTTTGCTCAACTTTCTCAAAGTTACAAAATCTGCAAACTCCTGTGTCTTTATAACGTTTCCAATTAATATTGTGTAGAAGGGAACTGCAAATGCTGGATTTCACTGAAGTTATATACAAAATGGCTGGAGTAACTCAGTGGAACAGTTTTGATGAGGGGGGACCTCATTGATATGTACAGAATACTGAAAGGCTTGGATAGAGTGGATGTGGAGAGGATGTTTCCACTAGGGAGGGAGAGATAAATCAGCCATGATTGAATGGCAGAGTAGACTTGATGGGCCGAAAGGCCTAATTCTGTTCCTGTCACTTATGATCTTATGATCTCTTGGCAGGCAGCAGTTCTAGATGGTAATCAGGAGACAGAAAAATGGCAAACCCCCTGTTTAGGACTAGAGGTCATAGCCTCAGAATTAAAGGACGTTTTTTAGGGAGATGAGGAAGAATCTCTTTAGTCAGAGGGTGGTGAATCTGTGGAGGGGGGTGAATCGAAGGGTCGAATGGCCTATTCCTGCACCTATTGTCTA
Source organism: Rhinoraja longicauda (assembly GCF_053455715.1). Taxonomy (NCBI): domain Eukaryota; kingdom Metazoa; phylum Chordata; class Chondrichthyes; order Rajiformes; family Arhynchobatidae; genus Rhinoraja; species Rhinoraja longicauda. The sequence goes on from NC_135970.1 coordinate 37,741,378, forward strand.
TTGAATCATTGCCACAGAAGGCTGTGGAGGTCAATTCAATGGATATTTTTAGGGCAGAGATAGATAGATAGATTTTTGATTAGTACGGGTGTCAGACGTTATGGGGAGAAGGCAGGAGAATGGGGTTGGGAGGGAGAGATAGATCAGCCATAATTGAATGGCAGAATAGACTTGATGGGCCGAAAGGCCTAATTGTGTTCCTGTCACTTATGATCTTATGATCTCGTGACAGGCAGCAGTTCTAGATGGTAATCAGGAGACAGAAAAATGGCGAACCCCCTGTTTCCGAGCACGATAGAGATGTTAACCCGGGATGTTAACTTGAATGATAAAGTAGAGCGGAGGTAGAACCTTGAGTGGTTTTACAACATAAAGGATGCAATATACTTGAAACATGTTCTGTTTTATTGTTGCACATAAAACCGAAAAAGAGTGCCGCAATGTTAGAAGCGTTATCTTTTGGGTGAGACATTAAGATTTCAAAGGTTTTGGAATTGATACATTACGTTGGCACTATTTTAAAGACGAGGGGAATTTTCAAGTGTTATCCCTGAAATCAGCGCAATTAACAGCAGGTTAACTGGTCATTACCACCTTGTTATTTTGAAGGCTTTTTTTCCTCTGCACAAATTGACTGCTGCTTTTAACAGTGACTACATTTCCAACGTGAGTCATCGTCAAGGTGGTTAAAGTGATAAGTGGCTTTAATGGAGCCCAGTTTACAGAATAGAGCATGGAAACATATTCCTTCATCAACACTGTGTGTTCGGGCTGACCAGCGACACTAGTCCTACCTTACACACGAAGGACAATTTACAGAAGCCAATTAAGTTACCAATTAAGAAGCCAATCAGTCTGAAGAAGGGTCTCGACCCGAAACGTCACCCATTCCTTCCCTCCCGAGATGCTGCCTGACCTGCTGAGTTACTCCAGCATTTTGTGAATAAATACCTTCGATTTGTACCAGCATCTGCAGTTATCTTCTTATACTTAAGTTACAACCCTGTACGACGTCTTTGGAGTGTGGGGGAGGAAATTGGAGCACCCGGGGAAAACCCACGCGGTCACAGTGAGAACGTACCAACTCCGCACAGACAGCGCCCGTAGTCAGGGTCTAACACGGGTCCTTTGGGGTTGGAACCAGAAGGTCTTGTTCAAACAAAGGCAAGCGAGAATCGCCCAAGTGTGCTTTATTTGACAGGAGTACCGAGGTACAGTGAAATTCATTTTTGCATACAGTTCAGTGCAGGTATCGCTGTACATGAGCACTTAGACGGGCATCTCAGTCGTGCCAAGAACCCTTCTCATACCATACCTCCGACATGCACGAGGTAACCACTTATGAGGTGTTTGCGCAGTAAACAACCAGAACTAGAGTCGATGCACGTTACCCTCGGGACGCAGAGTGTGGGCTTGCAAAAAAGGATGCAAGGTCGGGCGCCAACACTACTGAGTATGACACCATTGAATGTATTTATTCACAAAATGCTGGAGTAACTCAGCAGGTCAGGCAGCAAGCATCTCAGGAGAGAAGGAATGGGTGACGTTTCGGGTCGAGACCCTTTTTCAGACTTCTTCAGTCTGAAGAGATCTAGACGGTGATATAGAGGGATATAGAACAAATAAATGAAAAATATGCAAAAAGTAACGATGATCAAGGAAAGATTGAGCGCACAATGGTCCATTGTTGCCTGTGGGGTTGGTGATAATGAATTACACAGACAGGCCCACACCAGCTAACATGCCCTATCTACGGTCTGAAGAAGGGTCTCGACCCGAAACGTCACCCATTCCTTTCCTCCCGAGATGCTGCCTGACCTGCTGAGTTACTCCAGCACTTTGTGAATAAATACCTTCGATTTGTACCAGCATCTGCAGTTATTTTCTTATCCACTAGTCCCACCTGCCTGCGTTTGGCCCACATCCCTCTAAACGTGTCCTATCCCATTTACCTGTCTAATTGCATCTCAAACGTTGCAATCATCCTTAAACGTTTTATTCCAATAATATTTGCTATCTTGAATCTGCAGGTTAGATTCCTGAGAGCTGAAATATTCAAATTAATCATTCATCTTGGTATAAATGGTCCCAAAATGATGCCTGGAGGCGCATCGGTTATTTTCCATTTACCTGGAGCTCTCCCGACCTACCTGCCCACCGTGGACACCCAGTACCGTATTGTCCCGAGTAGACCTCGCCACATAATTTCGACCGAACCAAAAAAAACAACTAAATTCGTACTAAAGGTGTCCCGTGCAAACTTCAGGCGTTGAAGCACAAATGCATTTTTAATTAAAATAATCCGAAACAGTTTGCCACAGCGTCGCAGGCAGATATAGGACTGCTATCATTCACTGGTTTCGATTTTTAAAAATTATTATTATTATTATTATTATGGCGAATGGTTTTACCTGCATGCATTTAATTAGTTACTTGAAACCCCCAAAAAAATGTGTCATAAGCAAAACCTTGCATAAGCAAGAATCTGCAATAACCAACCCATCCCACTTATCAGTTGGTAGTTTTGCAACCTAGCTCACAACAAACAAAAAAGAATATTGATTCTCTAACTTCAACAGACAATAGGTGCAGGAGGAGGCCATTCGGCCCTTCGAGCCAGCACCACCATTCAATGTGATCATGGCTGATCATTCTCAATCAGTACCCCGTTCCTGCCTTCTCCCCATACCCCCTGACTCCGCTATCATTAAGAGCTCTATCTAGCTCTCAAGTAACCCTTGCATTCCCTCTCTCCCCATCCCTCCCCCCACCCAAGTCTCACCAGGTTCCCGTTCTCACACAGCTAACACTAACTGGCCTGTTTCCTTTATCATCGTTACTTTTTTTGCATTTCTTCCATTCATTTGTTCTACATCTCTCCACATCACCGTCCACACCTGTCGTTTCCCATTCCCCTGACTCTCAGTCTGAAGAAGGGTCTCGACCCGAAACGTCACCCATTCATTCCTTCTCTCCAGAGAAGCTGCCTGACCCCACTGAGTTACTCCAGCATTTTGTGTCCATCCACAAACAACAACAACAAAAAACTATAGCCGGGTGTAATTCATTATCTCGTCTGTAAAAGGAAAGTTTAAAAGCTTTTTTTCTCGTCCTCTCTCGTGGGAACAAATCTTCTTCAGACCCTTGGAGGAGCGCGTTCGAACCCGGAAGGAGCAACCTGCCTTCCCCTTCTCAATCAACTCTTTTGAAGGGAGGGGGTTGGGGGGGGGGGGGGGGGGGGGAGAGTCAGGGAATTGATTTCTGTAAAAACAGACAATGCAGCAGACACGCAGAAAACCCCGGAGAGAAGAAATGGGGTGAAAGAAAGACTTTCTCCCCAGAGATGCTGCCTGTCCCGCTGAGTTACTCCAGCTTTTTGTGTCTATTTCAGGAAAGAGGCAGTTTTGGAGGAAGGATGTGCTGGCGTTGGAGAGGGTCCAGGGGAGGATTACTCCAGCATTTTGTGTCTATCTTAGGCATAAACCAGCATCTGCAGTTCCTTCCTACACAGATAAAAGAAAAATGCCTTATTGCATTTTTTCTGAAATGCAAAGCGGTCTGAATGGACTTCCTGCCCTTAAACAATCCTTCAGAGATCAGTTCAAAAATAATTGATTTATTTAATTTTGAAGCCGTCCGTTGATAATTATTCGCATGCAGGTCAAAGGCGACTGGCGGGTCGGACACGAAGGCAGTGGCTTGCGTTGCGTGTTAAGTGAAACACACAGATTCTTGTGCAGGAAGGAACTGCAGATGCTGGTTTACGTTGAGAATGGACACACAGAATGGTGGATTAACTCGGCGAGTCAGCCAGCATCTTCAGTCCGAAGAAGGGTCTCGGCCCGAAACATGTTCCCAATGTTGGGGGAATGGGCGACGTTTCACAATAGGCAATAGGTGCAGGAGGAGGCCATTCGGCCCTTCGAGCCAGCACCGCCATTCAATGTGATCATGGCTGATCATTCTCAATCAGTACCCCATTCCTGCCTTCTCCCCATACCCCCTGACTCCACTATCCTTAAGAGCTCTATCCAGCTCTCTCTTGAATGCATTCAGAGAATTGGCCTCCACTGCCCTCTGAGGCAGAGAATTCCACAGATTTACAACTCTCTGACTGAAAAAGTTTTTCCTCATCTCAGTTCTAAATGGCCTACCCCTTATTCTTAAACTGTGGCCCCTGGTTCTGGCCTCCCCCAACATTGGGAACATGTTTCGGGCCGAGACCCTTCTTCGGACTGAAGAAAGCAGGCAGTCTGAAAAAGGGTTTCGACACATTCCTTCTCTCCAGAGATGCTGCCTGTCCCGCTGAGTTACTCCAGCATTTTGTGTCTATCTTCGGTGTCAACCAGCATCTGCAGTTCCTTCCTGCCCCCCTGCACTGCTGTGTGCCATTACCATCAAGGGTGTTTCATTGCCATCTGCCCCAGCTAGAACAATTAAATCATAGAATCCTCTTGCAGGGAAACGGGCCATTCGGCCCATCTGGCCCATGCTGACCAGTTGGCATTCCTTCTCTCCAGATATGCTGCCTGCCCCGCTGCGTTACTCCAGCATTTGGGGTCTATCTTGGGACTAGCTTGGATGGGACATCTTGGTCGGGTGTTGGGCCGAAGGGCCTGTTCTCGTGCTGTATCATTCTATGACTCTCTATGACCATGAGACCATATGACTCCCGGGTGTGTAAAAAAAATGACACCGGTTCTGATATAAAGAAGGGTCAGTCAGTTTGATATCAGTCTGAAGAAGGGTCTCGACCCGAAACGTCACCCATTCCTTCTCTCCAGAGATGCTGCCCGACCTGCTGAGTTACTCCAGCATTTTGTGTAAGAAAATAACTGCAGATGCTGGTACACATCGAATTCACAAAATGCTGGAGTAACTCAGCAGGTCAGGCAGCATCTCAGGAGAGAAGGAATGGAAGACGTTTCGGGTCGAGACCCTTCTTCAGACCAGCATTTTGTGATACCTTCGTCCCTGCTTAGAAACGTCACCCATTCCTTCTCTCCAGAGAGGCTGCCTGTCCCGCTGAGTTACAATAGACAATAGACAATAGGTGCAGGAGTAGGCCATTCAGCCCTTCGAGCCAGCACCGCCATTCAATGCGATCATGGCTGATCACTCAATCAGTACCCCGTTCCTGCCTTCTCCCCATACCCCCTCACTCCGCTATCCTTAAGAGCTCTATCCAGCTCTCTCTTGAAAGCATCCAACGAACTGGCCTCCACTGCCTTCTGAGGCAGAGAATTCCACACCTTCACCACCCTCTGACTGAAAAAGTTCTTCCTCATCTCCGTTCTAAATGGCCTACCCCTTATTCTCAAACTGTGGCCCCTTGTTCTGGACTCCCCTAACATTGGGAACATGTTATCTGCCTCTAATGTGTCCAATCCCCTAATTATCTTATATGTTTCAATAAGATCCCCCCTCATCCTTCTAAATTCCAGTGTATACAAGCCCAATCGCTCCAGCCTTTCAACATACGACAGTCCCAGTTACTCCAGCACTCTGTGAAATGTCACCCATTCCTTCTCTCCAGAGATGCTGCCTGTCCCACTGAGTTACTCCAGCACTCTTTGAAATGTCACCCATTCCTTCTATCCAGAGATGCTGCCTGTCCCGCTGAGTTACTCCAGCACTCTTTGAAATGTCACCCATTCCTTCTCTCCAGAGATGCTGCCGGTCCCGCTGAGTTTTCTCCAGCATTTTTGGGGAGGAGGGGTGAGGGTGAGGGCGGGGGGGTCCTTCTTCGTATCCGTTCTGGAGTGAGATGAGAAGATCTTCTTTTTTGTGAGTGTGTGTGTGGGGCAAGATCAGACTTTCCCCAGGAACAATAGCTTAGCTGTATTACGGTAAGTCGATGCAAGCGGACCATGTGGACTGGTAACTGTGGGCGGTGCAGTCTGGAATGCAAGGAATGCCCCGGCTTCTATTAATGATCATGCGACAAGATTCACAGAGAGAAAGAGAGAGAGAGAGAGAGACGGGGGGGGGGGTAAAAAAAATCCTTCAGACCCCCAAAGTGCAAAGTGGAGAGAAAGAGAAACGGAGGGAGAGTCAGGAAATATTTCTTTGCAAATGAAAAATTTAAAACACATAATGCAACAGACAATGCTGGGGAAAAAAATGCAAAACGTCACCCATGAAATGAAAAAAATGAAAGTCTGAAGAAGGGTCTCGACCCGAAACGTCACCCATTCCTTCTCTCCCGAGATGCTGCCTGACCTGCTGAGTTACTCCAGCATTTTGTGGAAAAAAATGCAACAGACAATCCTGAGTTTCCTTGCATTTCCTGAAATGCAATAATTTGCACCAAAGAAAAAGGCAGAGAATTTTGGGGTTTTTGTGTGTGTGTGTGGGTTGCAAATTCGCAAGTTGCCTGTAGTTTAAGGTGGGGTGGGGTGGGGAGGGTAAAACAAGGCTGTCTTCTTTCTTTCTTTATCAGATGCATTGAGAATGCAGAGAGGTTAAGGCAAAGAAATGCCAATGAGCATTGTGCACCGGACCACAGGTTTGGAAGACCCAGCCTCCCCTTCGGTGAAACATTGAGAAACGCTTAAGAGGAGGTGATCCCTCTTTCCGATTGCTCGCCCCTACAAATAAATTTAAAAATCACCATTGGGTGCTTTCACATTCCACGGCACAAAAGGGGAAGGTTTGAGAAGCCGGCGTGATGGATGGCAGCCTGGACCCAGCGCTCTGCCTGGTAACAGCAGCAGCCTCCATTGGCTATGCTAATGCTAATGCCACCGCTGCTATTCCTACCGGCCTGAGGAGTTCCGCTCACTGATCCACGACATGTTGCCAACTTAACTTTCTTTCCCGTCCCTCCCCTTCCCCTTTCCCTCTCTTTCTCTCTCTCTCTCTCCCCCCCCCTTTTCTCCCCCTCCACCCCTTTCTCTCTCCCCCCCTTTCTCCCCTTCTCTCTCCCCCTCCACCCCTCTCTTTTCCTCTCCCCCCCTTTCCCCTTTCTCTCCCCCCCTTCTCCCCCACCACCCCTCTTTTTTCTTCTCCCCCCTTTCCCCTTTCTCTCTCCCCTCCTCTCCCCTTCCCCCTCTTTCTCCCCACCACCTCTCTCTTTTCCTCTCCCACTTCCCCCTCTCTCTCTTTCTCACCCTCCACCTCTTTCTCCCCCCTTTCCCCTTTCTCTCCCCCACCACCCCTCTCTTTTCCTCTCCCCCCCTTTCCCCTTTCTCTCTCCCCTCCTCTCCCCTTCCCCCTCTTTCTCCCCTCTACCCTTTCTCCCCACCACCCCTCTCTTTTCCTCTCCCACTTCCCCCTCTCTCTCTTTCTCCCCCTCCACCTCTTTCTCCCCCCCCCCTTTCCCCTTCTCTCTCTCTCCCCCTTTCCCCTTTCTCTCTCCCCTTCCCCCTCTTTCTCCCCCCTTTCCCCTTCTCTCTCTCTCCCCCTTTCCCCTTTCTCTCCCCCTTCCCCCTCTTTCTCCCCCCTTTCCCCTTCTCTCCCCCTCCACCTCTCTCTTTTCCACTCCCTTTCCCCCTCTTTATCTCTCTCCCCCTCTCCACCTCTCTCCCCTCCCCTTTCCTCTCACTCCCCGCTCACTCTTTTCCTCTCCCTATCCCTCCCTCCCTTTTTATTTTCCTCTCACACTCTCCCCCCTTCTCCACCCCTCTCTTTTCTTCTTCCCCCATCCCTCCCTCTACTCCTCTCCCCTCTCTCTCTCTCTCTCTCTCTCTTCCCCCTCCCCACGAGTCTGTGAGAGAGAGAGAGGAGGAGAAAAGAATCGTTCCCACCCCGGCCAGTAGCGTGTTATTTTTATATATGGACCTGTAGCACAGGCGGAATGAACTGTTGCAGGAAGCCGGGTATAAACTGACTTGACCCCTTGTGAAAAGCGGCTGCAAGCGACAAACAAAAAGCATCGACATCCCCTCAAACCCTCGTTGCAATTGGCATGAAAATTGCAATCTGCGATTAATTTTTTTTAAAAAAACATTTAATCCAGTGTCGGAAAATGATTTCCAGGGCTGAAATATGTGAGTTTTGGGGAGAGGGGGGGAGGGCGGTGTGAGGGGGAGCGCATGTTCACTGTGACCACAGAAACAACGTGCTGGAGTAACTCAGCAGGTCAGGCAACATCTCTGGAGAGAAGGAATGGGTGATGTTTCGGGTCGAGACCCTTCTTCAGACGTTGCTCTGACTTTGTCCCTACTATCTTACGCCCTGAGTATTTACTCAGGCCGGCGTGAATGACAAAACTATGTGCAATTTCCCACTGTCTCAGAATAAAGTCTCTTTTGTAAATAAATATATGTATGTATCTCCCTCCCCCCTCTCATTCTCTCTCTCTCTCTCCTAAATATTTTACATAAATATTTAAAAATAAAACATATATATATATATATATATATCCCTCTCTCCATCTCTCTTTCTCCCTGCTCCTATATTATATATATATATTATATATATAAATATCCCTCCCCCTCTTTCTCTCTCCCCCTCTCCATCTCCTACATATATCGCTCATCATCCACTCTCTCTTCTGTATCTATGTATGTGTGTGTATATATATATATATATGTGTATATATATATATATATATATATATATATATATATATATATATATATATATATATACATATATATATAATTTCCCTTTTCCTCTCTCTTTCCCCAGCTCGTTCTTTCCTTCCCCTCTCCTATATATAATATAGGTAGACATAAAATACTGGAGTAACTCAGCAGGTCAGGCAGCATCTCTGGAGAGAAGGAATGAATGACGTTTCGGGTCGAGACCCTTCTTCAGACTGAAGAAAACAGGGTATCGACCCCAAAACGTCACCCATTCCTTCTCTCCAGAGATGCTGCCTGACCCCCCCCCCCCCCCCCCCCTGAGTTACTCCAGCATTTTGTGTCTACCTTCCATTTAAACCAGCATCTGCAGTTTTTTCCCTCTTATATATAAGATTATTAAGGGGTTGGACACGTTACAGGCAGGGATCATGCTCCCAATGTTGGGGGAGTCCAGAACAAGGGGCCACAGTTTAAGAATAAGGGGTAGGCCATTTAGAACGGAGACGAGGAAAAACTTTTTCAGTCAGAGTTGTGAATCTGTGGAATTCTCTGCCTCAGAAGGCAGTGGAGGCCAATTCTCTGAATGCATTCAAGAGGGAGCTAGATAGAGCTCTTAAGGATAGCGGAGTCAGGGGGTATGGGGAGAAGGCAGGAACGGGGTACTGATTGAGAATGATCAGCCATGATCACATTGAATGGCGGTGCTGGCTCGAAGGGCCGAATGGCCTCCTCCTGCACCTATTGTCTATTGTCTGTATAATATATATATTTATATTTATATGATGTGTATAAGAAAATAACTGCAGAGGCTGGTACAAATCGAAGGTATTTATTCACAAAATGCTGGAGTAACTCAGCAGGTCAGGCAGCATCTCAGGAGAGAAGGAATGGGTGACGTTTCGGGTCGAGACCCTTCTTCTGAGTTACTCCAGCATTTTGTGAATAAATACCTTATATTTATATAATGATTTATATACCGTATGTATATAATCAATACATTTTTTTTTAATGAATAAAAAGACGTCTGCTCATGTGGACATTCACAATTGCAGAATCAAAGGCTCTATGTGTCGGCAATCGATAAAGTTGAATGTACATGGAGGAAGCCAGCCTTCTCTGGCTGCCATTGGAGCTGCAGTGTCGACTGCCCCTGCGTTGGCCTCTCCCATTTCTCCTTTGATCTCGCAGTTCCCAGCTGCTCTGCTTAACAACAGCGAAGGAGAGGTGATTGCGTCACTGGTGGGCACGTTATAGTTAAGTTTTTCCCCCCCCCCCCCTCTCTCTCCCCTTGAACTATAGGCTCCGGAGGCAGGAACAGCATCCTCTGTTTCAGTCAATGCAACAAGGAGAGCGAGCGAGCGAGAGAGAGAGTGAGTGAGTGTGCGAGCGAGCGAGTGCGTGTGTGAGAGAGAGAGAAACTAAGAAAGAAAGAGAGAGGAGGAGGAGGAGGGGAAAAAAAAGCAAAAAAGAATAAAAGAGAAAATCCATAGCTATGGAATATCAGCTGCTATGTTGCGAAGAAGAGACCATCAGAAGAGCTTACAAGGATCCCAACTTAATCAATGACCGCGTACTGCATAATATGCTAAAAACCGAAGAGAACTCTCTCCCCTCTCTCAGTTACTTCAAATGCGTCCAGAAAGAAATTTTGCCCTCCATGAGGAAGATTGTTGCTACTTGGATGTTGGAGGTTGGTGGCGAAAATCAGAAAAATATATGTGAATATATATATATGTATATATATAACATCTATATAATATATTGTCTTTACATGCCTTATAGTTGTTGGCACTTTTTTTTGCAGAGTTTGTATCGGTCTCTTCCCCCCCCCCCCCCCCCCCCTCCTCACTTTGACCGAGTGAAGGATTTTAATCATTTTTTGAAGCTCGATTTTGGGGGAAGAAAATAGTATGTTAGACTTGACAGTAAACGGGGGAGAGATCAAACACTTTCCCCGTTTGCAAGTTTTATTTCCCTCCCCTCTCCCTCCTTCCCCTGTCGTCTCCCTGATATTTTTACCCATTTCTGTTGATTTTTGTTCCCCTCGCCCCGAAAACGCGTCGTTCCCTCTGAACTCCTCCGCTCTTTGGAGTTTCAGCGGGGTTTGCAGAATTGTCCTTCTCTCCCTCGAGTTGTTGGGACGGAGGAGGAGGGTGATGGTGAACCTCCAAAAGAGACACCTTGGGATAGAGAGGGGACTGGGGGAACGAAAAGGCGTGATCCCCTTCTCCATTCCTCCTCTCCCTCCCCCCCCCCTCCCTCTCTCTCTCTTTGCGTTCCCCCTCTCTTCCCCCCACCCCCCCAGAAAGTTCCCCCTAGTTTCTGGGGGCTGAGAAATTATATTAAAAACCTTAAATAACCTTGTACACGTATGCAGTCCTGTGCGTGCCAGTATTCTGCGCCATCTTTGTTCTGTGGTCTCTTTTCTCTCCCCCCCCCCTCGTTAACTTGCCATTAAAGTGGGTGAAATGTGCTGCCCGGGGAGGGGGTGAATTGGCAATGGGGGGGTTCGCTTGGGGAGAAGGGTGCCAGACATTTGACTGTGCGCCCGGCTCTTGGGTGAAAGCGGCCGGATTCTTTGTTGAAATTGACCAGAGAGATTGCCTTGCGTCCTGTCCACAACTCTCTCTCACACAACAAAAGCACGGCTTGTGGGCAAACGACGGGGGCTGCCAGTCCACGACAGCTCGGGGACGAAAGCCCAGAGGGTCCTCTATATTTTCGTGCCCTTTTCTCCCCATTTCGCCCACGCTTTCTATTTTTAATCATTTTTTGAAGTTGCGCTCTGCCCCTGAGTCGAATGAAATGTCGGCGTCGCTCGCTCGAAACGCACACTCTCAAACACTTCAAGCATTCCCCAGACCTCTTCCCCCCCCCCCCCGGCCACCCGATTTTAGTTCTTTACACTGGGTTCCCAGGGTCGAAATGCCCCTTGTCCGCCCGCGATGGAAACAGTTTCGCCCAGGGATGGTTTTCATCTAAATTTCATCGCCCGGGCTAATTTTTAAATATTTTTAAATATTTTTTGAAAATATGACGATGTGAAAATTGAACTCCCAACTCGTCCGAGCAGCGAGAGAGAGAGAGAGAGAGGGAGGGAGAGAGAGAGAGAGAGGCGATATCTTAGCTTGTGACACTCGCACGTTTAGATTTCGTTGCTTTACAAGAAAGTTTCATGGTTAGGACTTTGACAGTCAAACAGGAAATGTTTTATCTCTGGTAGCTTGTGTGTAAAAAGGGAGTCTTTTTCAGCTGTCTAATTTCTTGCGTCCTCCCACGTAATCTTGTGTCTAGGTGTGCGAGGAGCAGAAATGTGAAGAAGAGGTTTTTCCAATCGCTATGAATTATCTGGACCGGTATCTCTCGATCGAACTAACGAAAAAATCCTACTTGCAATTATTGGGAGCGACGTGTATGTTTCTAGCATCGAAAATGAAGGAAACCATTCCTCTAACGGCGGAAAAACTTTGTATCTACACCGACAACTCCATCCGACCCGTAGAATTACTGGTAAATTACTGAATTTCGTCTCCCCCCTCTCTCTTCTCCCCCCTCTCTCTTCTCCCCCCTCTCTCTTCTCCCCCCTCTCTCTTCTCCCCCCTCTCTCTTCTCCCCCCTCTCTCTTCTCCCCCCTCTCTCTTCTCCCCCCTCTCTCTTCTCCCCCTCTCTCTTCTCCCCCCTCTCTCTTCTCCCCCCTCTCTCTTCTCCCCCCTCTCTCTTCTCCCCCCTCTCTCTTCTCCCCCCTCTCTCTTCTCCCCCCTCTCTCTTCTCCCCCCTCTCTCTTCTCCCCCCTCTCTCTTCTCCCCCTCTCTCTTCTCCCCCTCTCTCTTCTCCCCCCTCTCTCTTCTCCCCCCTCTCTCTTCTCCCCCCTCTCTCTTCTCCCCCCTCTCTCTTCTCCCCCCTCTCTCTTCTCCCCCCTCTCTCTTCTCCCCCCTCCCCCCCCCAATCGAGTTCTTCTCCATATTTCACCCGGACACATTTCCAGTCCTCTGCCCCTCCAGCCCACGTTGGACAATCGTCCAGTTTCCATGTTCCTCCTCCACCACCTCCGCTCTCTCAATGCACACGTCTGTCACCAACTCTCTCTCTCGCCGCAGTCTTGCAGTGTGTTCCCGTTTTCCTTTCGGAAACTCCGGGTCATTCTCTGGCCACCGCCCGCTTGGAGATTCTTGGTGTCCATTTTGCTACTGACTCAAAAAAAAATAATGCTTGATCAGCGTTATATATATTACTTTTTTAGGGGGGGGTGGATTTTGCCAGGGTTGCTTGAATATATCATACCCAAGTCCAAATCCCATTTGCAAATCTCTCAAAGATGGTTTTAATTTGGGGGATTCGCCTTTTGTATTTGTCCTAGCGCTTGATGCAATCAAAAATATCCAGTTTTCCTTTTTTTTTTAAGATAGAAATTATTTTTTTATTTATAAAAAAAAAGATAATTTTGAATATTTCCCATTTCCATTCAGTTTTTATGGAATGAAGATTTGTGAGTTTTAATGGACCCCCCATTCAAAGTGGATCTTTGGTCGTGGGGGGTTTGCAATGAGAACGAAAAATCTGCAAATCAGGGTGGCCGAAATGAACCTTTCTCAATATCACATTTTTTTGCTCAAGAGTCTCAACATTTTCTCTCCATGAGGCGACTCTGTTCTCTAATGCGGGCCGTCGGCTCCCTCTATTGGCAGGAGTGCCCGTAGCAGCGAGATACTCCCCTTTCATAGAGTGATAGACAGACACAGCGTGGAAACAGGCCCAACTTGCCCACACTGCCAGCTACACTCGTCCAAACCTTCCCACGTTTGGTCCACCTCCCTCCAAGCCTGTCCTAAACTGTTTCTTAAACGTTGAGGGTAGTCCCTGCCTCAACTACCCTCCTCCGACAGCTCGTTCCGTACCACCCACCAACCGCCCTTTGTGTGGAAAAAGTTACTCCCCTCAGATCCCTGTTAAATCTTTGCCCCCTTCACCTTTCCACCAGTCTCCTCAGTAACCTTGCCTGATCTTGCTAATGATCAATGGAGAGACAAATTTCTTGACCGTTTGTTCTACATCTTAAAATAGAAGCAAAGTACTTTTAAAAAAAGAGCTGGATGGGGTGATTAGAAGATTCACCGGGATATTGTCAGGACTCGAGGGCCTGAGCTATTGGGAGAGGTTGAGCAGGCTGGGACTCTACTCCCTGCAGTACTGGAGGATGAGGGGGTGATCGCAAAATCATGTCTTAAATCATGAGAGGGATAGATCGGGTGAATGCACAGCGTCTCTGGCCCAGAGTAGGGGAATTGAGAACTAGAGGACATGGGTTTAAGGTGAATGGGAAAAGATTTAATAGGAACCTGAGGGGTAACTTTTTCACACAAAGAGTGGTGGATGTATGGTGCTGGAGGAGGTAGTTGAGGCAGGTAGTATTGCAGCGTTAAGAAACATTTGGACAGGTACATGGATAGGACAGGTTTAGAGGGATATGGGCCAAGCGCAGGCAGGTGGGACAAGTGTAGATGGGACATGTAGGTTGGCATGGGCAAGTTGGGCCCAAGGACGTTTCCACGCTGTATGACTATGACAAAGAGGGAAATATTTGATGATCTTTCAACTAGGCAATATTTATCACGAGGTGTTTAAAATTCACCCTCCAAAATATTACACTCAGTGCCAATTTTTATAATCACTCAGTTTCTATTGTCAGCCTTATCTGCTAATGAATTGGAGATGGAGAGACAAGAGACAACAGGTTCTGGAATCTTGAACAAAAAGTAACAAGCTGCTGGAAGAACGCGGCAGGTCAGGCTGCATCTGTGGAAGGAAATGTCTGCCCACTTCCTTCCACAGATGCTGCCTGACCTGCTGAGTTCTTCCAGCAGATAGACACAAAATGCTGGAGTAACTCAGCAGGACAGGCAGCATCTCTGGAGAGAAGGAATGGGTGACATTTTGGGTCGAGACCCTTGTTTATTGCTGCCCTCGTTGAGTCAAAGTCTGGGGTCATTGTACAGCAAAGGGCAGTCTCTTGGTTTTGTTTAGTTTAGAGATACGGTACGGACACAGGCCCTTCGGCCCACCGAGTCTGCGCCGATCAGTGATCCCCACACTAACACTATCCTACACACACTCTCAACGGGCACAATTTATAATTATACCACGCCAATTAACCTACAAACCAGTAGGCCTTTGGAATGTAGGAGGAAACCAAGGGCATCCTGAGAAAAACCATGTAGGTCACGAGGAGAACGGACAAACTCCGTACAGACTGCACCCGCAGTCGGGATCGAACCCAGGTCTCTGGCGCTGTAAGGCGGCAACTCTACCGCTGCGCCACCGTGCCGTGGTGGATAGCCTATTTACAGCGTGGAGACGGAGCGGCACGGTGGCGCAGCAGTAGAGTTGCTGCCTTACAGCGAATGCAACGCCGGAGACTCAGGTTCGATCCTGACTACGAGCGCCGTCTGTACGGAGTTTGTACGTTCTCCCCGTGACCTGCGTGGGTTTTCTCCGAGATCTTTGGTTTCCTCCCACACTCCAAAGACGTGCAGGTATGTAGGTTAATTGGCTGGGCAAATGTTTTTGTTTTAAATTGTCCCTAGTGTGTGTAGGATAGTGTTAATGTGCGGGGATCGCTGGGCGGTGCGGACCCGGTGGGCCGAAGGGCCTGTTTCCGCGCTGTATCTCTAAATAAAAATAAAGGTGAAATGATGACAGAAACATTACCTACGTCGCCCCCCAGTGGAGAAAAGGGCAGTGAGTGAAGGACAGAACCGGAGAAATTAAATGCAGGGTCAACCTGGACTCGGAGTAAAGATAATGCAAAAGGCAGGAGCTGCAGATGCTGGGTTAGACCGAAGATAGACACACAAAGCTGGAGTAACTCAGCGGGTCAGGCAGCATCTCTGGAGAGAAAGACGAT
The DNA here is from genome assembly GCF_053455715.1 of Rhinoraja longicauda. Lineage (NCBI taxonomy): Eukaryota > Metazoa > Chordata > Chondrichthyes > Rajiformes > Arhynchobatidae > Rhinoraja > Rhinoraja longicauda. Next base: position 37,756,810 of record NC_135970.1, read on the forward strand.
GTGGGCTTCCGACATGATGGACAGTGGGATTATCCAATTTCCCCCGTTATTGGTTGGGAATAGCATTTGTTGTAGTTTGCAGCCTTTTATCATCCGTGTATCATCCCTGCCGTGGGGCGTTATTCAGTCCACCGCACCCACAAACGTAATTGTATATTTTCTTTCAGCAAATGGAGCTGCTGGTCCTCAACAAACTGAAGTGGGATCTCGCCTCCGTGACCCCCCACGATTTCATCGAACACTTCCTCAACAAGCTCCCTATCCCCAAGGATAGCAAGCAGATCATACGCAAACACGCACAGACCTTCGTGGCCCTGTGCGCTACAGGTACGTCACTCTCACGTCACTTCAATCCAGTTTTCGTTTATTGTCACGTGTACCGAGGTACAGTGAAAAGCTTTTTGCCGCGTGCTATCCAGTCAGCGGAAAGACAATGCGTGGTTAAAATGTCCGCTGTATACAGGTCCAGGATACAGGGAATAATGTTCCCGACAGACGATACGTGATTACAAATGAGCCATTTACAGATACATGCTCAGGGCATGACGTTTAATGCAAAGTCAAGCCAGTAGAATCCGATCAACGATAGCCTGAGGGTCACCATTGAGGTAGATCGGAGTTCAGGACTGCTCTCTGGTTGTGGTAGGATGGTTCAGTTGCCTGATAACAACTGGGATAGAAGCTGTCCCTGAATCTGGAGGTGTGCGTTTTCACACTTCTATACCTTTTGCCCGATGGGAGAGGGGAGAAGAGGGAGTGACCGACTGGGGTGCGACCGGTCCTAGATTGTGCTGCTGGCCTTGCCGAGGCAGCGTGAAGTATAAATTGAGTTGATAGAAGGGAGGTTGGTTTGTGTGATGGTCTGTGCTGCATCCACAATTCGCTGCAATTTCTTGTGGTCGGGGTGAAGCTGTTCCCAAACCAGGATGTGTGGCACCCCGATCTGCTCGGTCAGATGGGGGAGGGGCGGTGGGGGCTCGATGCCGGGGTAACATGCCTACCCATTACAGCCCACCGCCCATCCAGCTGGCACGAGCTAAACGTCACTTGACGTGTTAACGTAAATAGTTTAATACCAGTTTCCTTGAATGTAAAATGTGAACTATGTGTGGGAACTCTCAGGAATGTGGACCTGACATTCCGCCTCATCGATCCAATGGCCACAGCATGTTCACAAGTGATAGGAACAGAATAAGGCCATTCGGCCCATCAAGTCTACGCCGCCATTCAATCATGGCTGATCTATCTCTCCCTCCCATTCTCCTGCCTTCTCCCCATGACCCCCGACAGCTGCAAAAATCAAGAATCTACCTATCTTAGCCGTGAAAAAATATCCATTGACTTGGCCTCCACAGCCGTCTGGCGATGAATTCCATAGAGATCGTCAGCAAATACAATGGATAAATGTGCAGTCAGCACTGGATAGTGGAGGAATTGGCACCTGGTTGATTGGCAAAATGGGTTACAGTTTCAGTACCTCCTCTCTGGGTGCAGCTGAGAAATTGGCAAAAGTTTAAGCTCATATCCTTGTCCTTAGTTTTGGCAAGATTAATTAGTTGTTCATTTATTGTCACGTGTACTGAGGTACAGTGAAAGGCTTTTGTTGCGTGCTAACCGGTCAGCGGAAAGACAATACACGATTACAATCGAGCTGTCCTTAAGAGTACTGATGCATGATAAAGGGAAGATTTAGTGCAAGATAAAGTCCGATCAAATTAGTCGGAGGTAGATGCAAAATGCTGGAGTAACTCAGCGGACCAGGCAGCATCTCGGGAGAGAAGGAATGGGTGACGTTTCGGGTCGAAGGGCCTCGACCCGAAACGTCACCCATTCCTTCTCTCCTGAGATGCCTGCTGACCCGCTGAGTTACTCCAGCATTTCTTGTCTACCTTCGATTTATACCAGCATCTGCAATTTTTTTTTTCCTAAAGATAGTCCGAGGGTCTCCAATGAGGTAGATCGTAGTTCAGGACTGCTCTCTGGTTGTGGTAGGGTGGTTCAATTTGAGCCGTCCACAGTGTACAGATACATGTTAAAGGGAATACCATGCTGAGAGGCTATTAAGAAGAGCACAGTTAAAGTAAGAAATGTTGCTGTCGGGGTAGAGATTTAAAAATGCGGAGCGATTGTAATGCGTGATTGTTGATCCACTTCAGTGACCAGCACACACAGAGGTGCCTGGGTTGGGCTTCATCTTTCAGTCTGCGTTTGGCTCGTGCGCCCTGTGTAGCACAAGGGTGATCATCTCTGTATCCTGCCGAAGACTGTGATAACACCGGTGGTCCGAGTGGCCACATCTCACCTTTAGTTTAGTTTAGTTGGTAAACTTTCGTTTAGTTGCTAAGCTGGTAAATCCGCATGACACACCCTTAAAAGTCGGCGTGCCGTACTGAGTCCTTGTTGTAGCTTGCCAGGTGACCTCAGTTTAGGTCAGGTGCATCATTAAATCAAGGCCCTGCCTTCTCTCTCTTTAAACTAAAGAGACACTGCGCTGAAACAGGCCCTTCGGCCCACCGAGTCCATGCAGACCAGCGATCACCCCGCACACTAACACTATCCTACACATACCGAGGACTCGGTCCATTTTACAATTTTACCAAGCCAATTAACCTACAAAGCTGGACGTCTTTGGGGTGCGGGAGGAATCTGTAGATCCCGGAGAAAACCCACGCAGGTTACGGGGAGAACGTACAAACTCCGCGCAGACAGTAGCCGTGGTTAGGATCGAAACCAGGTCTCTGGCGCCGTGAGGCGGCAACTCTACCGCTGCGCCCTAAGACCTTTTTTGGATCCATCCAAATCCTGCTCGGGTTACAAAATGGAATTTGGTGTGAAACCTCTCACGGGTTTGACCAATGCCATCTGCGGCGGCAGGGCAAGGTTACTGTTGGGGTTACATAAGTGCTGGAGAAATATCAACGATTCTAAACTCCTCTGGCCTGCCTTGTCTGCTGACGTTTGTGGCTTCTTTCCCGTCGTTCCTCCTACTGAATCTTCCACTTTCCTACTTATCTCCATTATCTGCAGTTAGTTTTCAGTACTTGACCTTAAGCCGTCTGAAACTGAGCTTTAGTTTCGAGATGCAGTGTTTGGAAGCAGGCCCCTTGGACCCACCAGGCCCTCTCTAACCCACCGATCACCCAGCAGCAGCGGTAGAGTTGCCGCCTCACGGCGCCAGAGACCCGGGTTCGATCCTGACTACGGGCGCTGTCTGTACAGAGTTTGTACGTTCTCACCGTGACCTGCGTGGGTTTTCCACAGGTGTGTCCTGTTTCCTCCCATGCTCCAAAGTCGTAATTTGGATTAATTACGTAATTTGGAGTAATTACATAATTTGGATTAATTAATGCGTAAGGTTAATTGGCATCAGTAAAATTGTAAATTGTCCCTGGTGTGCAGGATGGTGCTAGTGTACTGGGATCGCTGATCGGCGCGGACTCGATGGGCAGAAGGGCCCATTTCCTTTTGTGCACAACCCGCAGGCATTGCCACTTTCATTTCACTGCACATCGTGTATGTGTGTGTGACAAATAAATTTGACTTGACTTGTATCACTAAACTGAACGAAAACCAGCCATTCACACTAGTTCTATGTCATCCCTCTTTCTCATCCACTGGGGGCAATTTGCAGAGAGCCAATTAGTCAACAAACCTCTACCCCTTTGGGATGTGGTAGGTAACCGGGTGCACCCGGAGAAATCCCACGCGGTCACGGGGAAAAGTACAAACTACCCAGGCAGCACCCGTGGTCGGGATCGAACCCGGGACTCTGGCGCCGTGAGGCATCGGCTGTGTCACTCTGCTGCCCCTATCTGTATCAAGTAGAATTGCAGATGTACTCAGTCCTATTTCTTTTCTCTGAAGATAGCCCTAAAGCCACGCTGGGAGAAGTTGTGGTGTTGCTCCTTATTTACGCCAAAGGGCTGGGATCATGTAGGAGTGATAGGGTCTGTTCTTTTCACCAGCTTGGTTGGCTTAGTTCAGTTTAGTTTATTGTCAGGTGTACCGAGGTACAGCAAAAACCTTTTTATGTTGCGCGCTAACCAGTCAGCGGAAAGAGTGCACATGATTACAATCGAGCTGTCCGCAGTGTACAGATGCAGGATAAGGGGAATAATGTGAATGACGTTTAGTGCAAGATGAAGTCTTATTAAAGATAGTCCGAGGGTCTCCAATTACGTAGATAGTCGGCCAGGACTGCTCTTTGGTGCCAATGGGACGGTTCTGTTGCCAGATAACAGCTGGGAAGAAACTGTCCCTGAATCTGGATGTTTGCATTTGGACAGGTATATGGATAGCAAAGTTTCAGAGGGACACACAATGCTGGAGTACTGAAGAAGGGTCTCGACCAGAAACGTCGCCCATTCCTTCTCTCCGGAGACGTTGCCTGTCCCGCTGAGTTACTCCAGCATTTTGTGTCTTATCTTAGGTTTAAACCATCATCTGCAGTTCCTTCCTACAAGTTTCAGAGGGATGTGAGCCAAATACGGGCAGATGGGACTAGCTTAGATACTAGCTTAGGTGGGGCATCCTGGTTGGCATGGGCAAGTTGGGCCGAAGGGCCAGTTTCTGCGCTGTACGACTCTTTATCTGGACATTGGAATATTCCAATATTTCGAGAGGAAGCACTTCACCCCTGTTGAAGATGGCTTGAGGGACATGTTGTCCTTTGGAATTGTTGGGGGGGGGGGGGGGGTAAACGTGTTTTCTTGAGAGCATCTTCAGATAACTAACATCGTAATGAACAACTGAGCAAAACCCACCAGCGATATCCACTCCAGGTTAAGTTGAGGCTCTGTGCATCTTCTGATTTCCCTGCCCCATTAAACTAGCCTCCACTATTAGACTAATTAATGTATTGGAGAAGGAGTCACAGTGTAGAAATCAAAATTGGAGAGAGATAGAATGCGATATTTTGTTAGTTGCTGTGACTACGAATGGGTGTCGGTTGTTCCATTGAGGATGACAAAAGGTTTAGTCCAGAGATACAGTGTGGTGACAGGCCCACCGAGTCCGCATGGACCAAATCTGGCTAATTCTTAAAAATAAATCTTCCATTTACCAGAAGTTAGGATGGTGTTTGGGATAAACTAAAGTGCCGCACCAATGGGTGAATCCAACCAGGTTCACGATTCATAACTAATTAGTTTAGTTTAGCGATACAGCGCGAAAACAGACCCTTCTGCCCACCGAGTCCGCCCGCGCTGACCAGCGATCCCCGCACACTAACGCTCTCGCGACAATTTACGATTTTTACCGAAGCCAATTGACATGCAAACGTGCGCGTCTTTGGGGAGTGTGGGAGGAAAACAAAGATCTCGGAGAAAACCCACGCAGGTCACGGGGAGAACGTACAGACAAAACGCCCGTGGTCAGGATCGAACACGGACTCTAGTGCTGAGTCACCGTTTAGGAACTGTGTTTACAGTGCTTTAGCTGTGTTTTGCTGCGTTGTCTTTTCCAGTGCAGGGCTATATCAGGACAGTTCAAAGATCGCAGAGTGCTGACATTCCGCTACTTTGATCAGTGGGGCCTCGTACTTTTTTTTTTTGTCAGAGGGGGTGAAGGGGGAGAGAAGAAATAGGCACAGCTAATTCCTGCATCACAACAGGGCGGTACAGTGGTAGAGCTACTGCCTTACAATGCCAGAGACCCGGGTTCGATACTGACTACCAGTGCTGTCTATACGGAGTTTGTACGTTCTCCCCATGACCTGCGTGGGTTTTCTCCGGGATATTCGGTTTCCCTCCCACACTCAAGACGTGCAGGTTTGTAAGTTAATTGGCCTGGAATAAATGCAAAAATTGTCCCCAGTGCATGTAGGATAGTGTTAGGTGTAGGAGGTAAACTGCAGATGCTGGTTTAAACCGAAGATGGACACAAAATGCTGGAGTAATTCAACGGGACAGGCAGCGTCTCCGGAGAGAAGGAATGGGCGACGTTTTGAGTGGAGACCCTTCTGCGGTGATCGTTGTTAGTGATAGTGTGGCTGCTGCGTTAGTGTGCGGGGATCGCTGGTCGTTGCGGACTCGGTGGGCCGAAGGGCCTGTTTCCGCGCTGTGTCTCTAAACCAAATGAAACGTTTGATTCTTAACATTGGGCAGAATGCTTGTCTGAGGCAGAGCAGCAATTACGCCTTCACAAAAGCTTGAAGAAGAGGTGTGGAGGAGGGGTGGGGCGTGCGCGACAGGGGAGAGAAGGTTTTTAAAAGACTTTTAATGGAAGGGATTATACTGAAAGTGATGTGGGGCAGAAATCCTTTCTGTGCAACCTCTGAATTGTCTGCTTAATAGAGCTGGGGTTTTTCATTTTTCTAAAGGTCCTCTTTTATACTGCGGTAGACCAAAAAAAACACATTATTAACGTCGTTTGAAGTTAAAACATAATTGCCAGCTATGAATTGCTCTTGGCTAGGACTAATTCTGGCTAATTCTTAAAAAGAAATCTTCCATTTAACAGAAGTTAGAATGGTGTTCGGGATAACCTAAAGTTCCGAACACTCTAAAGTCGTACAGGTATGTAGGTTAATTGGCTGGGCAAATGTAAAAAAATTGTCCCTAGTGTGTGTAGGTGTAGTGTTAATGCGCGGGGATCGCTGGGCGGCGCGGACCCGTTGGGCCGAAGGGCCTGTTTCTGCGCTGTATCTCTAAAATCTAAAATATCTATGGGGGATCGAACCAGGTTCCCGATTCATATCTCTGATTAGTTTAGCTTAGAGATGCAGCGCGGAAACAGGCCCTTCAGCCCACCGAGTCCGCACCAACCAGCGATCCCCGCACATTAACACTATCCTGCACACATTAGAGACAATCTTTTCATTTATACCAAGCCAATTAACCTACAAACCTGCACGTCTTTGGAGTGCGAGTGGAAGCCGGAGCACCCGGGATAAAAGGTCACGGGGAGAACGTACAAACTCAGTACAGACAAGTACCCTTAGTCGGGATGGAACCCGGGCCTCTGGCGCTGTAAGGCAGCAACTCAACCGCTGCGCCACCGTGCCACTCCCAAGGTTGAGGGAGGGAAGGTCTTCTAATAATTACACGATTGGAATATTTTTGTTATCAGTTTGTGCTGCTGCAAGAATGCGGCTTGTTTGGGCCTGTTATATCTGTGTGACTTTTTGCAAAGAGTTTTAATTTTGAGTGAATTTAAAACACTGGTGCTTTTGAAACGCTGGTGACTTGCGGGCACTGGATAATTTCAAAACCCCAACTCTTGATCTGCTTTTGAAGAAAAAATGTTTTGGACGTTTATCTGCCTTTTATTTGTTTTTCCCCCCTCAGGGGTAATGTACTATTTTTGAAGTGCTCTGGAAGTTTGTTATGGACTGGGGTGGAGGGGTGGGTGGGGGGGGGAGGGAGGAATGTGTTTGAATTGGTTTGGGTGGGGGGAGGGTGAGGTAGAATGTGGCTTCCCCCTCCCCAGACGCCAACGTTTTCCGCCCCATCCATTCCCTCCCCTCCCTTTCCAACAGCTTATCCAGCGGTTATCAGGCAACTGAACCATCCTCGCTCCATCTAGAGAGCGGTCCTGACCTACCATCAATCAAAGATACTAGAGGATCCAGATAGACCACTCGACCCTAAAAACCGTAGTATGTCATGGCGCCATTTTAGTAGGCAGAAACTTGCAGAAACATTTAAAAAGAAAAATAACAAAGATCTGTGAATTGATAGACGAGATATATTCTGCATTTTAATGGTATCATCGCACATACTGTTCCCCCAAAACACTGATTACACTGCGAGAGGCTTACTAAAATGGCTCCTTTGCGTACTACACTTCAGTATAGGCGATTTCAACGGAGTGGTCCATCTTGTTCCTCTAGTATCTTTGCCATCGATCTCTCTGGAGACCCTCGGACTATCTTTAATCAGACTTTACCTTACGAAACGATTCGACTTTATTTATCCCGGAGGGAAAATGGTCTGCCAACAGTCGGAACATACAGTTGCAAGGCATTGAAAGCATCTAGTGCATTGTAATAATAATGAGATTTAAGTGACCAGTTATTGCACGCCACGTATGTAATATTGCACAAACGTGAAAATAAGTTATCGAGGGGAGTGGTCGTGGGTGAGGGACGTGCAAAGATAGGGTTGCACTAAACGTTATTCTTTTTATCCTGTCTCCACACTGTGGGCGGCTCCGTTGTAATCATGTATGGTCTTTCCGCTGACTGGATAGCATGCAACGAAAAGCGTTTCAGGTACATGCGACAATAAACAAAACTAACTAGGCAGGTGCTGGTTTAAACCGAAGATGGACACCAATAGCTGGAGTAACTCCAGGTCTCGGGGAACTCTACGGTGGCACAACGGTAGAGTTGCTGCCTTCCAGCACTTGCAGCACCAGAGACCCGGGTTCGATCCCGACTACGGGTGCTGTCTGCACGGAGTTTGTACGCTCTCCCCGTGACCTGCGTGGGTTTTCTCCGAGATCTTTAGTTTCCCCCCCCACACTCCAAAGGCGTGCAAGCTTGTAGGTTAATTGGCATGGGTTTGTGTGGACAATAGACAATAGGTGCAGGAATAGGGCATTCGGCCCTTCGAGCCAGCATTCAATGTGATCATGGCTGATCATTCACAATCAGTACCCCGTTCCTGCCTTCTCCCCATACCCCCTGACTCCGCTATCATTAAGAGCTCTATCTAGCTCTCTCTTGAAAGAATACAAAGAATTGGCCTCCACTGCCTTCCGAGGCAGGGAATTCCACAATTCGGTTTACTTGGTATGAGTGTAAATTGTCCCGTGTGTGTGTGTGTGTGTGTGTGTGTGTGTGTGTGTGTGTGTGTGTGTGTGTGTGTGTGTGTGTGTGTGTGTGTGTGTGTGTGTGTGTGTGTGTGTGTGTGTGCGTGCGCTGGTCGGCATAGACACAGTGGGCCGAAGGGCCTGTTTCTATGCTGTATCTCTGAACGAAAGCTTATGAACGTGCCCTGTCGCTCCTTGTATATCGACACTGATTGGGGAAAATGTTTAATGCAACTTTTTGTTTTTTAATTCTTTTTTTGCAGACGTCAAATTTATATCGAATCCTCCATCGATGATCGCGGCGGGCAGCGTGGCTGCTGCAGTCCATGGTCTCCACCTGGGGAACAGCAACACTTTCCTCTCCTCTCAGTCCCTCACAGACTTCCTATCACAAACCATCAAGTGCGACCCGGTAAGTCTGCCTCCCGTCCAAACCAAGATCGGCAACTCGCCTGCTTAACTCTCACTTTCACTTAGTTGTCGAATGTATGTGCTGACAATAGAACCATGCCATTCTTACTTCCAGCAACTTTGCACGACGAGCTGAAAGCAAAAGTAGACACGGGGGACTGCAGGTTTAGTGTATAAATTACAGGGCAGAAACAGGCCCTTCGGCCCACCGAGTCCATGCCGGCCGACGATCCCCGCACACTAGCACTATTCTACACACGCCTGGGGCAATTTACAATTTTATCCTACAAACCCGCATGTCTTTGGAGTTTGGGAGGAAACCGAAGCACCCAGAGAAAACCCACGGGGAGAACGTACAAACTCCATACAGACCGCACACGTCTGAAGAAGGGTCTCGACCCGAAACGTCAGCCATTCCTTCTCTCCTGAGATGTTGCCTGACCTGCTGAGTTACTCCAGCATTTTGTGAATAAGCACCTGTAGTCGGGATCGAACACGGGTCTCTGGCGCTGTAAGGCAGTAACTCTACCGCTGCGCCACTCTGCAGATGCTGAAGTCTTGGGTAAGAAAACAAAGTGCTGGAGGAACACGGCAGGTCAAGCAGCATCTCCAGAGGGCGTGTACAAGCTGCATCTCTCGAGGGCATGTATAAGCTGCATCTATCGAGGGCATGTATAAGCTGCATCTCTCGAGGGCATGTATAAGCTGCATCTCCAGAGGGCGTGTATAAGCTGCATCTATCGAGGGCATGTATAAGCTGCATCTCTCGAGGGCATGTATAAGCTGCATCTCTCGAGGGCATGTATAAGCTGCATGGTGGTGCAGTGGCAGCCGTACAGTGCCAGAGACCCAAGTTTGCGGGTGTTCTGTACGGAGTTTGTACGTTTTCCCCGTGACCGCGTGGGTTTTCCCCGGGTGCTCCGGTTTCCTCCCACACTCCAAAGAAGTGCATATTTGTCGGTTAATTGGCTTTGGTAATTGTCCCCCGTGCATGTGTGTGTGTGTGCGTGTGTGGGATAGTGCAGGTGTGCGTGGAGATGGATCGCAAGTCGGCGCGGACCCGGTGGGCAGAAGGGCTCGTTTCCACGCTGCATCTTTAAAGTCTAAAGAGTGACGGTATGATTGTTGGTAGTTTGATTGGTCTGATATGTCGGGGGGGGGGGGGGGGTTAAACGGGAGTGTTGCGATGGTGTCTGATGATCGTGTGTGTCCCGTAACAATTATTTAGCGGAGCGAATGTCACAGTGATGGTGCGCTGTCTCTAAGTGGAACCAGCAAGTTGAACTCATGAGTGCTGGTGTTCAAATCGTGTTGGAGAGAGTACTTTTCAATGGAGGGCTCACTTCCTCTCCGTCAGGATCTAGGTCAGGTTTGGGCACATTGGAACAGGGCCTGTTTCCAGGCTGTATCTCCAAACTAAATCTCAATCCCTCCAATCCAGGCAGCGCAGCTGGTAGAGCTGCTGCCTCACCGCTCCAGAGAGGCCACCCTCGGGTGCTGTCTGTGTGGCGTTTGCACGTTCTCCCTGTGACTGCTTGGGTTTTCTCTGGGTGCCCCAGTTCCCTCCCTCGCCCCTAAGGTGTGTGGGGTTGTTGGTTAATTAACCTGGTCCCAAAGCGTGAGAAATCGGGATAGCATTGAACCAGAAACAGGTGGTCGGGGTGTACCCGATGGGCTGAAGGGCCTATTTCAGTGCTTGTTTTTCAACATTGGCCCAGCACAGGATCTTGGGTTTGAATATACACCTGGCTTAAACATTTAGTCGCAATTCCGAGTCGTGAAATATCTTTATGGACTGCAATGGCAGTAAATAATTGCTGTCCCCGGTCTGAAGAAGGGTCCCGACCCGAAACGTCGCCATTTACCTTTTTCCCCAGAGATGCTGCCAGTCCCGCTGAGTTACTCCAGCAATTTGTGTCTGTAGTCAGTAAATAATTGCTGCAGGCTTTCACGTCTAAAGTTAAGAGTGAAACGCTCTGATGTAGAGTTCCAAAACAAAAGGGATTTCAGTGGTGTGGTTTAATGAGCATGTCACGTACTTCACACACACCAATCTCCCTTCCATTGACTCCATCTACACCTCGCGCTGCCTCGGCAAGGCCAGCAGCATAATCAAGGACCAGTCACACCCCGGCCACTCTCTCTTCTCCCCTCTCCCATCGGGCAAAAGGTACAGAAGTGTGAAAACGCACACCTCCAGATTCAGGGACAGTTTCTTCCCAGCTGTTGTCAGGCTACTGAACCATCCAGCACAACCAGAGAGCAGTCCTGAACTACTGTCTACCTCATTGGTGACCCTCAGACTATCCTTGATCGGACTTTGCACTAAACGTTATGCCCTTAGCCATGTGTCTGTACACTGTAAATGGCTCGATTGTAATCATGTATTGTCTTTCCGCTGACTGGTTAGCACGCAACAAAAAGCTTTTTAACTGTACCTCAGTAAACGTGACAATACACTAAACTGAACCATTCAAGGGGACAATAGGTGTGTGCATCTTTACTGAACCTCCGGCAATTAACCTCACAGCTTCAGAGACCCGGGTTCGATCCTGACCATGGGCGCTGCCTGTACGGAGTTTGTACGTTCTCCCCGTGACCTGCGTGGGTTTCCTCCCACACTCCAAAGACGTGCAGGCTTGTAGGTTAATTGGCTTGGTATAAATGTAAAGATTGTCCCGAGAGTGTGTACGGTCATGTTAATATGTGGGGGGGCCTGTTTCCGCGCTGTATCTCTAAACTAAAACCTCGTTGGTGTTTAAGAGGAGATTGTTTTTTTTCTCTCTCTCTCCCCGAGTGTCTATTCTTCGGCCTTGTCGGCCAGCAGGAGATGTGCCCCAGTAGAAAACGAGCAATAAAAGCAGTCGGGAATGAATTGGGTGAAGGAGGAGGAGATTTCTCTTTAACAGTCGCCAGGGCTCGATGCAAGTGTGCAGCAATCTCTGAAGCCAAGATGGGCTTTTGTTCCCTGGCACAATGCCGGCCCAACGTTGTGTTGAGTCAAGAGTTGTGAGCCCAGATTAACTGGCAGTGTCTGAAGGAACGGCAGATTGCTGGCTTAAACCCGAAGACAAGGCAGAAAAAGCCAGGGGGTCAGGCAGCATCTCTGGAGAAAAGGACTAGGTGACGTTTCGGGTCAAGGCCCTTCCTCAGGAGTCAGACTTTAGCAGTGTTTTGACAGACCAAGAGGAACGGGGGCTAAAGCAAAGATTGCCTTGACAGCATTGGTGGGAAACTAAACAAAGACAAATGTTAATTGTGTCTCAAATTTGCGGATGAGGTGAGGAGTAAGACTGGCTTTCGATTTGCTCAGTGTATATTCCTGCTCTCTTTCCCGTGACTTTGCTCCAGTTTTACTTTCGGGCTTTGCTTGCCTGCCTCTCTCTTGTCCCCACCTCTCCCGGCTTTCTCCCACCCTCCCCTACTGCAGTCAGTCTGATGAAGGACCCCGACCCGAATCATCACCTTTACTGTAGCCTTTAGAGATACAGCGCGGAAGCAGGCCCTTCGGCCCACCATGTCCGCGCCGACCCGCGGTCCCCGTAAACTAGCACTATGCGACACACACACTGGGGACAATTTGACCAAAGTCAAATTAACATACAAACCTGTACATCTTTGGAGTGTGGGAGGAAAGTGGTGCACGGAGAGAACGTACAAACTCCATACAGGCAGCACCCGTAGTCAGGATGGACCCCGCGGGGCTCTCTGGCACTGTAAGGCAACAGCTCTAAACCACTGCGCCACCGCGCCGCCCTTAAATAGATATGATCGAAGAATTTAAATCTAAAACGAGCCGATTTGCACACCCTTTTCTGTTTGCCCATCCCAGTCCTTCCACACCAATCAATTTTGTGGGCTTAAAGGAGATTGATTTTGTTTGACAGACCTGATTTTCAGTCTAATCTACCAACTTCCTCAACAAGTGAATGAAGCTAAGATTTGCTACTGCCTTGCACTGTGCAGATGGGGGAGGGGGTGGGGATGAGAGGAAATGGAGGTGGACTTGGAGCTAATGATGCAAGGAGTGTGCAAGAAGGTCTGAAGAAGGGTCTCGACCCGAAAACATCACCCATTCCTTCTCTCCAGCGATGCTGCCTGTCCTGCGGAGTTGCCCCAGCATTTTGTGTCTTATCTTCAGTGCAAACCAGCATCTGCAGTTCCTTCCTGCACAATAAATTGCAACTAGTTGGCCCTCGTTAATTGCAAAAGATTAAAGAAAATTGATACCGAAAGTAGCTGAAAATTTGAATTCTTACTGATCAATAATCTAATCGAAACCCAGAAGTGCGGATTAAATAATTAATTTAAAAAAAAAATAAGAATTCATTAAAAGTGAAATAAACAGGATTTTTACTTTTGTTCGTGCCCACTTTAGCTTACGATTTCAGTTTGTCAAGTGTGCATGGGACCGCTTTAGTTCTAGATCAGTCAGTCTCGCCATTGGGTCCAATTTCCTGTTTTCCTTTGATCATTGGTAATTAGAGCCCAAATTAAGTATAATTGAAACCCATGGGAAGCCGCCTACTTTCCAAAAGGTCTTTTGCCCCCATTGTGTGAGCACTCTGCATTTTGGGAGGTGCGATCATGTTTCTAATTGTCTTTTGGCTTAATCTTTTGCCTGCCCACACACCTTTAGATTAGGCATCTGCTTTTCTCAAGAGATTGTTAGGCTGTGAGAACACTAAAGAGCAAACATGGCCCCTTCTGATGGTTGATTTCCCCCCTTCCTCCCACCACTCTGTAAAATGGCTTGCACTCCTCTGTTTACAGAAAGTTTACGTTATAGAGACACAGCGCGGAAACAGGCCCATCGCCGACCAGCCACATCCCCGTACACGAACACTATCATACACACGCTAGGGACAATTTACAATTTTACTGAATCCATTCAACCTACAAACCCCCCCCCCCCCCCTCCCGTACGTCTTTGGAGTGTGGGAGGAAACCCACGCAGTTTGCTGGGAGAACGTACAAACTCCGCACAGACAGCACCCGTAGTCGGCATCGAACCGCGGTCTCTGGCGCTGCAAGAGCTGCAAGGCAGCAACTCTACCGCTGCGCCACCGTGTCACCCTGTTGAAACATCACGAGATGCTTTTAGATGGGACCTCGTGCTCTCCCCTGCGAGCATCTATATATAGCACGTTATAGTGGATTGACTGAAGTCTAGGCAGCATGCCATTGTTAAAAGACGCAAGGAACTGCAGGTGCTAGTTTACAACAAAAAAAAGAGGCAGCAACTCAGCAGGTCAAGCAGCATCTCTGGAGAATGGAGTAGGTGCCTTTTCTGAAGAAGGGCCCCGACCCAAAACATCACTATCCATGTTGTCCAGAGATGCCGCCTGACCCATTGAGTTACTCCGGCACCTGTCTTTGTTGCCAATGCTAGAAATTCATCTGCCACAACATGTACTGTGGACACTATCTGAAGGCACTACTTGAAGGATTAATGGTGGGCTGATGATGAGGAATAAGATCTTCCAGGAGTATCATGTATCTATCTGAGGATTAATGGTTTATCCAAAAAAATAGCATCTCCAATGCCTCCCCCAGTGCAATGGTGAATCTTCACCTACGATTCCAGGGCAGGTCTTGAATTCACATCCACTTCGCTTGACACCTGAGGCGGTATTGGGAAGGGGGGGGGGGGGAGGTTTAGTTTAGTTTATTGCCTGGTGTACCGAGGTACAGTGAAAAGCTTTTGTTGCGTGCTATCCAGTCGGCAGACAGACAATACATGATTACAATCGAGCTGTCCGCAGTGAGGGGGACATGTTTCACAAGATGCATGTGCTGTTGTGCCTCTTACAATGTTAATTCTGCCAGTATATCCCGTTGCATCTGCCCTGTCCGTAAATCGATTTGGCCATTGAGGAAGAAGGATTGAGGGTGAACAGATGAAATGATGCCATTGATGGCCCTATTTGGTGATTAAAAGTATTTGTTTCTAGAGAGGAATGTAAAGGCTTGTCAACCTAACAGAGGTTTAGTACTCACTGACAACCCCTAGTTCTGTCCACAGTTTAAGAATAAGGGGTAGGCCATTTAGAACGGAGATGAGGAAAAACCTTTTCAGTTGTGAATCTGTGGAATTCTCTGCCTCAGAAGGCAGTGGAGGCCAATTCTCTGAATGCATTCAAGAGAAAGCTAGATAGAGCTCTTAAGGATAGCGGAGTCAGGGGGTATGGGGAGAAGGCGGCACGGTAGCGCAGCGGTAGAGTTGCTGCTTTACAGCGAATGCAGCGCCGGAGACTCAGGTTCGATCCTGACTACGGGTGCTGCACTGTAAGGAGTTTGTACGTTCTCCCCGTGACCTGCGTGGGTTTTCTCCGAGATCTTCGGTTTCCTCCCACACTCCAAAGACGTACAGGTATGTAGGTTAATTGGCTGGGTAAATGTAAAAATTGTCCCTAGTGGGTGTAGGATAGTGTTAATGTACGGGGATCACTGGGCGGCACGGACTTGGAGGGCCGAAAAGGCCTGTTTCCGGCTGTATATATATGATATGATATGATATGATAAGGCAGGAACGGGATACTGATTGAGAATGATCAGCCATGACCACTTTGAATGGTGGTGCTGGCTCGAAGGGTCGAATGGCCTACTCCTGCACCTATTGTCTATTGTGTACGTCAGACGCCAATATAGTCTATTCATTCCAAGGCATATTAGGTCAGTGCTAATTGTCCCCTGTTTCATCTCCAGAGCAACATCCGTCTTTAGTTTAGTTTAGAAACAGGCCCTTCGGTCCACCAGGTCCGTGCCGACCAGCGACCCCGACACATACTCACACCATCCCACGTACTAGGGACAAGTTACAATTTTACCAAAGCCAATTAACCTACCAACCTGCACGTTTTTGGAATGTGGGAGGACACGGAGCACCCGGAGAAAACCCACGTAGGTCAAGGGGAGAACGTACAAACTCCGTAGTCGGGATCGAACCAAAAACGCATTGCGATCTGCCCAGTTTGTGTGATTACAATTCTCCCATCATACCTTTTTCTAAAGACTTGCACGTTTTGTTCAAATGGCCACCGTCTTTTGTAACTATTTCAGAAATAACTTGCTGAAAATGCTTTCGACTTTTGCAAGTCTTTGGAAGAAAGCATTGGATGACCAAGGTTAATGTTTGCTTTTAGACACGACACAAAAAGCCTGAGTAACTCAGCGGGACAGGCAGCATCTCTGGAGAGGAATGGTGACATTTCTGGTCGAGACCCTTCTTCAGTTTGCCATTTATTGATGTTTTTAGTTTCTCTCTCTCACTCTCTCTCTCTCTCCCCCTTTCCCTCTCTCCCCCTTTCCCTCTCTCCCCTCTTTCCCTCTCTCCCCCTTCCCTCTCCCCCTTTCCTCTCTCCCCCTTTCCCTCTCTCCCCCTTTCCCTCTCTCCCCCTTTCCCTCTCTCCCCTTTCCCTCTCTCCCCCTTTCCCTCTCTCCCCTTTCCCTCTCTCCCCCTTTCCCTCTCTCCCCCTTTCCCTCTCTCCCCTTTCCCTCTCTCCCCCTTTCCCTCTCTCCCCTTTCCCTCTCTCCCCCTTTCCCTCTCTCCCCTTTCCCTCTCTCCCCCTTTCCCTCTCTCCCCCTTTCCCTCTCTCCCCCTTTCCTCTCTCTCCCCCTTTCCCTCTCTCCCCCCTTTCCCTCTCACCCCTTTCCCTCTCTCCCCCTTTCCCTTCTCTTCCCCCCTTTCCCTTCCCTCTCTCCCCCTTTCCCTCTCTCCCCCTTTCCCTCTCTCCCCCTTTCCCTCTCCCCCTTTCCCTCTCCCCCTTTCCCTCTCTCCCCCTTTCCCTCTCTCCCCCTTTCCCTCTCTCCCCCTTTCCCTCTCTCCCCCTTTCCCTCTCTCCCCCTTTCCCTCTCTCCCCCTTTCCCTCTCTCCCCCTTTCCCTCTCTCCCCCTTTCCCTCTCTCCCCCTTTCCCTCTCTCCCCCTTTCCCTCTCTCCCCCTTTCCCTCTCTCCCCCTTTCCCTCTCTCCCCCTTTCCCTCTCTCCCCCTTTCCCTCTCTCCCCCTTTCCCTCTCTCCCCCTTTCCCTCTCTCCCCCTTTCCCTCTCTCCCCCTTTCCCTCTCTCCCCCTTTCCCTCTCTCCCCCCTTTCCCTCTCTCCCCCCTTTCCCTCTCTCCCCCCTTTCCCTCTCTCCCCCCTTTCCCTCTCTCCCCCCTTTCCCTCTCTCCCCCCTTTCCCTCTCTCCCCCCTTTCCCTCTCTCCCCCCTTTCCCTCTCTCCCCCCTTTCCCTCTCTCCCCCCTTTCCCTCTCTCCCCCCTTTCCCTCTCTCCCCCCTTTCCCTCTCTCCCCCCTTTCCCTCTCTCCCCCCTTTCCCTCTCTCCCCCCTTTCCCTCTCTCCCCCCTTTCCCTCTCTCCCCCCTTTCCCTCTCTCCCCCCTTTCCCTCTCTCCCCCCTTTCCCTCTCTTCCCCCTCTCCTTCTCGATTTTATTTCCCATTATCTATCTTTCCCAATCGTGCACTGTTGGTTAAATAGATTTGGAGGCTGCTTTGAATGAATCTGTCGGGAGCAAACGTCATGGCTGTGAGGTGGATCACCTGACTCTTTGATGTTGGACAATAGGTCGCTATGTTTAAATTGTCAAGAGATATCATCAATGATCTTCGTTGGGGGTGGGGGGGGGGGAGATGGTGAGTTAATAGAATGGGCAGTCTTAAGTTGTTCTGTCCAAATAAGGGTTGGGAAAGATTTGGAGGAATCGAGTGTCGTTTTTTTACACAGAGAGTGGTGAGTGCTTGGAACACACTGGTGCTTGGTGGCATCTGAGATTTTTGGACAGGAACACGGATATGCAGGGAATGGGGGGATATGGATTAACTGCCAAGTAGATAAGTGATGGTCTTGACATCATGTACAGTCGCCTGGGTTGGGCGCCATCTTGGAAGCATCTATCTCATAGGTGACCTTAGGACTATCCTTGATCGAACTTTGCTGGCTTTACCGTGTACTAAACGTTATTCCCTTATCACGTATCTGTAAACTGTAAATGGCTCGATTGTTGTCACTTATTGTCTTTCTGCTGACTGGTTAGCACGCAACAAAGGCTTTTCACTGTACCTCGGTACACGTGACAACAAACTAAACCGTAACTGATGTTCGGCATGGACATTGTAGGCTGAAGGGCCCGTTCTTTGTGTTGTGCTGTTCTACGAAATGACTGAGGGGATCTAGGACCTTAAGTCTTGTAGTGTCTGATAAATTGTTGGCAGTGAGTCTGATACCTCAAGTCAGAACTGCCGTGAAAATGGATCGGATTAACATTGTCGTGTTGCCCGAATAAAATGCTTGTGGCAGGGCTTTGCCGTTTCTCTTATCTATCTAAAGGCAGGATCGGGCCGGGAATTAATTGAGAATGCTTTACAACAAATCTTGTTCTGCGCTGCTTGCACTGTGTACCTGAGTTTGCATTTGATGTCACTGTTCCAAAGTTGACCACTGACTGTTTGTTCCCACTGTTATTTCTGGCACTGCATGAAATGGCCAATTCATAGGTTCATGAGCGATATGAGCAGAATTAGGCCATTCGGGCCATCGAGTCCACTCTGCCATTCAATCATGACTGATCTATCTCTCCCTCCCCATAACAATAGACAATAGGTGCAGGAGGAGGCCATTCGGCCCTTCGAGCCAGCACTGCCATTCAATGTGATCATGGCTGATCATTCTCAATCAGTACCCCGTTCCTGCCTTCTCCCCATACCCCCTGACTCCGCTATCCTAACACCCGTACTAATTAAGAATCTATCTCTCTCTGATTGTTCCTCAGTTGCCTCCATCTCAATTGTTCCTATTACATAGAAACGTAGAAAATAGGTGCAGGTGTAGGCCATTTGGCCCTTCCAGCCAGCACCGCCATTCAATATGATCATGGCTGATCATCCAGAATCAGTACCCCGTTCCTGCTTTCTCTCCATATCCCTTGATTCCATTAGCGCTAAGAGCTCGATCTCTCTATTCAATACATTCAGTGAACTGGCCTCCACTGCCCTCTGTGGCAGAGAATTCCACAGATTCACAACTCTCTGGGTGAAAAAATGTTTTTCCTCATCTCGGTCCAAAATGGCCTAAATTAGTTGCAGGGCAGACCGCACGTACTGTGGAGGGAGTGGGATGAAGCCCTTCCTTCCCAAAGCGATGTAGAAACCAGGAACCGCAAATGCTGGTTTCCTAAAGATGACACGAGATGCTGGACTAACTCAGCGGGTCAGGCAGCATCTCTGGCGATCTGGTATGGGCCGCTGTGCTACTCCAACATTTCGTGTTTTTCCTTCCCAAAGCCATTATTTGTCCCCAGGCATGGCAAAAGTGGCAAATTCAGCCTTTTGAACGCCTTAAATCATCGTGACCGGAATACCTGTGATCAGGGATGAAGAGAGGGATAGGTCCCCTCCTGGGGTGCCTTTAAAAAGACAAAAAAATAAGCTTAAAATGGATGGGATTATGAGTTTCCAACTGCACCAAATTGAGGAGTTCCAGAAATATATATTTGCTGAATCAGGGCATCACTTTGCCCAAGTTTTTGTTGTTGTTGTTTTGTTTATTTGTGAGAAATCGCGCGGAAATGGGCCCTTCGGCCCTCCAAGTCCACGCCAACCAGCGACCGATTAGCACTATCCTTCGCACGAGGGGCAATATACAGAAGCCAATTAACCTACAAACCTGTACGTCTTGTCTTTGGAGTGTGGGCGGAAACCCACACGGTCACAGTGAGAAAGTGCAAATCCCTGTATAGACAGCGCCCGTAACCATATAACCATATAACAATTACAGCACGGAAACAGGCCCGTTCGGCCCTACCAGTCCACGCCGACCACTTTCTCTGACCTAGTCTCATCTACCTGCTCTCAGACCATAACCCTCCAATCCCCTCCCATCCATATACCTATCCAATTTACTCTTAAATAATAAAATCGAGCCTGCCTCCACCACTTCCACCGGAAGCTCATTCCACACAGCCACCACCCTCTGAGTAAAGAAGTTACCCCTCATGTTACCTCTAAACTTTTGTCCCTTAATTCTGAAGTTATGTCCCCTTGTTGGAATCTTCCCCACTCTCAAAGGGAAAAGCCTACCCACGTCAACTCTGTCCGTCCCTCTTAAAATTTTTAAAACCTCTATCAAGGTATCCAAAGACGTACAGGTATGTAGGTTAATTGGCTGGGTAAAGGTAAAAATTGTCCCTAGTGGGTGTAGGATAGTGTTAATGTGCGGGGATCGCTGGGCGGCACGGACTTGGTGGGCCGAAAAGGCCTGTTTCCGGCTGTATATATATGATATGATATGATAAGTCCCCCCTCAACCTTCTACGCTCCAAAGAATAAAGACCCAACCTGTTCAACCTCTCTGTAGCTTAAGTGCTGAAACCCAGGCAACATTCTAGTCAGTATCGAACCCGGGTCTCTGGCGTTGTAAGGCAGCATCTCTACCATTGCGCCATCGTGCTGCCCCAATGTCGGGACCAAATCCAAGAAGGTAACGCGCAGTGGGGAAGTGGCATTGCTCAGCTTGCAGGTAGAGTGGGAAGCAAGGGGATGGTTCCTGTTGTTGAATGTTGGGCCTATTATATATTTTTTCCTCTCTGGAGGATTGTGAAAACTCATTAACGCGTCATTTAACTTCAAGGCCATTGTTGTGCCTGCAGCATTTGTAAGGTTTACAATGATACTGTCACTTTCCACCATGGCACGGGTGGAAAATTGTTTCTCTTTGTCGACAGAACCTTTGAATTGAGCCCCTCTTCCCACGAATGTCTTGCTTAGGTACAGGTTTCAGAGGTTATGGGGAGAAGGCAGGAGAATGGGGTTAGGAGGGAGAGATCGATCAGCCGTGATTGAACGGTGGAATAGACTTGATGGGCCGAATGGCCCAATTCTACTCCTATCACTTATGACCTCATGAATGATGTATCTTCAAAGTCCATCCTTGCACACAAAAGCATTTCTCTTTTTGTCTTTTGCGAGTGTGGCTGCTTTTAACACTGTCCTGCAGTTGGTAGACTGAGCTGTGGAGAGTTTAGGTGGGGTTGCTGATTGTGGCTAGCAAGCCTTTGAAGTTGTCACCTTTACCCCATTGCGGACATTGGACTATGTCTGTGGAACTAATGCGTTGCAATGCTGAGCACTCTGTTCTGCACTCGGTATCTTCCCCTTTCAATTTAGTTTATTGTCACCTGTACCGAGGTTCAGTTAAAAGCTTTTGTTGCGTGCAAACCAGCCAGCGGAAAGACAATACATGATTACAATCGAGCCATTTGCAGTGTATAGCTGTAGGCGTGGAGATTTAAGAGTGTGGAGCGATTGTAATATGTGATTGTAGATTCGGTGGCTAGCACAGAAATAGTCGCCTGGGTTGGCCGCCATCTTGGAAACAAGATTGCTCGACCCATTGTACTTTTGAGTTTGAGTTGATTGTATTTATGTGTGGTATTATCTTGATTTGTTTGAATAGCATTCAAAACAAAGCTTTTTGCTGTACTTCAGTACACATGGCAATAATAAATCTGAACCTAAAACTATCTCGAGGCTACAAAGAATGGATCCACTGGGCTTGTATTCGCTGGAATTTAGAAGGATGATAGGGGATCTTATAGAAACATATAACATTCTTAAGGAATTGGACAGGCTAAATGCAGGAAAAATGTCCTCGATGTTGGGGGAGTCCAGAACCAGGGGTCACAGTTTAAGACTAAGGGGTAGGCCATTTAGGACTGAGTTGAGGAAAAACCTTTCCACCCTGAGAGTTGTGAATCTGTGGAATTCTCTGCCACAGAAGGCAGTGGAGGCCAATTCACTGGATGTATTCAAAAGATATAGCTCTTGGGGCTTACGGAATCATGGGATATGGGGAGAAAGCTGGATCGGAGTACTGATTTTGGATGGTCAGCCATGATCATATTGAATGGCGGTGCTGGCTTGAAGGGCCGAACGGCCTACTCCTGCACCTATTGTCTTATGTTTCTATGCATTGTACATCCCCCGCATGTGGTTTTTGGCTGTTGTGTACTGATGATTCAAGTTAATGTTCTCTTGCTCATTATCAGAATTAGTATTCATCTTAGCCTCTATCTGAGATCTCCTGGGTCCCTCTAGTCCTGGTTACTTGCACTTCCATTGAGTATGGTGACCATACCTTCAGCTGTCAATGCTCTAAAACCTGTTTACCCCCAAACGTCTCCCCCTCGGACTGTGACCAAAGTAGTTGTTAGACACAAAAAGCTGGAGTGACTCAGTGGGACAGGCAGTATAGCATCTCTGGAGAGAAGGCATTGGTGACGTTTCGGGTCGAGACCCTTCTTCAGACTATCTTGTTATTTGACTTTCCGCGAGTGACCTTGACTAAGATGTATTGAGTGTTAATTTTGCCATGGGAGCCAAGGATATGCTGGTTTGTACGTTAACTGGTCTCTGTAATTCCTCCTAGTGTGTGGGGAGTGGATGAGAAAGCAAGATAACATAGAAATGGTGTGAACAATAGGCAATAGGTGCAGGAATAGGCCATTCGGCCCTTCGAGCCAGCACCACCATTCAATGTGATCATGGCTGATCATTCTCAATCAGTACCTCGTTCCTGCCTTCTCCCCATACCCCCTGACTCCGCTATCCTTAAGAGTATCTATAGCTCTCTCTTGAATGCATTCAGAGAATTGGCCTCCACTGCCTTCTGAGGCAGAGAATTCCACAGATTTACAACTCTCTGACTGAAAAAGTTTTTCCTTATCTCCGTCCTAAATGGCCTACCCCTTTTTCTTAAACTGTGGCCCCTTGTTCTGGACTCCCCCAACATTGGGAACGCTGGGATCGCTGGTAGGTGCGGACTCGGTGGATCGAAGGGCCTGTTTCCGCGTTGTATCTCTAAACTAAACTAAACTAAAACTAAGCTATAAACGAAAATGAATCGGATAAATCATTGGAAACATTTTATTTTTTTCTTAAAACTCCCAATGCGGTATTTTCCGTCTCTTGTTTGAATTTTCGTTTAATTTTTTTGTTTTGTTTTCTTGTCTTTTTGTTTTCTGGGTGGCCTTCTACAACAGGACTGTTTACGAGCCTGCCAGGAACAGATCGAGTCCCTGCTGGAGTCCAGCCTGCGCCAGGTACAACACACCAGCATATCCACGGAGACAAAAACTCTTGAGGATGAACTGGACATCTCGTACACGCCGACCGACGTGCGGGACGTAAACCTATGATGACCGACGGCGCGATACCATGCAACCCACAAGGAAATGCTCGCTATATATATATATATATATATTATATATCAACAAAAAAAAACATCATGACCTCCCCTCCAAAAACCTCCAGCACATTGTAAAAAAAACAAAGAAGGGAATGGCTTCCTTTTTAGCTTTCAATGCTCCCATCCCTTCACCAAGCATTAGTCTGAAAACTGTAAAAAGGCAAAGAAAGGCATTCGCAATGCTGAACACGAGACATGCCACAAAACACATGCCGATTATATGAGACGTTAATGAAATTGTTTTTTTTTTTTATATATATACAAAAAAAATTAAGTGTTTATGCTTCTGCGTTTTATAATAATAGATAATAGAAAATGTCATTAGGGGAGCTATTAGATTTGATTATTTTGTTTTTGAGTGTGAATGGACCATTTTTAATGTAGAAGAGGGTTTTAGGTAGTAACAATTTTAATTGGTTTTTTTTTCTTTTAAAAAAAAAAAGAAAAGGAAAAAAAACATGTGAGGAAACGATGCATAGCTTTTACAGCGAATTAGACCTTTCTATACTTGCTTGTCTATGTGTTTAGTCACTTTATAATCAGTGTGTCCCGATGATGAATTTGATTCCTTTGTGCTTATCCTCTTCACCTTATAAATGGTTGATGTAACCCATTTTTGTGTATTTTTAGTTATCAGCATTATAATATGTATTCTATGGAGTCTGTGGATAGCCTGGACAAAAGGATTGCAAAATGTCACATTATTCAAACAGGCCAATTTTACTACCCATGGCTAAGTACCTAATTATACACACACTTACTAATGCTATAATATCTTTTAAAAAGTCTTTGTCTTTTTAAATTTCTTTTTTTGTTTTTGTTTGGACAGAACAAACCTATGTAAATAGAGTGCTAGCTGGAGTCTGCTCTTCCTGCCCGACTAAGGACAGGTTTAAACCATGGCCTTTCTTAAACCATTCCATTTCAAAGCACTTTCAGTCGGTAGATTTTGTTTTGTTTTGTTTTTCTTTTTGGAAAAAGTCCTTTCTTTTTTGTTTTTTTCCCCCCTTTGTGTGGATTTTTTTTTTTGTTGTTGACATTTTGAGTAAAAAATGGAATGGTTTAGAAATATTAAGACGCTTGTGTTTTGCAAAGCAAGTAACGTTGTCTATGGCGTTTGAGTAGGGGAATGAAACTTGGATGTGACGTTCTGATGAATGGTAATTACATTCCAATCAAAACTGCTGGCATTGCTGAATTTTATTTTAAAGAGAGAAAGGAGCAGTGTTTAGAAAACCATTCGTTGTGCCAACTAATTTAGAAATGGGGCCTGTTTAGATGCGTTTTTTAGGTTATATCAGCACGCATAGAATGTAACCATATTGTTCTGGAAGCTACTTACTTAATTATCCACAATGAAAGGAACTCCATGTAATTTATTTATAAGGTAATGTAGATCTATTTATTGTAAGGCTGAAGTAGAGGAAGCTTCCAGTGGAGGGACATCAAAAGTTCAAGGCTTGCGGCCGGCGGCAGTTGTAGTAGGATCTTAAACCGTGAGCAAAAGTGACATCCACCCGATAAGATTTTTTTTTGAAAAAGATCGAAATGCCGCGGGGGCATTTAAAAAATAAAAAGAAGAAGAAACTAGAAATAAGAAGATCCTCAGAACAGGGATTTCTCGATGGTCGAGGGGGCATTCATACAGTGCAGTTGTTCTTGTGACCACCCCTGCTCTCCCCCCCCTCCTCCCTCCCTTTGCAGACTTGGGCATCTGCAATATTGCCTGTAAGGGGGGACTTGGTCTTCACCAGGTGCACAACCTAGTAAACACTCTCGAGGGGGTGGGGGGGTGGTGGGGGGGGGGGGGGGGTGGTGAGGGGCACGCTTGCACTCGATCTCAAAAGACGATGGGCTGTGGTTAACTGGCAAGTTGGGGGTGGGTGGGTGAAAGTCACACTTGAGAAAAACTTGTGCATTTCTCTCTCTCTGTCTCTTAAATGGCATTGCAAGTGGTTTGGGGATTGGGGAGAATACATGCTCTGTCCCCACCACCATGGACAACAGTCCGGTGGTGACAACTCTCCCCCCCCCCCCGGCGGAGAAAGTGGACTTGCCACCTGCCAAACTAGCCGGCATTCACACCCGACGGGACTTGGTTATTTTCCGTCGCAAGTTTGGCTCGTTCTTCTTTGCTGCACCCAATTTATTATTATCATTTTTTCAATTTTCTTTTTTTTCTTCTTCCTTTTGCTCTTGATGATACCACGATTTAAAAACCGGCTGGGAAGGGGACTTTTGAGCTGCCCTTTGTGGAGATGCAAGCCACAGTCTCGAGGCCAGGCTCTCTTTATTCTCTGTGTGTTCGGTTCGGCGTTGCGATGGAAGCCTGAGGCAATATTGGTGCTTCTAGGGGAGAGTGCGATGAGGCAGGAATTCTGGATAAAGCTGCTGCTATTTAATGCCCCATGTGGAGAGGGTTGGCGGAATGGACTCGTTGTCAGTTTTGTATGTACTTCTTTAAAATGAGAAAACTTCAGGCCCCATTTTAAATATCGATCGAGGTCAAGGAACGTTGTAGACTTTGTGTTTTCGTAGAATCGGGTCTTGGGGAAGAGAGAAAAAAAATAGAGAGAGAGGTGCGTTTTAAGCCGTTCCAGTGTCTTGCATCCCGGCTTCTAGATATTGATAGAAAATTTGCACATCTTGGTATGTACTGATGCTAGAAAGTAGAGGGGAGGTGGAGAAATTAAACTCAGACTGATGATGTGGTGTGAGGAGCATGTGATGGAGAGATATTTGTGTGAAACTGCCATTTATGGTGTTGATTGTAAGTTATGGAGTGGTCACTCCAAATGAGCTGCTACAAAAAAAGTTCCCAGCTTGGTTTGAAATTAACATTTCTTTTTTGTTTTGCTTTTTCCTCTTTTAAAAAAAAAAAAAATTTTAAATCCTTTTTTTTTTGTCATTGTGTTTTGCTGCTATTTTTGGATCAGTTTTTATTAATGCCATATACTGCCATGTTATAGGTTTTTAATTTTCACTTAGAAAGTTACGATATTGACATCAGTTTTTGTAGATTTTTTTTTTGTTTTTTGTTAATGTGATCAGTTCTTCTTAATGTGATTACTGCTCTATTCCAAAAAAAAGGTTCCTGTTCACATTACCTCAAACTACAGTTAACCTGACCTTTTTTACACAGTGGGGAGGGGGAGGGCGTTTATTTCACATATTGCCTCATAGTCCTGTTTTACTGAAAACTGAAATACGTTGGACATCTATCTGAAAGGTTTCTGCCTGAGAGAGAAGAAAACATTTTTTTTTCTTTTTTTTTTTTCCTTTCGGGATCCAAGATGGTTCTGGTGTAAAATGTCTGAATTTCAGGAATATTTGCTTACCTCAAGTCATTTCTGCATTTGGCATCTCTGTTCTTCTGAACCTTCCAGTTTTTAAACCATGATGCTGCACATACCACAGACGTTGGTTGTACAAGGTTGTGTGCCGATAAAAAAAAAAAGGCAGTGTATTGTATTTTTTTGTATTAAAAGAAGCGAATCTGTACTGAAAGGCCAAAGACTCAATAGGAGTCTCACATACCGACGATTATGTCTGTTTTTTGAAAAACAATGTTTTCACGTATTTTCAGATGGTCACAATCTATATAAAGCATTCAATTACAAATTTGTACTTTTATATTTTACAAAATGTCACTGTTCATGGTCTGAAATGCACATTTTCACAAACAGACCTGTACTAGACAAGTTTTCAACAGAATAGAAATAAACAAAAATATTTTGAAGCTGCTTGTTTGCTTTTTGCTTATTCTTTGAGCTTTGAATGGTTTATTATCACATGTGATTTGCCACACAGTGAGATAATGTGTTTTGCACACCGTTCAGGTGATTGTCACGTGTACCGAGGTACAGTGAAAAGCTTTTGTTGCGTGCGATCCAGTCAGCGGAAAGGCCACACATGATTACCATCGAGCCGTCCACAGCGTACAGATACATGATAAAGGGAATAAGGTTTGGTGCAAGATAAAGCCAGCAATGTCTGATCAAAGACATTCTGAAGGTCACCAAAGAGGTAGACAGTAGTTCAGCACTGCTCTCTGGTTGTGGTAGGATGATTCAGTTGCCTGACAACCCCGAGAGTTGTGAAGTTGTGGAATTCTCTGCCACAGAGGGCAGTGGAGGCCAAATCACTGGATGGATTTACAAGAGAGTTAGATAGAGCTCTGGGGGCTAGTGGAATCAAGGTATATGGGGAGAAGGCAGGCATGGGTTACTGATTGTGGATGATCAGCCATGATCACAATGAATGGCGGTGCTGGCTGGAAGGGCCGGATGGCCTTCTCCTGCACCTATTTTCCATGTTTCTATAACAACTGGGAAGAAAGGGTCCCTGAATCTACAGGTGTGCCTTTTCACACCTATACCTTTTGCCCGATGGGAGAGGGGAGAAGAGGGAGTGGCCAGGATGCGACTCGTCCTTGATTACGCTGCTGGCCTTGCCGAGACAGCGTGAGGTACAAATGGAGTCAACGGAAGGGAGGTTGGATTGTGTGATGATCTGGGCCGTGCGTCCACAATTCGCTGCAATTTCTTACGGTCCCGGGTGGAGCTGTTCCCAAACCAAGATGTGGCGCATCCTGATAAAATGCTGCCTATTCACAAAATGCTGGAGTAACTCAGCAGGTCAGGCAGCATCTCAGGAGAGAAGGAATGGGCGACGTTTCGGGTCTTCGGTCTGAAGAAGGGTCTCGACCCGAAACTTCACGCATTCCTTCTCTCCTGAGATGCTGCCTGACCTGCTGAGTTACTCCAGCATTTTGTGAGTAAATACCTTCGATTTGTACCAGCATCTGCAGTTATTTTCTTACACTAAATGTTGGCTATGGTGCATCTGTACCAGACCCAAGATATGCAAAGAATCGCCACGTTTAAGGTGCCGACAAAGGTACGAAGTGTTCCTTTAATCCCAATGGTCCCCCTTTGTTCTTGCCGGTCCCTCCACTCCTGGGTCCCCCTTTGTTCTCACCGGTCCCTCCACTCTGGGTCCCCCTTTGTTCTCACCGGTCCCTCCACTCTGGGTCCCCCTTTGTTCTCGCCGGTCCCTCCACTCTGGGTCCCCCTTTGTTCTCACCGGTCCCTCCACTCCAGCTCCCCCTTTCTCACCGGTCCCACTCCGGTTCCCCCTGTGTTCTTGGCGGGCCCTCCACTCTGGGTCCCTCTTTCTCACCGGTCCCTCCACTTTGGGTCCCCCTGTGTTCTCGCCGGTCCCTCCACTCTAGGTCCCCCTGTGTTCTCGCCGGTGGGTCTGATCTCCGGCACCTGTGTTTTTTTGGGTTGCTTGCTAAAATAGTACTTGTGTGGCACGGGGATTGTATAGAGTGCACCAGGTTTAGTTTAGCGATACGGCGTGGAAACGGGACCTTCGGCCCACCGCGTCCGCAGCGACCTATGATCACCCGTACACCAGTTCTATGTTATCTCAGTTTTGCATCCTACATTCTCGCAGCAATTTACAGAGGTTAATTCACCTTCAAACACGCACATCTTTGGAATGTTTGGAGATACAGCGTAGAAACAGTCCACACTGACCAACGATCCCCTGTGCACTAGTTCTATCCTACACACCAGGGACAATTTGCAGAATCCAATCAACCTACACGGTGGCGCAGCGGTAGAGTTGCTGCCTTACAGCGAATGCAGCGCCGGAGACTCGGGTTCGATCCCGACTACGGGCGCCGTCTGTACGGCGTTTGTACGTTCTCCCCGTGACCTGCGTGGGTTTTCTCTGAGATCTTCGGTTTCCTCCCACACTCCAAAGATGTGCAGGTTTGTAGGTTAATTGACTGGGTAAATGTAAAAATTGCCCCTAGTGTATGTAGGATAGTGTTAATGTGCGGGGATCACTGGGCGGCGCGGACCCGGTGGGCCGAAGGGCCTGTTTCCGCGCTGTATCTCTAAATCTAAAAAATCTAAAATCTACAAACCTGCACGCCTTTGGAGTGTGGGAGGAAACCGGTGCACCCGGAGAAAACCGTCGGGGTCACGGGAAGAACATACAAACTCCGTACAGACAGCACCCGTAGTCAGGATCGAACCTGGGTCTCTGGCGCTGTGAGGCAGCAACTCTACCGCTGCGCCACCCCACAACATAGGTCTGCAACTATGTTGAATTTGGCACGAGGCAGAATCGGATCAAGCACATGGGTTGTAGAAGCAAATCTTCCTCTGTGTGGGCTGCTGGTTTGCATGTGTTCATTCAGCTGGGGATTAGCAGTCCCTTCAACTGTAACGAACCTCTCCATACATAAGCAGGGGTGTGGGTGTTAATAGTGGAAACTGTATGTATTATGCTCACTATCATCGCTCTTGAGCTGGAGATTAGCCGCCTACTGGATCGACTGCACTCTGGATGCTGAGGAGAGTGGTAGCTCTCGCCTCAGGCCACGCTGGCCAACCTGAGGAGCACCTTCAGCAACAGACTGGTTCCACCAAGATGCAGCACAGAACGCCACAGGAGATCCTTCTTCCCTGTGGCTATCAGCTATCACACTGTTCATCTACTCCTCCCCCTTCTGTCGTGGGGTACACTGCACCCCCCCCCCCCCCCCCCCACCTTCTCAATCTTTGCACATCCCCAATCCTGGCCGTTCCACTCGTCACTCTTAATTTCTTGTGTTTTATGCCAATTTCCCTCCTGGGATAAATAAAGTTCTATTGTATCTTATTTAGATTTTCTTTAAAGATACAGCGCGGAAACAGGCCCTTCGGCCCACCGAGTCCTCGCCGCCCAGCGATCCCCGCACATTACCACTGCCCTACACACACTAGGGACAATTTATACATTTACCCAGTCAATTAACCTACATACCTGCACGTCTTTGGAGTGTGGGAGGAAACCGAAGATCTCGGAGAAAACCCACGCAGGTCACGGGGAGAACGTACAAACTCCGTACAGACGGCGCCAGTAGTAGTCAGGATCGAACCTGAGCCTCAGGCGCTGCATTCGCTGTAAGGCAGCAACTCTACCGCTGCGCCACCGTGCCGCCTTTATTAATGGGCATTCCCAAGTTTCAACCAAGGCATGATTTAGGAGTCCTGTGCCTCCCATGTGCTTTTATGTGCCGCAGTGAGATTCTTTGTTTCACCTACCGCACCAAAGGTATGCAAAGAATCGCCAAGTCAAAGGCGCTGACAGGGTTACAAAGTGTTCCGTTTGGTCCCCAATGGTCCCCCTTTCGTCTCTGACCCCTTCGAGTCTAGATGAATTGCAACACAGTGGAGTGCTGGCTGCCTTTGTGCCCTCACGATCCCTCACGAGGACTTGATTGGAAGTCGCTGTTGAAGCCCTGGCAAGACATTGTGGCACGGTAGCGCAGCGGTAGAGTTGCTGCCGCACAGCGCCAGAGACCCGGGTTCGATCCTGACTACGGGTGCTGTCTTTAATTTTAGTTTTAGAGATGCAGCACTGAAGCAGGCCCTTCGGCCCACCGAGTCAGTGCCGACCAGCAAACCCCACACATTAACTCGACACACACACTAGGGACAATTTACACATACACCAAGCCAATTAACCTACAAACCCGTACGTCTTTGGAGTGTGGGAGGAAACCGAAGATCTCGGGGAAACCCACGCAGGTCACGAGGTGAACGTACAAACTCTGTACTGACAGCACCCATAGTCGGGATCGAAACCTGGTTCCGGCGCTGTAAGGCAGCAACTCTACCACTGCACCACCGTGCGACCTCTGTACGGAGTTTGTACGTTCTCCCCATGACCTGCAAGGGTTTTGTCCAGGAGTTCCAGTTTCCTCCCACATTCTAAAAACGTACAGGTTTGTATGTTAATTGGCTTCGGTATAATTGTAAATTGTCCCTAGTGTGTGTAGGATAGCACGAGTGTACCGGTGATCGCTGGCTGGCGCAGACCTAGTGGGCCGAAGGGCCTGTTTCCGCGCTGTAGCTCTTAACTAAACTAATATTCACATGCCATGGCATGTGTCAAATTCATTCCACAGCTCAAGATGCCATTGGGAATATTTCACAAAATACTGTGTTTCGTTTACTTTAGTGATTGTAAAGAGATTTTGAACAATCTGAGACCATACAAGCCTATTTCTTTATTCGGATAGCACCAGCTAAAAACAACAGATTTTGTTTTCCCCTCTGAAAGACCTTAGTGAGTTAAGTAGTTTATACAGCTACTCAGTAAGTTAATGGCCAAATTTACAAACACACGACATATTTGGCCAAATTTACAAACACAGGCCATATTTTCAGATATTTAAAATCTATATCTATACTGTTTGTGTTGAAGTACAAATCTATGGACTTTAACTTCTGGATTGGAAAGAAAAACTTTGGAAAGGATTCCAGTACGATGATCAGGATGGTTTCCATGTGTGTGCGATCATTAGAAATGGCCGGCAAAGTGGCGCAGCAGGTAGAGCTGCTGCCTCACAGCGCCAGAGACCCGGGTTCGACTCTGAATACGGATGCTGTCTGTACGGAGTTTGGTCATTCTCCCCGTGACCTGCGCGGGTTTTCCCCGGGTGCTCCGGTTTCCTCCCACATTCCAAAGACGTGCGGGTTTGTAGATTCCTTGGCCTTTATTAATTGCCCCCTAGTGTGTAGCGTGCGAAACTGGGAATAACATAGAACTGGTGTGTGGGTGATCGATGGTTGGCGTGGACTTGGTGGGCCAATGAGTGTGTTTTCGCGCTGAGTCTCTAAACTCTAAAATAGCTACATGTCTCTCATTTTCTGGATTTGCACATGGAAACTGATCAATTGAGAGAAGGCTGTGGAGGCCAAGTCAATGGGTATTTTTTTTTTGGGTGGACATTAATGGGTTCTTGGTTAGTCCGGGTGTTAGAGGTTATGGGGAGAAGGCAGGAGAATGGGGTTGAGAGGGAAAGGTAGATATGCCATGATTAGTGGCGGAGTAGACTTGATGGGCTGAATGGCCTAATTCTGCTCCTACATCTTATGAAGTTATGACATATAGACGGACCCAAAGATCCCGTGGAACTCTAGCTTGCTATCAATCAGGCCAGAAATGAAAATAAGTGAGGAAGCTACAGAAAAAGGGGGCAGAGAAGATTTACGAGGATGTTGCCAGAACTTGTGGGCCTGAGCTATAGGGAAAGGTTGAGCAGGCAAGGACTCTATTCCTTGGAGTGCAGGAGGATGAAGGATGATCTTATGGAGGTGTACAAAATCATGAGAGCAATAGGTCTCATGATGTTGTACACCTCCCTAGACACACAGAGTCTCTTGCCCAACATAGGGGAATTGAGGACCAGAGGACATAGATTTAAGTTGAGGGGGGATAGATTTAACAGGAATCTGAGGGGTAACTTTTTCACGCAAAGGGTGGTAGACGCATGGAACGAGCTGCCAGAGGAGGTAGTTGAGGCAGGTACTATCGCAAGGTTTAAGAAACATTTACACAGGTACATGGATAGGACAGGTTTAGAGGGATATGGCCTAAACGCAGGCAGGTGGGGTTAGTGTAATGGGACACGTTGGCCGGTTTGGGCAAGTTGGGCCGGAGGGCCTGTTTCCACTTTGTAAGACTCTAAAAACAGATATGAATCTATTTTCACTGAGTAGCTCTTATTTTAGATTTAGATTTAGAGATACAGCGTGGAAACAGGCCCTTCGGCCCACCGAGTCCGCGCCACCAAGCGATCCCCGCACATTAACACTATCCTACACACACTAGGGACAATATTTACATTTTACCCAGTCAATTAACCTACATACCTGTACGTCTTTGGAGTGTGGGAGGAAACCAAAGATCTATGCGGAGAACAAGCCTTCAATAGACAATAGACAATAGACAATAGGTGCAGGAGGAGGCCATTCGGCCCTTCGAGCCAGCACCGCCATTCAATGTGATCATGGCTGAACATTCTCAATCAGTACCCCGTTCCTGCCTTCTCCCCATACCCCCTGACTCCGCTATCCTTAAGAGCTCTATCCAGCTCTCTCTTGAATGCATTCAGAGAATTGGCCTCCACTGCCTTCTGAGGCAGAGAATTCCACAGATTCACAACTCTCTGACTGAAAAAGTTTTTCCTCATCTCAGTTCTAATTTGACAATGATTCTTCAATAGGTGAAGTCCCTCTTAATTTCTAAGGAGCACAATAGTCAGCCAACATCAGTATAAAACCTCAAGATGGATTGCTTACACGGACATTGTTAAAGGATTTGCTGTCCTATTTTCTCATTCTGCTGACCACTGTGTAAGTGATTATTTGAAAGGTTCCAAGTCAATAGTTGCCAATGTCTATTGATGTTTACGACTCTGTAGATGACTGTAGGTGACCCAGGTTTCACTGGGTTGCTGAGAACTCAATCCCATTGTTCATTCCAACAAAGATAACATGAGTATGTCACTTTGTAGGACATTCTTCATTAGGTTGGGGTTTTTTAAAAATCCTTTCTCAGTACAATTAGCAGCAGATGTGAGTCTCAACACAGGTCCCAGTGGAAATAAACCCCCTGGATTATAGAGCCTCTGCATATGGCGATTCTTATTATTAATAGCAATTAAAAAGCGAGTGGGGGGTGAAATTGAACTTATTTAACAGCTTGCCCGGCAGATCAAGGGAAGAAAGACGAAACGTTGGAGTAAATTTATACTTCAAAATGACTTGTGTCTCACTTTCATTCAGTGAAAGTGAGCTGAATAACATCGACTAATATGAAAATCATATTATTTCCAAAGTGCACCATACACAAGGAAATTAGCCAGATGGGAGGCTTTCAACAGGTGGAGCCAGTCTGTCTTCACTCTTACTTAGGGTAATGGAAGCAATGCAGGGATAGCGTCATGGAGTGATACAGCTTGGAAACAGGCCCTTCAGCCCAACTTGTCCACGCTGGCCAACTTGTCCCATCTACACTAGTCCCAGCTACCTGGGTTTGGCCCATGTCCCTCTAAACCTGTCCAATCTATGTACCTGTCCTGATGTTTCTTAAATGTTGCGATAGTCCCTGCCTCTACGACCCCCCTCCTGCAGCGTGTTCCGTACACCCACCACCCTTTGCGTGAATAAGTTACACTTCAGGTTTCAAGTGGGGTCCCTTCTTCAGACTCAGGGAATGTTGCCTATCCACGTTCTCCAGAGATGCTGCCTGATCTTCTGAATTACTCCAGCACTTTGTGTCCCATGCAAGACGCCAACATCTGCAGTTCCTTGAGTTTAAATGAACCTTTCTGTTCCAGCTTGTGTCGGAGCGGAGAGAGCTGTTGGGCACTTAACTCTCCCACTGGACATACATACCAAGGCGAGACAGTCAACTAAATGCCTACTTGTGGTTAACCCATGTCTAGTACACCAGCATACCATCTTAGCTCTGGGCTAGCGGTCAGGATCACTAACCTGTACGAACCTGTAAATGTTGAATCCATCCCTGGTGGCCGAGGAAATTAAAATTCAAATAATTAATTAGATTTGGAATTTGAAAACAAGTCTGCCTCAGTAATGGTGACCATGAAACTATTGAATCCATTAGATATAACTTCAAAACAAAAACTAGTTTGCTCATGACTTCAGGTAAGGAAAGATGCCCTTCCAACCATTTGACCTGTACCTGACCCAATGTGTGTTGACTTTTAACCCTCTCCTCAATTTAAGGGCAATCAGAGCCAAATTATAAATTATAAAATTATAAATACTGGCATTTCCAGTAAGTTGAGTAGGAAAATAACTGCAGATGCTGGTATGAATCGAAGGTATCGCAAAATGCTGGAGTAACTCAGCGGGTCAGGCAGCATCTCTGGAGAGAAGGAATGGGTGACGTTTCGGGTCGAGACCCTTCTTCAGTCTGAGAGTCAGGGGAGAGGGAAACGGGAAATGTCGACGGTGATGTGGAGAGATGTGGTCTCGACCCGAAATGTCACCCATTCCATCTCTCCAGAGATGCTGCCTGACCCCCTGAGTTACTCCGGCATTTTGCGATACGGCATTTCCAGTAATATCAGTTTAGTTGAGTTGTTTTCAGTTTAGCTTCGTTTTGTTTAGTTTATTGTCACGTGCACCGAGGTACAGTGAAAAATCATTTTGTTGCGTGCTAACCAGTCAGTGGAAAGACAATACGTGATTACATTCGAGCCGTCCACAGTGTACAGATTGAGGGTCAAGGGAAAAAAGTATTCAGCATCGAACCCAGGTCTCTGGCGCTGTCAGGCAGCAGCACTACCGCTGTGCCACCGTGCCACTCCTACGTGACACATTTCCGAGTCCGGGTATTGTGTGACTTTTTAAAAAAAATATCCAAAATGCTTTTATTCAATTATACACGAATACAGAGTAACATAGAAACATAGAAACATAGAAAATAGGTGCAAGAGTAGGCCATTCGGCCCTTCGAGCCTGCACCGCCATTCAATATGATCATGGCTGATCATAGACAATAGACAATAGACAATAGACAATAGGTGCAGGAGTAGGCCATTCAGCCCTTCGAGCCAGCACCGCCATTCAATGCGATCATGGCTGATCACTATCAATCAGTACCCCGTTCCTGCCTTCTCCCCATACCCCCTCACTCCGCTATCCTTAAGAGCTCTATCCAGCTCTCTCTTGAAAGCATCCAACGAACTGGCCTCCACTGCCTTCTGAGGCAGAGAATTCCACACCTTCACCACCCTCTGACTGAAAAAGTTCTTCCTCATCTCCGTTCTAAATGGCCTACCCCTTATTCTCAAACTGTGGCCCCTTGTTCTGGACTCCCCCAACATTGGGAACATGTTATCTGCCTCTAATGTGTCCAATCCCCTAATTATCTTATATGTTTCAATAAGATCCCCCCTCATCCTTCTAAATTCCAGTGTATACAAGCCCAATCGCTCCAGCCTTTCAACATACGACAGTCCCGCCATTCCGGGAATTAATCTAGTGAACCTACGCTGCACGCCCTCCATAGCCCTCCATCCAACTCAGTATCCCGTACCTGCCTTCTCTCCATACCCCCTGATCCCTTTAGCCACAATGTGTGTTTAAAAACAAAACCTAAAGGTGGACTGTGGAAACCAACTGTGGAAACCAACAACTACAGCTACAAAATCAAGACTGCCATTGGCAGTTTACAATCAAATCAAAGAGTTATCAGATCAAAATATTGTCAACGCTATGTGCGATACACTCGACCACCCCGGTGACCAGCGTTCACGGAAGGCCACCAGAGTTCCCGTGGACACCGCGTGTTCCCTCTACAGGGACACGCGGGCACGGACGTGGGCCCGAGAGAGGGGCAGGCAGTCAACTCGGGCAGAACCCTCAACCGCCCGCTGCCTGGACCCACAAATGGCCATCTTGGCCAGGCCCAGGAGCAATCCGACAGGAAGAAGCACCCCTCCCCCCCCTCCCTCCCTCCCTCCCGACCCTCCCCCCCTCTGAACCGGGTAACCAAAGATCAGGTGAGTGGGGCTAAAGTGCAGAGAAAACCTGAGGAGCAGCCCCTTCAGACAGTGGCATTGTGTGACTTGGGTGGCAACATTCTGTTGATCATGTTCCATGCCGCCGAAGCCTTTGTCCTTTATAATCAAACGGGGTTCCTCCCCACACACGTGTTTGGGACGTGGGAGCAAACCGGAGCACCCGGAGAAAGCCCGCACAGTCACGGGGGGAACATACAAACTTTGGATTGACATAATACCATAGTCAGGGTTGAACCCGGGCCTCCGGCGCTGTGAGGCAGCAACTCGACCGCTGTGCCACTGTTGTGCCACCCTGTTAGATGCTATTCCCTGAGGAGCTTATGTCATTGTAAAAGTACAGCATTGTAAAAGTACAGATCGGAGTAGGTGGGAGCAAGGAAATTAAAGGCACTTGAGCAGACCAGAGTTATACTGCCTCCTGAAGATTGCAGGAGATTTAATGATGTTTTTAGTCAGAAAGCCACCCATAATGTGCCATCACGTCCAGACACATCCACTCCCTTGTCAGCTGCACACGGGAATGGCACAGACCTGACGGGATGTGTGCGATGTTTGAACTGTGGTTTCATGCAGAGCTCCACAAGCTGTCAAGTCAGTGCCTTTATCAGATACAAAAGGGAAATGTGCCCCAAGTTTTCATTTGAATTTGTACCGTTCCTTAAAAACTGAAAGTCTTAACACGTCTATGTGAAAGTGGGTGCTGAAAAGAGATCGTAAGACCCTGGTGTATTATATGGATTACCCTGATAATTCCCCAATAGTTTTTGTACCTCTCCACGTGCCTTTGTAAATTGCCCCCCCCCCCAAACCGGGTCAAATAAAGCGTTTTTGAACTTGAACTTGAATTGTGAAAACAAGTAATTGATGCGAAAGTGGGATTGCATGGACCTAGTGTGAGGAGGTACATGATGGTTGGCGTGGACTCGATGGGCCGAAGGGCTAGTCTCATGCTGTATCTTTAGACTTTAGAGATACAGCGCGGAAACAAGCCCTTCGACCCACCGATTTTAAGCAGACCAGTAGAAGAAAATAACTGCAGATGCTGGTACAAATCGAAGGTATTTATTCACAAAATGCTGGAGTAACTCAGCAGGTCAGGCAGCATCCCAGGAGGGAAGGAATGGGTGACGTTTCGGGTCGAGACCCTTCTTCAAGCAGACCAGTGATCACCTCCCGACCAGTGATTTCCCCACTAGCACTATCCTATACACTAGCTCAATCTCAATGGTGCTCTGGGACAATAGACGACAGACAATAGGTGCAGGAGTAGGCCATTCGGCCCTTTGAACCAGTACCGCCATTCACTGTGATCATGCCTGGCCATCCACAATCAGTACCCCGCTCCTGCCTTCTCCCCATACCCCCTGACTCCGCTATCTTTAAGAGCTCTATCTAACTCTCCCTTGAAAGCATCCAGAGAATCGGCCTCCCCTGCCTTCTGAGGCAGAGAATTCCACAGATTCACAACTCTCTGGGTGATTCCGCAGATTCACAACTCTGGAACAATTCACAATTTTTACCGATGTTAATTAACCTACAAAGCTGCACGTCTTTGGGGTGTGGGGGGAAACCGGAGCACCCGGAGAAAACCCACGCGGTGGCTGGGAGATCATACAAACCCCGTACAGAACATACAAACTCCATACAGACAGCACCTGTGGTCAGGATCAAACCCAGATCTCTGGCGCTGTAAGGCAGCAACTCTACCGCTGCGCCACCGTGCCGCCCCATAAACTCAATCACTTCATCTAAAACTAAATCTAAAGTATCATACTGTGTTCAGATGGATGTAGAAAGTGCCATGCAGTTTTTGGAAGAAGAGGCAATTTATCCCCAGTATCCCAGCCAATATTTCCCCCTAAGCCGACATCAAACATTACCGATCAGCTTTCCATTATTAACTGTCGGGAGTCTGATGTGCAAAGATTGGCACTTGTATTTTTCATACAATCAGTGCACTTCCAACGTAGTTAACTGCCTGTGAAACCTGTGGGATTTCTACTGTAGTTTAGAGATTCAACGTGGAAACAGGCCCTTTGGCCCACTGAGTCCACGCCAACCATCGATCACCTATACACCCGTTCATCGTTATCCCAGTTTCGAATCCCACACACCGAGGGCAATTGACAGTAGCCAATTGACCGACAAAACCTGCACGTCTTTGGAATGTGGGAGGAAACCGGAGCGCCCGGAAAAAAAACCCACGCGGTCACGGGGTGAACGTACGGGCAGCACCCGTGGTCAGGATCGAACACGAGTCTCTGGCGCTGTAAGGCAGCAGCTCTACCGTCATGAAAGATGCTATACAAATGCAAACATTTACGCTTAAAAAAAAACCCAACAACAATTTAAGTGGAAATGTGTGTTTCCCTTTCCTCACATGAGTGTACCAGATACCATAAACCCGTAATTTGTTTTATGGTAAACATTTAATTTTGAGATAAATTACAGGCTGTTCATATGCCACACATTCCACTGGAAATCCATACCTGAACTTAGCGAGGTATTTGTTTCATCGTAAACTTGTAGAGAGCATGCTGAGGTGAAGCCCGACAAGAAGTATTTTGCGCTCATGAATGGGGTCGATTGTTTAGACGCGCAGAATATGTTTCTAGTTTCGAGGGGAGACCACAATTAGTGGCTGTGAATTTAAGATGGCCGCAAATCCATGACGGAATTTGCGAACATACTTCTTCGTGAAGCGGGCGGTTTGATTGAGGAGCCTGCCACCACACGCAGTAAATGTGCAAAGAAAGCACACAGATAAAAGAGAAAGGGAGCGGAATATTACACGCGATTGGGTTTGGAGCAAGACTCTTGCGAAGCAGGGCCACTGGCATGAACCGGCTGGTCTTGTTATAAATACGCTGCCATATCCGATACCCTCACCGAGGGATTAGTCTTTTAGGAAGGTTTCACTGACAGGAAGGCTCATGTACAAAATAATCTTCACTCAAGTTAGGCACCAGGGAGTCGTTTGGGTGCAAGGTGACCCAAAGGTGACCAAAACCAACCCCACCCTATGAAGAATACTCGCAATCCTTTTCACCGCTCGACCAAAGATTCCAAAAGGAGTTTGATCGATAGATTGAAAGATGCAGCATGGAAACAGGTCACAAGCTCATAAGGATCAGGAGTAGAATTAGGCCATTTGGCCCATCAAGTCCACTCCGCCATTCAATCATGGCTCATCTCCTAAGCCCATTCTCCTGCCTTCTCCCCATAACCTCTAAAACTCGTCCTTCAGCTCAGCGAGTCCACGCCGACCTTCGATCCACCCATTCACCCTAGCATGCAGGTACAGCAGGCAGTGAAGAAAGCCAATGGAATGTTGGCCTTCATAACAAGGGGAGTTGAGTTTAGGAGCAAAGAAGTCCTTCTGCAGTTGTATAGGGCCCTAGTGAGACCGCACCTGGAGTACTGTGTGCAGTTTTGGTCTCCAAATTTGAGGAAGGATATTCTTGCTATTGAGGGTGTGCAGCATAGGTTTACTAGGTTAATTCCCGGAATGGCGGGACTGTCGTATGTTGAAAGACTGGAGTGACTAGGTATTGTATACACTGGAATTTAGAAGGATGAGAGGAGATCTTATCGAAACGTATAAGATTATTAAGGTGTTGGACACGTTAGAGGCAGGAAACATGTTCCCAATTTTGGGGGAGTCCAGAACCAGGGGCCACCGTTTAAGATTAAGGGGTAGGCCATTTAGAACGGAGATGAGGAAAAACTTTTTCAGTCAGAGAGTTGTGAATCTGTGGAATTCTCTGCCTCAGAAGGCAGTGGAGGCCAAGTCTCTGAATGCATTCAAGAGAGAACTAGATAGAGCTCTTAAGGATAGTGGAGTCAGGGGGTATGGGGAGAAGGCAGGAACGGGGTACTGATTGAGAATGATCAGCCATGATCACATTGAATGGTGGTGCTGGCTCGAAGGGCTGAATGGCCTCCTCCTGCACCTATTGTCTATTGTCTATTGTTTTCTCGGATTGGGACCCTTCTTCAGACATTTCAGAAAGAGTCTGGTTCCCATCTGAATCGACAGTCTGAAGAAGGGTCCTGACCCGAAATGTCATCCATCTGTGTTCTCCAGAGATGCTGCTTGATTCCTGCAATTTGTGTCTATTACTGTAAACCAGCATCTGCAGTTCCTTGCTTCCACTCGACAGTAAGCCTTCGTGATAATAGACCTCTTATTTCTGTTATAGTGGACGGACCTACCAACGGCTGTCTGCGCCACCCCTAGTTCGTGCCGCATCCAGGCTGGACCTACTGCCGCCACACTCATGTGGACCCCTGGCGTGTTATCCCTTGCCATGTTTGAGGGGTGTCTCCACCGCACCCTGCCCCCCCCCCCCCCCATGCCCCCCCCCCAATATGCAGCAGCTGAAGGACTCTAAACTGTGGTCCTCCCCCACAGAGCCTTGTCGTTGGCTGCACCGAGCTTCAGTGCGTCCCTCAGCACGTAGTCCTGCAGTCTGGAGCGGTCCAGTGGGCAACATTCACCGACGGACAGCTTGCTCCGCTGGGAGACACAAAATGCTGGGGTAACTCAGCGGGGCTGGCAGCATCTCGGGAGAGAAGGAACGGGCGACGTCTCGGGTCGAGACCCTTCTTCAGCCATCTGGCTCTGCTGGGAGGTCAACAAGGTTTGGGCCGACCAAAGAGCATCTTTCACCGAGTTGATGGCCTTCCAGCTACACTTGATGCCCACCAACCTTGGTGCATATAATCGGGTCGCAACAGGGATTGGGAATAGATTGGGTGGAGGCACAGAGTCTTTTGCCCAGAGTAGGGGAACCGAGAACCAGAGGACATAGGTTTAAGGTGAGCGGGGAAAGATTTGATGGGAACCTGAGGGGTAACATTTTCACGCAAAGGGTGGTGGGTGTATGGAACGAGCTGCTGGAGGAGGCAGTTGGGGCAGGGACTATTGCAACGTTTAAGAAACATTTAGACAGGTACATGGATAGGACAGGTTTAGAGGGATATGGGCCAAATGCAGGTAGGTAGAACTAGTGGAATTGGGACATGTTGGTTGATGTGGGTAAGTTGGGCCGAAGGGCCTGTTTCCATGCTGTAAGAGACTATGACTCTAAAGGGTCTTGACCCGAAACGTCACCCGTTCCTTCTCTCCAGAGGTGCTGCCTGTTCTGTAGAGTTACTCCAGCATATTGTGTCTATCTTCGGTTTAAACCAGCATCTGCAGTTCCTTCCTACGCAAGCTATAACATGGATTAGGTCAGGCTGCTCGGCCTCAATTGGAGTGTGGAAGAGGAAGGGAATCTCAAGGGAAAAATGCGAAACAGCAAAACAAAACAAAAAAATAGTTTCCCACAGGCTTTACCACTTTTACTTTATATGAGAATAGCAACAGGAATGGCATTTCTTTATTTGCTACAGCAAAATAAGACCATAAACTGAAGGATCTGTCTGTTTCTCATACATGTTCATCCATTTGCAACTGAATAGCACAGTAGGGCGGCACAGTGGCGCAGCGGTAGAGTTGCTGCCTCACAGCGCCAGAGACCCGAGTTCGATCCTGACTACAGGTGCTGTCCGACGGAGTTTGTACGTTCTCCCCGTGACCTGCGTGGGTTTTCTGTGGGCGTTCCGCTTTCCTTCAAGGATGTGCAGGTTTGTAGGCTAATTGGCTTTGGGAGAACTGTAAAATTGTCCCTGGTGCGTGTAGGATAGCGTTTAAGGTTGCCAACTTTCTCACGCCCAAATAAGAGACAAGGTGACTTCACCACCCCGTGCCCCACAGGACCTCACCCAGCCAGCGGCCACACGCTCCCGCTCCACCAATGGCGGCCGCCCGGGCCGGGAAGCGGGTCGCTACGCAACCTCCGTTAGGCGGCGCCCGGGCCTACGGGCCTACACTCTCCGGGCCTACTGCCATTCCCGGGCCTACAGTGTCCGGGCCTACAGTGTCCGGGCCTACAGTGTCCGGGCCGACAGTGTCCGGGCCGACAGTGTCCGGGCCTACAGCTCCCCCTGGGCCTAATATGGGACAAGGGCAGTCCCGTACGGGACAAGCCAATTTAGCCCAAAATACAGGATGTCCCGGCTAATACGGGATAGCTTGCAACCCTAAAAGCGTTAGTGTGTGGGGATCGCTGGTCGGCATGGGTTCGGTCGGCTGATGGGCCTATTTCCACACTAAATTAAAACTAAACTTAAAATACCACAGAACTGCTCCCAGGGCAGTCACTGGGAAGTAAATATTACATTGCCAGGATTTTAATTTTGCTTATGCATGGAATATGCATAAATTCCCCTTTTCCCTCCCCTCACAAGTTTTGAAGTCTTTCTGTGCAGTCAGCCTTGCATTACGTGAGAGAGTATACAGTATTAGTTATGCAAGGAATGTCTTTGATCAGGAGTTTATGGAAAGCCAAGAAACTAATCCACTCCAACAGACTGCTGGTGCCACCGGTACAAGCCCTCAGCTGGCCACAGAAATAAAGTGAATGAGAACAAGGTCGAGTTGTTGCCATGCAGCACTTACAGTGCCAGAGACCCGGGTTCGATCCTGACCACGGGTGCTTGTCTGTCTGGAGTTTGTACGTTCTCCCCGTGACCAGCGTGAGTTTTCTCCGAGACCTCCCCTTTCCTCCCACACTCCAAAGACGTGCAGGTTTGTAGGTATAAGTGTAAATTGTCCCTTGTGTGGGTGCCGGGTAGTGTAAAAGTGCGGGGATCGCTGGGCGGCACGGACTCAATGGGCCGAAGTGCCTGTTTCCGCGCTGTATCTCTAAACTTAACTACACTAAACATAACGTCAGGGGTTACATTTTACTGAATTCAACGTAAAATAATTAAAGGGAGTGAAAAGTCACAGAGTGGCGCATTATTCTGATTCAACCACTCCCAGACCGAAATATGAAAGGGTTTCAGTTTCCCACTGTCTCCGATAACACACACTGAATTAGAAAATACTCTTTTCCCTCCTCATGTTTTCAGCATTTAGCATTCTTGGGGATATTAAGATACAGGAAGCATGCTTGAATTCTCCAACTTATTGGCATAAAGTTTAGAGGAATTTTATATACAAACCCAGCAGAGATTTCCGATTCCATGCACTCGTTGCATGCTTCAAAAGATCCATCATCGTACCAGTGCCAAAGAATGCCTCTCCAGCGTGTTTGAATGACTACCGACCGGTGGCCCTCACCTCGGTGGTCATGAAATGCTTCGAGAGGCTGA
This sequence comes from Rhinoraja longicauda, assembly GCF_053455715.1. NCBI lineage: Eukaryota > Metazoa > Chordata > Chondrichthyes > Rajiformes > Arhynchobatidae > Rhinoraja > Rhinoraja longicauda. The sequence continues at coordinate 37,800,820 of NC_135970.1, forward strand.
TCAAGAAGCACATCTGTGCCCTCCTCCCTCACAATATGGACCCGCTGCAGTTTGCATACCGTCCGAACAGGTCCACGGATGATGCAGTCTCCCAGGTTCTGCACACCGCTCTCTCTCATCTGGACAGCCAGAAGGGGGGCTATGTGAGGATGCTGTTCATTGACTTTAGTTCAGCTTTCAATACAATAGTCCCCACCAGACTGGCTGAGAAGCTGCTGGAACTGGGGCTTAGCACCCCTCTGTGTGCCTGGGTCCTGGACTTTCTCACCGCCTGGCCCCAAGTGGTTAAGATGGGGGAACACACATCTAACCCCCTCACCCTGAACACAGGATCCCCCCAGGGTTGCGTCCTTAGCCTTCTACTGTACTCCCTGTACACACATGACTGTGTGGCCAGGTTCAGCTCCAACTCCATCATCAAGTTTGCTGATGACACTGTGGTGGTGGGCCGGATCTCCGATAACGATGAGAAGGCCGACCGGGAGGAGGTGGCTGATCTGGCACTCTGGTGTCAGGACAACAGCCTCCTCTTGAATGTCAAAAAAACTAAGGAGCTGATTGTGGACTTTAGAAGGGCTCAACATCTGAGGACGTACACGCCACTGAAGATAAATGGGATTACTGTGGATAGGGTGAGCAGCTTTAAATACCTGGGAGTCCACATCACAGAGGATCTGTCATGGACAACACACATTGCCACACTGGTGAGTAAGGCAAGGCTGCGCCTTTACCACCTCAGACAGCTGAGGAAATTCAGAGTCTCTCTGAGGATCCCTCAGTGCTTCTACTCTGGGGCTGTAGAAAGTATCTTGTCCGGCAACATCTCAATCTGGTTTGGGAACAGCTCTGCCCAGGACAGGAAGGCTCTGCGGAGAGTAGTGCATTTGGCTGAAAGCACCATGGGAACTACACTCGCCCCCCCTGCAGGACCTATACATCAGGAGGTGCAGATCCAGAGCCAGCAACATTATGGGGGACCCCTACCACCCCAGCAACGGACTGTTCCAGCTGCTACGGTCAGGCAAACGCCTCCACTGTAACGCTGTGAAAACGGAGAGGATGAGACGGAGTTTCTTCCCACAGGCCATCAGGACTGTTAACTCTTATATCACCAGGGACTAATTTACTGTATTAATTCATTTTTTGTGTTGTGTTTAAAAAAATAATTCTATTCTGTTTTGTAGTTTAGCACAATCCGCAGGCGTTGCCACTTTCATTTCACTGCACATCTTGTATATGTATGTGACAAATAAAGTAGACTTGACTTGCAAAGGACTAATCTGAGCATTATCTCAATCTGAATATTAAGTTGAATGAGTCTGATGGTTGTGCATTGATCGTAACTCGGCACTGCCGAGAAGTCAAGAACTGGAATACAACACCTAGGACATTGTGTCTGTATTTTGATCATCAAGTTACAAATGCCACAAGCTTCAGATCGAAGATATTTATTCACAAAATGCTGGAGTAACTCAGCAGGTCAGGCAGCATCTCAGGAGAGAAGGAATGGGTGACATTTCAGGTCGAGACACTTCTTCAGACAAGCCTCAGATAACCAACGATAAACACAAACCGTGACCAATGTTCTATTGAACCTCCCTCTTTTGAAATATCCATCTCTTTCAGCGACTGACTGGTTTGTTGGGTACTTCCTGGATTTTCTCAATCTTATTTCAGATCAATAGACCGTAAGAATCAGTGACTAGCGCTATCCCACACACACACTAGGGACAATTTACTTTTTTTTAAAAATCAAAGCCAATTGAAGCCACAAACCTGGAAGTCTTTTGGAGTGTGGGAGGAAACCGGAGAACCTGGGGAAAACCCACGCAGGTCCCTGGGAGAGCATACAAACTCCGTACAGACAGCACCCGTGGTCAGGATCGATCCCGGGTCTCTGCCGCTGCGCTTCCGAGCCATCCCTTTAGAGAGCCATAGGGTCAGACATCACAGAAACAGACCCTTCAGACCACCATGACCTTGCTGATCATCAAGCAACCACTTACACCAATTGTCCCTAGTGTGTGTAGGGTGGTGTTAATGTGTGGGAGATCGCCGGTCGGTGCGGGCTCGGTGGGCCGAGGAGCCTGTTTCCGTGCTGCATCTCTAAACTAAACGAAGCATGAATGCTCTGTATTTTAAGCAAGGCGAGCCTGTTTTTTGTCCCCCATCCCCTTTGCTCTAAAGACAACTGTTCTGGGATCAATCCGACCAGCTCCCAGCCTAAGAATACAACCCTCCTCCTCCTTCATCCCTGTGGCTCATTTCAGAACAGCATTATTCGTTGATCCGGCAAATCACTGAAAAAGGAAGGATTTTTCAACTAAATTATTAATACGACTGCACAAATCGCCCTCTGTGAAGCGCAACAAAAAAAAATGTAACGGCTCAACCTTAAGAATCAAGACGGAGTGTTCTGAAAGAGCAGGGAATGTTGAAAGGGGCATTATCTGATTTGTAGTGGCTTTGAAATAAAGCCGAGGTGGATTGACAAAGGGAATGCTTGCAGGTTGCATGCATTCACAAAGGTTGAAGGTGAACATTCACCAGGCCACCAGCCTTCCTAATTGCCACAGCATAGTGGTAGTAAAAATTTCTTTCATCAGCTTCATTTGATATACGTTGGCGGACAGATCGTTTATCAACTTCCTGCACTTTGCAAAAGCTTTTGTCCTGAAATGTCATTCAAATTGAAATTCCATATTGACCAGAAGAAGCACCATTTTTTTATTTTTTTTCCGCGTTTCCTACGCATTCCTGAGGTAAATGTACAAAGGGACACGTTCCCCCAAAACTAAGCATTCAGCGAGGTGCTGATTTGTCGACATCTGGAAATCTCATCTGCTCTTTTTTGCTCTGAGTCCTGTCTTCCAAAATCGTTTGGGTTTGAGTTTAGTTTTTTGTCACGTGTACTGAGGTACAGTGAAAAGCGTTTGTAGCGTGCTAACCAGTCAGTGGACAATCCATGATTATAATCGACCCATACGCACGGTAGCGCAGCGGTAGAGTTGCTGCTTTACAGAGAATGCAGCGCCGGAGACTCAGGTTCGATCCTGACTACGGGTGCTGCACTGTAAGGAGTTTGTACGTTCTCCCCGTGACCTGCGTGGGTTTTCTCCGAGATCTTCGGTTTCCTCCCACACTCCAAAGACGTACAGGTATGTAGGTTAATTGGCTGGGTAAATGTAAAAAAAAATTTTTTAAATTGTCCCTAGGATAGTGTTAATGTGCGGGGATCACTGGGCGGCACGGACTTGGTGGGCCGAAAAGGCCTGTTTCCGGCTGTATATATATGATATGATATGATATGATTCACAGTGTACAGGTACATGATAAAGGAAACAACGTGAATAGTGTTTAGTGTAAGATAAAGTCCAGTAAAATCCGATTAAAGATAGTCCGAGTCCTAATCCAAATCCATGAAGAAGGGACTATACGTTATAAACTTTCTCCAAGCACTCTAAATCTACCCTTTGTGAACGGATTATGTTAAGTTTACTTTCAATTTATTCTTGACAATTAGAGTCGTGCAGCCTGGAAACAGGCCATTCGGTCCACCAAGTCCACGCCGACCAGCGATCCCCGCACACTTACATTTTCCTACACACACTAGGGACAATTTTACATTTATACCAAGCCTACAAACCTGCACGTCTTTGGAGTGTTGGAGGACACCAGAGCTTCCTGGAGAAAATCCACGCAGGTCACGGGGAGAACTTACAAACTCCGTACAGGCAGCACCTATGATCAGGATCGAACCCGGGTCTCTGGCGCTGTGAGGCAGCAACTCTACCGCTGCGCCACCGTGCCTCCTGTACTTATCTAACTGCTTCTTAAATGGTGCGATAGTACTTGCATTGAATACCTGCAAGGATTTGCGAATCTATATACTAAAACTCTTGTTTGTTTGTTTGTTTGTTTGTTTGTTCCTGAACTACAGCCAAAACGGTACACGATAGCATGACAATTCTAGGCCCACCTTACTCACCGTCGTCCCTTTGGTGCTAATGGAAGTTTCATTGAAACCGGTGTTATATTTTTAAAGTTATTCACATTTTAAAGTTGAAATTTATCCCCTAGGGAGGGAGGGGGTGAAGGGAAGAGGGTGGAGGAGGTAGGATAAAGGGGGTTGAGGGGGATGGAGTGGGGAGGAGGGGAATGGGGGGAAGGGGGGAGGGGGAGGGGAGGGGAAGCGAGGGAGGGGGAGGGGGGGAGGAGAGGGTGCTGCACCAATGCAGGAGAGGTTTGGGCCCAACGGGTCCACTTGGTCTAGTAACTTATAAATCTCTTTGTGTCTATCTTTGGTTTAAATCAGCATCTGCAGTTCCTTCCTCTTTGGTTTCTCTGATCTCTGCCAAATTACATGCTTTAGCAAATTCTTGCCAGTGCATAAACATAACAATTTTGGAAAAAAAATTGGGCGACACGGTGGCGCAGCGGTAGAGTTGCTGCCTTAATAGTGCTTGCAGCACCAGAGACATGGGTTCGATCCCGACCACGGGCGCTGTCTGTACGGAGTTTGTACGTCCTTCCCGTGACCTGCGTGGGTTTTCTCCGAGATCTTCGGTTTCCTCCCACACTCCAAAGACAATAATGACTTCAATATTAAGAGATCATTTTACACTTCGAGAGGAGGCTAGAATGTTTATACACTTGAGATCTCTGTACTTATTGTCAACAGTCAGTCATTTTTAGTCCCATGTGGGTAGAATGCAAAGGAGAATTCCCAAGAATGTAATTTTTTTTAGATTTATTTTTTAGATTTAGAGATACAGCGAAGAAACAGGCCCTTCGGCCCACCCAGTCCGCGCAGCCCAGCGATCCCCACACACTAACACTACCCTACACACACTATGGACAATTTTTGCATTTACCCAGTCAATTAACCTACAAACCTGTACGTCTTTGGAGTGTAGGAGAAAACGAAAGATCTCGGCGAAAACCCACGCAGGTCACGGGGAGAACGTACAAACTCCGTACAGACGGGATGGAACCCGGGTCTCCGGCGCTGCATTCGCTGTAAGGCAGCAACTCTACCGCTGCGCCACCGTGCCGCCTTTGTCTTTAATATGGTACGATAATCCCTCGCCTTCGCTGCGAACAAGCATCGAAGCAATGATCATTAAGGCCCAGCTTCGAGGCATTTCCATCCCTTAAGACCATTCGGTCTTTCCACAAAGAACTGCAGATGCTGGGCGTCAGGGGATATGGGGTGAAGGCAGGAGAATGTGTTTAGGAGGGAAAGAAAGATCAGCCATGATAGAATGGCAGAGTAGTCTTGATGGGCCGAATGGCGTAAATATGCTCATTTCACTTAAGAACTTATGAACAAAAATAGACACAAAAGGCTGGAGTAACTCAATGGGTCAGGCAGCATCTCTGGAGAACACGATGACAGCAACCAGGCACGGTGGCACAGCGGTAGAGTTGCTGCCTTACAGCGCCAGACACCCAGGTTCAATCCTGACTATGGGTGCCGTCTGCAGGGAGTTTGAACGTTCTCCCACGGGTTTTCTCCGGGTGCTCTGGTTTCTTCCCACCCCCCCCCCAAAGACCTACGGGTTTGTTGGTTAATTGGCTTCGGTAAAATTGTGGATTGTCACTGGTGTGTCGGATAGTGCTAGTGTATCGTGCTTTGATGCCTCTGTTTATTTTGCCCAACGGGAACAGAGAGAAGAAGGAATGACTAGGGTGGGACAGACTTCGAACACACACAAAACAAAATATCATAAACTCAATGGAATGCCAAGCCCTTTCTTTTATCTCGAAGGCCAGAATACAAGGGGTTATAATTTTTGCAATGGCAGCAAAATAGCTGGTGAGACCAAACCCGGAGTATTTCAAAGGTAGACACAAAATGCTGGAGTTAACTCAGCGGGTCAGGCAGCATCTCAGGTGGGAAGGAATGGGTGATGTTTCGGGTCAAAGGACAATAGACAATAGGTGCAGGAGTAGGCCGTTCGGCCCTTCGAGCCAGCACCACCATTCCATTGGTCTGAAGAAGGGTCTCGACCCGAAACGTCACCCATTCCTTTTCTCCTGAGATGCTGCCTGACCCGCTGAGTTCCTCCAGCATTTTGTGTGTCTACCTTCGATTTAAACCAGCATCTGCAGTTTTTTCTTCCTACACATCTTACCGGAGTGTTTCAAGGTCTGTCCAAATGTTTGACTGCCAAGAAAGGTCCTTTTGAAGTATCGGCACTGCAACAATGATGTTCAGTGGCTTGTTTGTGCAGAGCCAGGTTCCGAAATAACTCAGTGAGAATGAGCGATTGTTCAGTTTAGTTTAGAGATACAGCGTGGAAACAGGCCCCTCGACCCACCGAGTCATATCATATCATATCATATCATATATATACAGCCGGAAACAGGCCTTTTCGGCCCTCCAAGTCCATGCCGACCATCGATCCCCGCACACTAACACTATGAATACACTGGAATTTAGAAGGATGAGAGGAGATCTTATCGAAACATATAAGATTATTAAGGGGTTGGACACGTTAGAGGCAGGAAACATGTTCCCAATGTTGGGGGAGTCCAGAACAAGGGGCCACAGTTTAAGAATAAGGGGTAGGCAATTTAGAACTGAGATGAGGAAAAACTCTTTCAGTCAGAGAGTTGTGAATCTGTGGAATTCTCTGCCTCAGAAGGCAGTGGAGGCCAATTCTCTGAATGCATTCAAGAGAGAGCTGGATAGAGCTCTTAAGGATAGCGGAGTCAGGGGGTATGGGGAGAAGGCAGGAACGGGGTACTGATTGTGAATGATCAGCCATGATCACATTGAATGGCGGTGCTGGTTCGAAGGGCCGAATGGCCTCCTCCTGCACTTATTATCTATTGTCTACTATCCTACACACACGCACTAGGGTCAATTTACAATTATACCGAAACCATTTAACCTACAAACCTGTAAGTTTTTGGAGCGTGGGAGGAAACCGGAGCACCCCAGAGAAAACCCACGCTGCCACGGGGAGAACGTACAAACTCCGTACAGACAGCGCCCGTTGTCAGGATCAAGCCCGGATCTCTGGCGCTGTGAGGCGGCAACTCTACCGCTGCACCACCAGCTCTTCTCCAAGAAGCCCTTCTTGCTTAAGTCCATACTCCGCCACCTCCAGTTTAAATTCCATTTGGAATATTCTGGAGGACCAAGAACCGAGAATCAAGAGCCACCATGCCGCTATTAATAGATGCGGGCCAGTTTACAAATGATAACGCACCGCACCTGGAGTACTGTGTGCAGTTTTGGTCTCCAAATTTGAGGAAGGATATTCTTGCTATTGAGGGCGTGCAGCATAGGTTTACTAGGTTAATTCCCGGAATGGCGGGACTGTCATATGTTGAAAGACTGAAGCGACTAGGCTTGTATACACTGGAATTTAGAAGGATGAGAGGGGATCTTATCGAAACGTATAAGATTATTAAGGGGTTGGACACGTTAGAGGCAGGAAACATGTTCCCAATGTTGGGGGAGTCCAGAAACAGGGGCCACAGTTTAAGAATAAGGGGTAGGTCATTTGGAACTGAGGTGAGGAAAAACTTTTTCAGTCAGAGAAACATAGAAACATAGAAAATAGGTGCAGGAGTAGGCCATTCGGCCCTTCGAGCCTGCACCGCCATTCAATATGATCATGGCTGATCGTTGAGAGTTGTGAATCTGTGGAATTCTCTGCCTCAGAAGGCAGTGGAGGCCAATTCTCTGAATGCATTCACGAGAGAGCTGGATAGAGCTCTTAAGGATATCGGAGTCAGGGGGTATGGGGAGAAGGCAGGAACGGGGTACTGATTGAAAATGATCAGCCATGATCACATTGAATGGCGGTGCTGGCTCAAAGGGCCGAATGGCCTCCTCCTGCACCTATTGTCTATTGTCTTTTGTCTATTGTTTATTTGAAAGCATGGAATGAAATGATTAACATCCACCTAAGGGGCGGCACGGAGGCGCAGCGGTAGAGTTGCTGCCTCGCAACGCTGGAGACCCGGGTTCAATCCTGACCATGGGTTCGATACTGACTACGGGTGCTGTCTGTGCGGAGTTTGTATGTTCTTCCCCATGAACTGCATGGGTTTTCTCAGAGATCTTTGTCCGTTTCCTCCCAGACACTCCAAAGACAATGTAGATTAATTGGCTTGGTATAAATGTATAAATGTAAAATTGTTCCTAGTCTGTGTGGGATAGTGTTTGCTGTATCTCTAAAATAAACTCAACTAAGGAGAGAGATTTCATGATGCATCTGAACTAAACTGCTCTCCTTAATAGACAATAGACAATAGGTGCAGGAGGAGGCCATTTGGCCCTTCGAGCCAGCACCACCATTCAATGTGATCATGGCTGATCATTCTCAATCAGTACCCCGTTCCTGCCTTCTCCCCATACCCCCTGACTCCGCTATCCGTAAGAGCTCTATCTAGCTCTCTCTTGAATGCATTCAGAGAATTGGCCTCCACTGCCTTCTGAGGCAGGGAATTCCACAGATTCACAACTCTCTGACTGAAAAAGTTTTTCCTCATCTCAGTTCCAAAAAAAGTTTTTCCTCATCTCAGTTCCAAAAAAAGTTTTTCCTCATCTCACTACAAAGATTCAGAAGGGAGTGTCATGTAGATTTACCACCGTGATACTTGGACTCCAAGGGTTAATTTGTGAGGTCAGATTGTCAAAACCATGAATAACAGCAACTTACTTTCTTATTGCATATTACCAGAGCTAAAAATCTAATGTTGCTTCAATAGACTGTAATGAAACAGAACATGACACGAAGCAATGTAATAAGATATCATTGAGAAAGCTAAGCAAAAGCGATGGGTTTTAAGGAGTGCCTTGAAGGACAAAATGGGTATACAGAGCCTGTGTGTAGGAAATGAACTGCAGATGCTGTTTTACACCGAAGATAGACACAAAATGCTGCAGTAACTCAGAGGGTCAGGCAGCATCTCTGGTGAGAAGGAATGGGTGATGTTTCGGGTAGAGACCCTTCTTCAGACTGAATGCCCAGGGAGAGGTATGAAAAGGTACATGAAAAAAACAAAATGAATGAAAGATATGAAAAACGCAACAAAGGTGGAGCCCACAATGCTCCATTGTTGGCTGTGGGGAAGGCGATAAGGAGTGATACAGACAGTGAAGCTCAGCACGACGACAATGAAACTAGCACGACGACCAGACTGACTCCCGGTCTGAAGAAGGGTCTCGACCCGAAACGTCACCCACTCCTTCTCTCCAGAGATGCTGCCTGCCCCGCTGAGTTACTCCAGCATTTTGTGTCTGTGCAGGGCTTGTGATGCTGCAGGAGGGATTTCCAGAGTGTAGGAACTCAAAGGCGAAGAAGGTCTGGCTCTGGATCGCGGGCTGATTAAATTCAGGGATAAATACTGGAAGGAAGATAGTTTGAACCATCTTTGATGGCCCCCTTCTGGGATTCCAAAGCATCCTACGGCCATTGTAATTGTAAGGTGGCTGCCAATTGTGGACTCCCACATCCCACAAGATGATGTGACCATGCCCAGCTAACCTGCTTTGCAGTGATATTGACTGAGGGGTGAATAATGGTTGGGGTGGTGAGGATAGCATCACTGTTCTTCTTTGAAGAACCAGAGAGAGCAAGCATGTCCTTTGGTTTTGCAGTTTCACCTCCAAGAATGTCCAGATTCTTCCCAGCTGTTATCAGGCAACTGAACCGTCCTCTCACCAACTAACGAGTGGTCTTGACTTCCCATCTACCTCATTCGAGACCTTTGATCTATCTGTAATCGGACTTCACTGGACTTTATCTTGCACTAAACATTATACCCTTAATCTATCTGTACACTGTAGTTGTTTGATTGTAGTCATCCGACACACTAGGTCAATTTATATACTTGCTAACTCACAGTGGCGCAGCAGTTAAGTTGCTACCTTACAATAATAATAATAATAATAATGCATTACATTTATATAGCGCTTTTCATATACTCAAAGACGCTTTACAGGGATTTAGAAAACATAGGGAAATGAATAAATAGATAAATAAGTAAATAAGTAAACGAACAGAGAAAGGAGACAGAAGGTGAGGTGACCTTCAGTGGTTGAAGGCAGTACTGAACAGGTGGACAATACAACGCCGGAGACCCGGGTTCGATCCCGACTACGGGTTCTGTATGTATGGAATTTCTACCTTCTCCCCGTGACCTCGTGGGTTTTCTCTGGGATCTCCTGGAGTTTCCTCCCACACTCCAAAGGCGCACAAGTCTGTGGGTTAATTGTCTTGGTATAAATGTAACTTGTCCCTCGTGCTATGTTAGTGTGCGGGGATCGCTGGTCGGCGCGGACCCGGTGGGCCGAAGGGCCTGTTTCCGCGCTGTATCTCTAAACTAAACTAAACTCCACACACATTTCATGCCCGCTGGTTTGTGAATGCATCACCGTTTGAAAAGACATCCCACACATGTCGTACGTCAACAGGGTTCCTATACCTCACCGAATGACATCAACTGCGATCGCGATCCATCGCTGATTTGTCACGCTGATTTATCTCAGAGATGGCTTCTTCTGCCATCTGTGAAAGGTGTAGGAGGGCTTTCTCCTATTGCAGGCTTCCTTTCACTGTCGACTGGTGGTTATGAAACTCTATCTGCCCCGCTTTACAATGTGCTTTTGACATGGTCTGCGTTTAGTTGATGCTTTTAACAGCAGGTAGGGGATGAAGAGTCTAAAACGTGCTTTGATTTTACATGGCCTTTACAAGCAGTGGCCCAGCGCAAATCTCTGCCTCCTCCTTCACACCAGTGTTTGTTCGTCTTACAAAGGCCGTCTAAAAAATTGCTTGGACTGCACAAGACACATTATATATTTGAAGTCCGAATAAAGGTCTCGACCCGAAACGTCACCCATTCCTTCTCTCCAGAGATGCTGCCTGAACCGCTGAGTTACTCCAGTATTTTGTGTCTAACTTCAGTATAAGAAACTGATTCTCCTTGAAACATCAGTAAATATTGTCCGGTAAAAATTGTCCCTAGTGTGTGTAGGATAGTGTTAATGTGTGGGGATCGTTGGTCGGCGTGGACCCGGTGGGCCGAAGGGCCTGTTTCCGCGCTGTATCTCTAAACTAAACTAATCAGCTGGAGTTTGGACTAAGGCAAGAGACAAACCTAGCCGGCCTCTTCTGGATTCTGAAACCCTTCTGTTATTCACATTAGAGTTTATTTTTGCTGTAAGCAGCCGGATTGCCCTTTGATAGCTTTTCGTAAGAAAATAACAAAAGAAAAGCATTTTCACCCATTCCTTATTGCTTGCTAGACACAAAATGCTGGAGTAACTCAACGGGACAGGCAGCATCTCCGGAGAAAAGGAATGGGTGACGTTTTGAAGAAGGGTCTCGACCCGAACCGTCACCCAATCCTTCTCTCCAGGAGCCCTAACCTGAAACCCATTCTTGACAACACACTGAAAGGCCTCCTTTCTTGCTCTCACATGCAGTGTGCAGTCCCACAGACGATGAGAATCACCCCTTCAACGGTAGAGCATTCTGTCACTCAGTTAGACTGTGAATATTCATTTTCAATAGACAATAGGTGCAGGAGGAGGCCATTCGGCCCTACGAGCCGGCACCGCCATTCAATGTAATCATGGCTGATCATTCTCAGTACCCCGTTCCTGCCTTCTCCCCATACCCCCTGACTCCGCTATCCTTAAGAGCTCTATCTAGCTCTCTCTTGAATGCATTCAGAGAATTGGCCTGCACTGCCTTCTGAGGCAGAGAATTCCACAGATTCACAACTCTCTGACTGAAAAAGTTCCCATGTAATTGCCGTATCCCTGAAGTACTAAATGTCCAAGAGGTCTCAATTGAATCCACATGTCCGCTCCCCAAGATAGAAGATCTTTTGGCACCATATTTGAGCAGATTAGCAAAGTTGCTCCCTTGGTGTGCTGGTCTCTAGCAACATCGTCCAACTAAGATCATCTCATTAGTCTCATGTCACGGGCTGTGGGATCCTGCCATGCAGAGGTCGCATTGCTGGGTTTCATACATTGTGACAATACCAAGCTTCATTGGGTTATCTCAACTCAGATGCAGCACAGCTTAAAGATGCATTTCCACAGTTTGACAGGTATTGGAATCGTTGCTGGTTGATTATTGCCACATGTGCCCAGATACAGCGAGAAACTTAGTTTTGCATGCTATCCAGACAAATCACGCCATACTTGAGCACAACAGCAGAAACTAGGAACCGCAGATGCTGTTTTGACAAAAAAAAAGACATAAAGCTCTGGCATCACTCAGGTTGAAGAAGGGTTCCAACCCAAAACGTCACCTATTCCTTTTTGCCAGAGATGCTGCCAGTCCCGCTGAGTTACTCCAGCATAGTGTGTCTATCTTCTGAATATTCATTATGCATTCAAGAGAGAGCTGGATAGAGCTCTCAAGGATAGCGGAGTCAGGGGGTATGGGGAGAAGGCAGGAACGGGGTACTGATTGAGAATGATCAGCCATGATCACATTGAATGGCGGTGCTGGCTCGAAGGGCCAAATGGCCTCCTCCTGCACCTATTGTCTATTGTCTATAAACCAGCATCTGCAGTTCCTTCCTATACATTTTGTTTTCTCCAGAGATGCTGCTTGGCCCTCTGAGTTACTCCAGGACATTGTGTCATCTTGAAAATGTCCCGTTCGCAGGACCTTCATCGGCCTACTCGACTCGGCCCTGGGACCTTCCATCGCCCGGAGGGGGTTTCAAAAGTCGGGAGCCTCGATCGCCTCAAAGCAGCAATCTGACTGCCTGACCACAGGAGAAGAACAGAGGAGGAGATAAGACTTTTCTTTGCCTTCCATCACAGTGAGGGTGTGCCTGGAGGAATCACTGTGATGGTTGTCTGTGTTAAACCTATGTAATTGTGTGTCTATTTGTACTCTTTATTGTCTATGACTGCATGGTAACAACAATTTCATTCAAATCTATTTTTGAATGACAATAAAAGCAATTTGATTTGAAGTCACGCTAAAAGATATATTCTTCATCCCATCGGTCTGAAGAAGGGTCTCAACCCGAAACATCATCCATTCCTTTTCTCCAGTGATGCTGACTGACCCGCTGAGTTACTCCAGCATTTTGTGTGTACCATCAATTTGAACCAGCATCTGCAGTTTTCTTTCCTATATTCCTCTATCAAGTCATCCCGCAGTTTTCTGATGTTCCAGAAAAAACAATCCATGTCTATCCAAACCCTCGCTGTAGCTGGTGCCCTCTAATCCAGGCAATATTCTGGTAAACCTCCTCTGCACCCTCTCCAAAGCCTCCACATCATCACTGTAATGGCACGACCAGAACTGCTCACAATACTCCAAGTGCAGCCTATCCAAAGTCCTATAGAGCTGCATCTGAACAAGAGTCCCGATGCAAAACGTCACCCATCCATGTTCTCCAGAGATGCTGCTTGACCCGCTGAGCTACTCCAGGACTTTGTGTCATCTTGGAAATGTCTTTAGCTTGCTGAAGTCACGCTAAATCATAGACTTTACTTCCCCAAGTAAGTTGAGAATCGATTCAGATCTTATCAAAGTGAAATGATTGGCAACAATGCTGGCTTGCAGATACCTGACTTGCCTTTATCAAGTAGTTCTCACTTCTACTTTGATGAGCGTTTCATCCAGTTTATGTTAAATGGTTAGCAGTGGCCTCGGTCAAAATAGTGGAGGCAGGAATATGATATGAATGAGTTTATCCTTTGTGCGATAACACTGTTTATGGTGCTTTTCAAGGTCTTTTGAGGGACTGAACTCACCTTGGTTACAAGACTTAGGTTAGGGCGGCACAGTGGCGCAGCGGTAAATGTGCTGCCTTGCAGCGCCAGAGACCCGGGTTCGATCCCGATAACACCGTTTATGGTGTTTTTTAGCGGGGTGCATCACAACATGGTTTGAGAACAGCTCCATCAAAGACCGCAAGAAATTGCGGTAAATTGTGGATGCAGCCCAGACCATCACACAAACCAACCTCCCTTCCATTGACTCCATTTATACCTGACGATGCCTCGGCAAGAGGTACAGAAGTGTGAAAACGCACACCTCCAGATTCAGGGACAGTTTCTTCTTAGCTGTTATCAAACAACTGAACCACCCTACCAACAACCAGAGAGCAGTCTTGAACTACTGTCTACCTCATTGGTGACCCTCGGACTATCCTCGATCTGACTTTGCTGGCTTTACCTTGCACTAAACGCTATTCCCTTATGATGTACCTGTAAATGGCTCGATTGTAATCATGTACAGTCTGAAGAAGGGTCTCGACCCGAAACGTCACCCATTCCTTCTCTCCCGAGATGCTGCCTGACCTGCTGAGATACTCCAGCATTTTGTGAATAAATACCTTCGATTTGTACCAGCATCTGCAGTTATCTTCTTATATTGTCTTTCCACTGACTGGATAGCACGCAACAAAAGCTTTTCACTGTACCTCGGTGCACGTGGCAATAAACTAAACTAGACAAACAAAACTATACTTTTCAATGTCTTTTGAGGAACTGAATTCACTTTGGTTGTAAGACTTAAAATGTTCAGCTTTTCAATTGTCAAAATGAAACTCCAATGTTTTTAATTAAAGAAATGTTGTTACTATCAAGATTACACGCTGTGACCCCATACACTGGCTACCATCCATATGCTCATTTCTCATTCCAATGCGTTCTGCCTTCCAATAACTTTGGGAATGTTAATGTTATGTTACTAAGAATATACAGTAAGTTGTTTTTAATATGCTGTTTAGTTTAGTATAAGAAGATAACTGCAGATGCTGGTACAAATCAAAGGTATTTATTCACAAAATGCTGGAGTAACTCAGCAGTTCAGGCAGCATCTCGGGAGAGAAGGGATGGGTGACGTTCCGGGTCGAGACCCTTCTTTAGTATAGTTTAGTTTAGTTTAGTGATACACCGCGCAGAAACAGGCCCTGCTGCCCACCGAGTCCGCACCGACCTGCGATCCTAGCGCATTACACGCGATCCTACACTAGGGACGATTTTTACACTTACACCAAGCCAATTAGCCTACAAACCTATACGCCTTTGGAGTGTGGGGGGAAACTGCAGTTCTCGGAGAAAGCCCACGCAGGTCACGGGGAGAACGTACAAACTCCGTACAGACAAACACCCACAGCCAGGGTCGAACCTGGGTCGCTGGCGCTGTGATCGCTGTAAGGCAGCAACTTCACCGTGGTGCCCCTGTTGTTGAATATCAGGTGATAGGAGGAGGACAAGTCAGAGCCTGACGTTTACTAATTGTTCACAAAATGCTGGAGTAACTCAGCAGGTCAGGCAGCATCTCAGGAGAGAAGGAATGGGCGACGTTTCGGGTCGAGACCCTTCTTCAGATTGATGTCGGGGGGGGAGGGGCGGGTCAAAGGAAGGATATAGGTGGAGAAAGGAAGATAGAGGGAGATCTGGGAAGGGGAGGGGAAGAGAGGGACAGAGGAACTATCTAAAGTTGGAGATGTTGGGTCAGACAAGTTTTTAATTTTTTTTTTGTAATAATGTACCGCCAACAAACAGCTTCACTTTGCTTCAAGCCACTGGGTTCAGTCCAGCAAAGCATGAGAAGCAAGTCGAAACTTTCCCACACACTGAAGTTCCAAAGAAGGAAGTGCTTCGTGTTTTTTTTTTCTCTCATTCTACATAACTGCATTGAGAAACAATCACTTTCACACTGTACATATGCGCGGAAGTGACAAATTATACTTTTCTGCTTTTGAAAATGCGAAAGGTCGTGTTCTTACGGAACACGGAACAAAGAACAGGACATTTCAACTGGCATACGGATAATCGGGAAATAGAGAGAAATAGATGATAAAAGTTGGTCTTGGCATCATGTTCAACACGGATATTGTGGGCCGAAGGGCCTGTTGATTCTCCTCTGCACTGCTCTGTGTTCAAAATATTTTCTGTTTTCTTTCCTAATTAAATCTTTCAGTTTAGTTCAGTTTGAGATACAGCATGGTAATAGGGTCTCGACCCAAAATGTCACCCATTCCTTCTCTTTAGAGATGCTGCCTGTCCCACTGAGTTACTCCAGCTTTTTATTCACAAACTGCTGGAGTAACTCGGCAGGTCAGCCAGCATCTCAGGAGAGAAGGAATGGGTGATGTTTCGGGTCGAGACCCTTCTTCAGATATTTACTCCAGCATTTTGTGAATAAATACCTTCGATTTGTACCAGCATCTGAAGTGTATTTTCTCACACTTCTTTCACTCCAGCTTTTTGGTAATACGCACTATGGCCCACTAGTTTGTAGGTTAATTGGCTTCTGTAAGTTTGTCAATGTTGGGTAGGATAGAACTTGTGATTGTTGGTCATCGCGGACTCGGTGGGCTCGAGGGCCTGTTTCCATGCTGTGTCTCTACACTAAAGTAAACTAAACTCTCTCATCCGCTCCCTACACACCGGGTGGGCAATTTACAGAGGACCAATTAACCCACAAACCCGCACGTCTTTGGGATGATAAAAATCGAATTTCTGCAAATTTTCCTCAGAGGAAAACCCACGCGGTCACGGGGAGGACATGCAAACCCCTCGCAGACAGCACCCCCTGGTCAGGATGGAACCCGAATCTCTGGCGCTGTGAGACAGCAGCTCCACCGTGAGCTATGGTTATATGCTGCTAGAGTGTTTGTAAGCAAAATAATTTCATTGTGTTAACAATTAGCATATGTGACAATAAAAATGGTCACTCTTGACTATTGTGAGGGGGTTGGGGCAGATGGTGGAGGTGGAGCGCTGTCCTTTCTGCAGGGGTAGGGGAAATGTGGTTGGTACTGTCCTCTCTTCCAGCGGGCCCTGAGGGCTTTCCGGGGCACCATTCCTAATCCCATTAGGAGATCCCTTTCACTGGAACTCAATCTGAAGAAGGGTCTCGACCCGAAACGTCAACCATTCCTTCTCTCCAGAGATGCTGCCTGTCCCGCTGAGTTACTCCAAAGACGTACAGGTATGTAGGTTAATTGACTGGGTAAATGTAAAAATTGTCCCTAGTGTGTGTAGGATAGTGTTAATGTGCGGGGATCGCTGGGCGGCGCGGACTCGGTGGGCCGAAGGGCCTGTTTCCGCGCTGTATCTCTAAATCTATAGAGATTAGCGTCCATCCTCAAGATTTATTCTGCATTGCCACCCAGTGGAGTTACACTAGAGCTGCACACTGAGCAAAAAGAAAGCATGCGGCAAAGTGTCGAGGCAGGTAGAGTTGCTGCCTTCCGCCGCCAGAGACCAGGGTTCGATCCTGACCACGGCCGCTGTCTGCACGGAGTTTGTACGTTCAGGCTTCTGAACAGCCCTTCCATAAGCCAGGGCACTGTTTGATTCACCTCTACCCCACTGCGGACATTGGACTTTGTCCCTGGAACTGGTGCACTACAATGCTGAGAACTATATTCTGCACTCTGTATCTTCCCCTTTACTCTGTCTATGGCACTTAAGGTTGACGTGATCGTATTTATGTGGTATGAACATCGACTTCTCCAACTTTAGATAGTTCCTCTGTCCCTCTCTTCCCCTCCCCCTTCCCAGATCTCCCTCTATCTTCCTGTCTCCACCTATATCCTTCCTTTGTCCCGCCCCCCTGACATCAGTCTGAAGAAGGGTCTCGACCCGAAACGTCACCCATTCCTTCTCTCCTGAGATGCTGCCTGACCTGCTGAGTTACTCCAGCATTTTGTGAATAAATACCTGGTATTTACGTGTAGAATCATCTGACGTGAATGGATAGCGTGCAATACAAAGCTTTCCACGATACTTTGTACACGTGGCATTAATATACCTAAACCTAAATCTTAAATGGGATAGTGCAGTTTGAAAGAGCTGCATTTGTGCTCATCCAGGGCCAGTGAATGCTTGGAAACGAGGAAGAGAGAGAATGGAGTTGGTGGTAAGTTCTGAAGAACAGGTAGTTGAGATTATCCTGCACTGTCAAAACTGACCAAGTTACCTAGATAGAGCAGAGTTGACTACACTAAGAACCTCAAAAGAGGAGGACATGTTTCCATGTGCAGGAAAGAACTGCAGATGTTGGTTTAAATCGAAGGTGGACACAAAATGCTGGAGTAACTCAGCAGAACAGGCAGCATCTCTGGAGAGAAGGAATGGGTGACATTTCAGTCTGAAGGAGCGCCTCGACTCGAAACATCACCCATTCTTTCTCTCCAGAGATGCCGCCTGTCCCGCTGAGTTACTCCAGCACTCTGTGTCTACCCAGGAAATGTTTTAAAACGTTTTTTCTTATAAAATACTACACTCATTATAGGTTTATTAGTTTAGTTTAGGGATGGAAACAGGCCCTTCGGCCCACCGTGCCTGTGCCGACCAGCGATCCCCGTGCACTAGTTCAATCCGACGCACTTTTATTGCACAACAATACATTTGTTCCTGATGTATACATTATTGATTTGTTTGGATTTTTGCTTGAAAGTATCAACTTTATACTGGGTGCTTCATTGGGTGAAAAAGAGTCGATAAAAGGATTAACCATGCTGTGATTGCCCCTTAAATGAAAACCAAAATAAATGATTAAACTCTTTAAACACGTTAATTGAAACTAAGAGTTCAGAAATAGATCGGGTAGATGCACAGAGTCTCTTGTCCGGAGTAGGGGAATCGAGGACCAGAGGACAGAGGTTCAAGATGAAGGGGAAAAGATTTAATAGGAATCTGAGGGGTAACTTTTTCACACAAAGGGTGGCGGGTTTATGGAACAAGCTGCCAGGTGAGATAGTTGAGGGTGGGACTATCCCTACATTTATGAAACAGTTAGACAGGTACATGGATGGAACAGGTTTGGAGGGATATGGACCCAGCGCAGGCAGGTGGGACTGGTGTAGCTGGGACATGTTGGCCGGTGTGGGAAGGGCCTGTTTCTACACAGTATCACTCTATGACTTTATGAAAAGTCATGTAATTCAATCTTCTTCCACTAGACGTCACACTGTGAACTCAAACACAAACTGTACTCTCAAAAATGGCAGAGGTTTTAACGCAATTGTTAATACACAAGTGATTATTGAGGGAGAATTATTAATAAATTTACTTGCATAGAGCCTTAGAATCATACACCCTTCGGCACAACTTTACCCATGCTGAGCAAGATGCCCCATCCACACTAGTCCCACCTGCCCACGTTTGGCCCATATCCCTCTCTATACCTTTCCTATCCATGTAACTTTAGTTTAGTTTAGTTTAGTTTAGTTTAGTTTAGAGATACAGCATGGAAACAGGCCCTTCGGCCCGCCGAGTCCGCACCGATCCCCGCACATTAACACTATCCTGCACACACTAGGGACAATTTACACATACACCAAGCCAATTTACCTACAAACCTGTACTTCTTTGGAGTGTGGGAGGAAACCGAAGATCTCGGAGAAAACCTTTGCAGTCACGGGGAGAATGTACAAACTCCGTACAGACAGCACCCGTAGTCGGGATCGAACCCGAGTCTCTGGCGCCTCAAGCTCTCTAAGGCAGCAACTCTACTGGTCCAAATGCCTTTTAAATTTTATTATAATACCGACCTCAACTACCTTCTCTGGTATTCCATATACCCACCACCATCTTTGTGAAAAAGATGCCCATTCAGGTTCCTATTCATTTTTTCCCCTCCCATGTACAGTATAGGAAAGATGTTGTCGAGTTGGAAAGGGTGAAGAGAATATTTACGAGGATGTTGCCAGGACTAGAGGGTCTGGGTTATCGGGATAGGTTGAGCAGGCTGGGACTCTATTCCTTGGAGCGCAGGAGGATGAGGGGTGATCTTATAGAGGTGTACAAAATCATGAGAGGAATGGATCGGCTAAACGCACAGAATCTCTTGTCCAGAGTAGAAGAATCGAGAACTAGAGGATGATAGGTTTAAGGTGAGGGGTTAATCAAGTCCTCCACAGTGTACAGCTACAGGGTAAAGTGAAAAATGCACAGTGTAAGATAAAGTCCAGTAAAGTCCAATTAAAGATAGTCCGAGGGTCTACAATGAGCTGGTAGGTTGGTAGCTTTTGAGGAGCAGTCTCTTGTTTTGTTTCTGATTCTATGAGATGTACTAACTTCAAATGGGTTTTCTTCCTTAAAGCTTCCAAAATAGATTTCTAAGAATTTGGATCTTGCATTACTTTGTCTCGAGCTACCCTTTTATTTTCGTACTTACCATTGCCATTCTCGGGGTAAGCATGGACAAGGGGATTAAGTGAATTGAGAGAGGAGGTATTTCACCAAGTAGCTGAGTGACCCTAATTTCCCTGTTTCAGAGGCCTTTCTGAAGCCCCAGCAGGCACATGCATCAGAATGCACCCCCCCTCACCACATACCCCCCCTCATTGTCAGGATGTGTCTCTTTCCTGAAAAGACCTTGCACTCTTTTATCAAGCTCTGGTCTTCTTAATGAGGCCAGCCAACAGTTTGTTTAATTAATGCCAGGCTGCGCTGCTGAATAGTCGATGGGAAAATACCTTGCTTCGCACTCTTAAAAGACATGGCTCCTTAATTGTCCTATTGATTGACTTCGCCAACACTGGTTGGCATTGTTCACTGCTGATGCAAAAGTGTTAAAAAGGAATTTAAAAAAAAATAACTAAAAATCTTGGCCCAATAACAGGTTTGTTTATAAGACGTATTTATTGGGGAAATAGAATTGGAAACGGCTCTACGAAAAATCGAGCGTGATTTTTTTTAAAAACTTTAAAATGCGTTTACTGTACTAGTTTTCCGCAGGGAAAGAATAACATAAATGTTAATATAGTTCAACATAATGCGATAAAATGGTACAAGATGTGATTACGCCCTTCTACATCCAATATCGCCCTTTTCACTAAATGCAAAGATAATCATATTGAGATATATTGGGTTAAAGTAAATGGTGTTTTTCCAGACATCGAGGTGTGTACTGTGTATACCCAGCACAAGTTAAAACTATTAAATCAGCTCTTTTGAAAGAGGATCGTTTTTTCGAGGTGCTGGTCCCGAATTCCCTTTTGATTGATGCTTTACTTCTAATAGAGAATAGAAAGAAGGAAACAGCAGCTGCTCCAAACACTCTCCGTATTGATGTGAAACTTTTGATATAGAACTCTTTGATATACAGTCAGACCTCATTATAATCACTTTCTTTATACTACAACCCTCACAAATTACAACGCTGCCCCCCGAAATAAAAAAAAATTCAAAAACAAAAAAACAAAAATCGTCGGAGCAGATTTATTTCCGCTGAGTTGATCTCATTATACTGACCTCTCTCTCTCTCTCTGTCCTCCATTTGCCAATAAACAAATGTGAACAAGGCACCGCGTCCGTTCCCAACGCAGGGCAACAACAACACTGCAAACCTGATGGTATAAAGTACGACCCTGGTAACAATCTGCTCCCGTCTCAAGGCCCTGCCGCTTATTTCAGCAAAAAATACCAATCAGACAAAAAAATTGCATAGAGTATACTAGGTCAAAAAAAGGTCCGCACAGCGAGAGAAAGGGGAAGTTAAAAAAAAAAGTTGAAGAAAGACACAGGAGAGCAAAGCAAGAAAGGGAGGACATTTGGACCACTTATTTATCATAGGTGGTGGGTAACAGATAATTAATGAAATCGTCATAAGAGTCCATAAGATAATCAATGCCATCAATGAGCAGTGATTTATTTATTTTTTTCAACTGATTGGTCTCAATCCATTACAACATAATATTTCAACAACTATGTGACAAGGCTTTAAGACTTCAAATAAATTGGTAAGCAGCTGAGAGATCGAATCTACCTACACATCCACAATCTTTGTCCTGATCGTACACTGACTGCTGAATTGCACACAGCAAACCCAGGTAAAAATGTATAGCTAGTACGAATATTAATTGTTAATTAATAGGCGAACTATGTATATATATAAAAGTGATATTTATTAGTCATTACCTATTTTTTTTTGTTAAGGGCGGCACAGTGGCGCAGTGATAGACTTGCTTGCTGCCTTACAGCGCCAGAGACCCAGGTTCGATCCTGACTACGGGTGCTGTTTCTGTTTCTATGTTTCTAAGCAAGTTATTCTGATCACACCCAAATTACAGCGTAGAGGAAAAAAATCTGATCCCGTACTTTTTTTTAATGGTGCATTTCATATTCCCAGATAGTTTCTGAAGTGCTTTATGTCAATTAAGTACTTTGAAGCATATTCACCATTGTATTAACACAGTCTGTTATAGAAATGTCCCAATTTTCCTTTTCACTATACACAAACTTGATACTACTAGTCTTCCAAGATCATAGCCTTTAAAGTCGTTGCATTTTAATAATGTTAAATCTTTTATAAACATTTAGAAAATTAACAGGCACATCCAGGTGAAATAAAAACAGATATGCTGGTATATCAGGTAGCATCTGTGGTGAAACAAATTTAATACTTCAGTGCGCAGAGCATCCTGATAAATATTAGTGTAATAGAGAGGGCTTCAAATGAGGTTGGCTGTTGGGGCCTCTGCACGGATCAGTGAGAGAGGTTTGGAGAAGAGGGGTTGAGAACTACAGTGGTGCCAATGTAAAAGCAAAAAGAAGCATTTAAAGTCAGGTTGTAGAGAAGAAGGAATACAGTTCAAAAGGACTAAGGTCCTGAAGGAATGGTTCACGTCTTAGAGAAGAGAATGAATGAAGAGCTGGTATTAACTTGCTTTCACTAAATGTTGGTGTTTCTTGATTATTACAGGTGCCAGAGGTGGGTAGAAGGCAGGAGAATGGGCTTAGGAGGGAGAGATAGATCAGCCATGATTGAATGGCGGAGTAGACTTGATGGGCCAAATGGCCTAATTCTGCTCCAATCACTTATGATATGCTGTCTGTACGGAGTTTGTACGCTCTCCCCGTGACCCTCGTGGGTTTTCTCTGGGTGCTCCGGTTCTTTCCCACACTCCATAGACGTGCAGGTTATATTCTCAACTCCACCATTAGTTGTCCATTCACCGATCTACAGCCTAGTTGGGACTTTGTCCATAACACTCGAACACCCCATTCCTTCCCTTCAGATCCTTCTGAAAAGTAATCTCTCTGACTAACCTTTCGTGGTCTCAACCGTTACTAGCTTCTTAAGTAGCTTACTGCCCAGCTGTGATTGAAATGCTTTGTGAGGTTTGTGGGAACATTTTACAATATTACAACTGTTAAAATATTACAACTGTTCTCCCCGTGACCTGCGTTGGTTTTCCCCTGGACCTCCGATTTCCTCTCACACTCCAAAGACGTACAGCTTTGTAGGCTGCTAAACTTTTTCTGCAGGCAGAGACAATGGGTCTGCCGGGACAGTTCTGTTTATGGATTTTAGGTAGGAGGTAGAATCGGGCCGTGCGGGGCTGGGGAACTATAAGTTTGGAGGCATTGGAGGGTAGATCGCCGGAAATGGTGAGGTCCGTGATGGTGCTGATGATAAAGGTCTGGTGTTTGTCGGTGGGGTCATGGTCCAGGGATAGGTAGGAAGAGGTGTCTGAGAGTTGTCTTCTGGCCTCGGTCCGGTAGAGTTCAGCATGCCAGACTACCACAGCACCTCCCTTGTCAGCGGGTTTGATGATTAAGTCCGGGTTGTTGCAGAGTGAGTGGAGGGCTGCACGTTCAGGAGGGGAGAGGTTAGAGTTAGTCAGGGGAGTGGAGAATTTGAGGCGGCTAATGAGGCAGTGGGCCCAGTGGTATGGCACCTCATATTTCGCTTGGGCAGCTTGCAGCCCAGTGGTATGAACATCGACTTCTCAAACTTTAGATAGTTCCTCTGTCCCTCTCTTCCCCTCCCCCTTCCCAGATCTCCCTCTATCTTCCTGTCTCCACCTATATCCTTCCTTTGTCCCGTCCCCCTGACATCAGTCTGAAGAAGGGTCTCGACCCGAAACGTCACCCATTCCTTCCCTCCTGAGATGCTGCCTGACCTGCTGAGTTACTCCAGCATTTTGTGAATAAATACCTTAGCTTTGTAGGTGAATTGGCTTGTTCAAATTGTAAATTTTCCCTAGTGTGTGCGTGCTGTATCTGCAAAGTAAAACTAAAACGCTGTTTCATACAAATCTAAGATTTTTGCTTAAAATTTGAACAAAATAAATAGAGGTGAGGTCGATCGTTCATCCCTCACACAGACTCTTGACATTCAATATGATGACGAAGGCTGATCATTTGCCCCAGCCTCCCAGCCTACCTTGTTGTGGACGAGGCACTTTGTTTATCTTTGTAGCTGAATACTGCAGGGGTGGAAATGTGACTGAAACCTTCCTCTCTTTCAGCAGACGCAAGGAACTGCAGATGCGGTTTACAAAAAAAAAAAACCCCACACAAAACGATGGAGTAACTCAGTGGGTCAGGCAGCATCTCTGGAGAACATGGATAGGTGACTTTTCAGATCGAGAACCTTCTTCACTGATTCCTTTCTCCTTGTACGCTGGCTATGTTAGAGGCAGGAAACATGCTCCCAATGTTGGGGGAGTCCAGAACCAGGGGCCACAGTTTAAGAATAAGGGATAGGCCATTTAGAACGGAGATGAGGAAAAACGTTTTCACTCAGAGAGTGGTAAATCTGTGGAATTCTCTGCCTCAGAAGGCAGTGGAGGCCAATTCTCTGAATGCATTCAAGAGAGAGCTAGATAGAGCTCTTAAGGATAGCGGAGTTAGGGGGTGTGGGGAGAAGGCAGGAACGGGGTACTAATTGAGAATGATCAGCCATGATCACATTGAATGGTGGTGCTGCCTCAAAGGGCCGAATGGCCTCCTCCTGCACCTATTGTCTATTGTCTAATTACTCTCATATACGGTTCGATTATAGGTGCAACTGTTCTTTGTTGTCATGAATGCACAGCACAGTGAAATTATTTTGCACAACCGCTTCTCAAATTCTTTTGAGATAGATTCTTGATGAGTACAGGTATCAGGGGTTATGGGCAGAAGGCAGGAGAATGGGATTAGGAGGGAGAGATAGATCAGCCATGATTGAATGGCGGACTACACTTGATGGGCTGAATGGCCCAATTCTACTCCTATTCCTTATGACTTCATGACCCACAAATGCACAGTCGCCATATTGTGGGCGCTGTTTCCAAAGAAAGGCCAAAGTCTGATCTACATGTTTGAAGTATTGCAGCACCCCTGATCCAGGTAAGCCCCAGGCTGCTGCAGGCCCACACCCCGACATCCCTCTCCTCGCTCGACCACTTCTGTTCAGATGTGATAGGAGCAGAATTAGGCCATTCGGCCCATCTAGTCTACACTGCCATTCAATCATGGCTGATCTATCTCTCCCTCTCAACCCCATTCTCCTGCCTTCTCTTCATAACCCCTGACACCTGTATTAATCGAGAATCTGTCAATCTTCACCTTAAAAACATCCACTGACGTGGCCTCCACAGCCATCTGTGGCAATGAATTCCACAGATTCACCACCGTCTGACTAAAGAAATCCCTCCTCATCTCCTTTCTAAAGAAACGTCCTTTTATTCTGAGGCAATGGCCTCTGGTCCTAGACTCTCCCACTTGTGGAAACATCCTCTCCATTCCAGGCCTTTCACTACTCAGTAAGCTTCAATGAGGTCCCCCCACACTTCTAAACTCCAGCGAGTACAGGTCCACTGCCGTCAAACGCTCATCATTCGTTGACCCAATCATTCCTGGGATCATTCTTTTAATCCTCCTCTGGACCCTCTCCAACACCAGCACATCCTTCCTCAGATATGGGGCCCAAAACTGCTCACAATTTCTCCTCTATTTCCAGGAAGGTCTTCGATAATGCAGACACAAAATATAATTCTAAATTCCCTGCCACCCCTAATGGAATCAGTTCCATCTCAGTCTGAAGGAGAAAGAGAAGATAAAGATAATCTATTTTCAAAGATTGTTGTCACATTCCACTGGAGAATCATTGTTGGCCTGCAATTTAGCACTCGTCCACAGGAGGTCCTCAAAGGATAGTTTAGTTTTAGTTTAGAGATACAGACAGTCCATTCAGCCCACTAGGTCCGTGCTGACCAGCGATCCCCGCACATTAACACTATCCCACACACATTAGGGACAATTTACGCATACACCAAGCCAATCAACCTACATACCTGTACATCTTTGGAGTAGTTGCAGAGAATAAGTAATTGGCTCAGGCAACATCCCTGGAGCACATAGATAGATGACGTTTTGGGTCTGAAACGTCACCTTTCAATGTTTTCCAGGGATGCTGCTTGATCCTCTGGGTTGCTTGATCCTCTGGGTTGCTCCAGCACTTTGTCTTTTTTTGCAAACCAGCATCTGCAGTTCCTTGTTTCTACATGAATAAGAAATGTCATTGTTCTATCTGGGACATATGAACACAAAACACTCTTGACTGTTGAAATAAGCTCTGAACTAGACTATTATTGCACTATTATTGTTTGTTTTTTATGTGTACGTATGTGTGTGTGTGTGTATGTATATATATATATATGATCTATATATGTGTATGTGTGTGTATATATATAGCGTAAGAAAATAACTGCAGATGCTGGTACAAATCGAAGGTATTTATTTCACAAAATGCTGGAGCAACAGCAGGTCAGGCAGCATCTCAGGACAAAAGGAATGGGTGACGTTTCGGGTCGAGACCCTTCTTCAGAAGAAGGGTCTGGACCCGAAACATCACCCATACCTTCTCTCCTGAGATGCTGCTTGACCTGCTGTGTGTGTATACATATATATATATATACACATACACACACACTGAACTTTTTTTTTCCCCCTCATATACTATATTGTTTATAGTGTACCATGTTTACATATTCTGTTGTGCTGCTGCAAGTACGAATGTCATTGTTCTATCTGGGACATATGACAATAAAACATTCTTGACTCTTGAATAACTAATTCGGTGTTTGGACCTCAATATCATTGTCATCTTAGTTATGAAGTACACAAACAAGCCTTTCAGCCCAGCTCATCCATGCTGACCAAGATGTCCATTTATGATAGTCCCATTGGCCTGCATTTGACCCATATCCCCTTTCCTGTCCATGTATCTGACCAAATGACTCTTAAATGCTATCGTTATACCTGCCTCAACAACTTCCTCCAGCAGCTCATTCCATAAACCCATCATATCATATCATATATATACAGCCGGAAACAGGCCTTTTCGGCCCTCCAAGTCCGTGCCGCCCAGCGATCCCTGCACATTAACACTATCCTACACCCACTAGGGACAATTTTTACATTTACCCAGCCAATTAACCTACATACCTGTACACACTGTGGGTGTGTGTGAAAACATTGCCCCTGAAGTTCTTATTAAATCTTTCCCTTAACTTAAAATTCTCCCCTTTATTTATTTGTTGATTCCCTAACCCTGGGGAAAAGACTATGTGCATCCACTTTATCTCTTCCCTCTCATGGTTCAAGTTCATGCTATGCTATTCGATCCAATCTATGCTATTCGACCGGCCCAGCACTCCAACCCGTGGGCGCTGTGCGGACTTTATCATCGGAGCTTGCGATCCTTTGCCGAGGATCGTCTATGAAGAGCTCCAACCGCGGGGCCTGCAGACTTTAACACCGTGAAGCCCGCGGTCTCTGGTAAGAAGAGGCCAATTCGGGAGCTCCAATGCCGCGGAGTTTGTCAACCGCCCCGACGCCGGAGTCTCCATCATCCCGACGCGAGGGCTCGGACTTCGGACAGTCGGCAGCGGCGACTGCAGATGGTTCAACAGCCCCGACCGCGGGTGAACAAAGAGGAAGTTGATTGAATTTTATTACCTTCCATCATAGTGAGGAATGTGGATTCCGCTGTGGTGGATGTTTATGTTAAATTTCATTTTATGTGGCTGTGTGCCTTGTTGATTTTTACTTAGTATGGCTGTATCGTAACTCAAATTTCACTGTACCTTTATTGGTCCATGTGACAATTTAATTGAATCTTGAATCTCTGAATTTCTCCAGAGTCCTGCAGCTTATTTTCTCTCAGGTTTCCACCCAATTTCTTCCTACCTATTTGCCCTACTTCCTCCACACCTGTAGGCTGTGAATTCCATTTCAAGACAACTCTCAGCCCCAAATTGTTTTTCCTTGTGGAATTGATAGGCCGCTTTTCAAATGCTGGAAAATGCACATTAAACCCATGTTGCATTTTGTTTCTTGTCTTGTGTGTGGCCTGCAGGGAGATAAGATTTCATTGATCGTGATTTCCAAAGCATCACATATTATATGTGTAGGAAGCAACTGCAGATGCTGGTTTAACCCGAAGGCAGACACAAAACGTTCTCGGTTCTTGGTCCTCCAAAATATTCCAAATGGAATTTAAACTGGAGGTGGAAGTAAAGTTACGTTGAAGTAACTCAGCGGGTTAGGCAGCATCTCTGGCGAAAAGGAATAGGTGACGTTTCAGGTCGAGGAGCCAGCGCTGCCGTCGCAGCTGCGGCTTGCCTGCAGTCCGTCTGTCTTTTGTGTTTTTTGTTGTTTTTGTCTCAATTGTAGTGTTAATATGATGTAGTGTTGTATGTTATGTTTTGGGGGGGGGGGGTGGGAGGGAACGGGAACTGTAACTGTAACATTCTCTCTCCAGAACGGAGACGCGACCTGTGTTCTGTATCGTGTCTCCGTTCCCGTTGCGGCCTACCACCGGCCATGCACCTGGGACCACCTGGGTCTCTGGTTCGCAGAGCCCGCGGTCCGGACTCACCACCTGCGGCGCTGGCTGCCTGCGGATGCTGCGGGAACGGCTGCGACTCGTCTCCGGAGGCTCCGGCGCGGGCCGCGTGGACGTCGGAAGCCCGCAGGCCCCTGGATGGGGGCCGACATCGGGAGCTCCGGCAGCGGCAGAGGCAACGTGTTCGCCCGCCCCGAATCGCGGGGCTTGGGTCGGCCCGCCACGGACCTTTCACCATCCGGCGCGGCCTGAAATAGGCCGCGGGATTTTTTTTTTCACCGCCCAGCGGGGGCTTCAATATCGGGAGCCCCGACCGCCCCGACGTGGCAACTCCAACAGCCTGACCGCGGGACAAGACGGCAGGGAAGAGAAAAAGACATTCTGGCCTTCCATCACAGTGAGGAGGGACTGGAGGAGACTCACTGTGATGGATGTTTCTTTTTGTTTGGTGTTAGTTGTGATTGTATGTGTTATTGCATTTTTATTGATTAATCTTATTGGTCTTATTGTTCAACTGCGGGTAATGTTTCATTTTACTACACATTTATGTGTATGTAACAAATAAACGACTATTGACTATTGACTATTCCTTCTCTCAAACGATGCTGTCTGACCCGCTGAGTTACTCCAGCGTTTTCCATCACATATTATACCTTAGGCTTTAGAGAAACAGCGTGGAAACAGACATTTTGGTTGTTAATCAGAGAACTTCAGAACTTAGTAATAACAAATATATCACGTTCTTAAAAAATATTAATTTATTTAATTTATTAAATCAATAAATCCAAAACCCACCAATATCAAAATTGTGTTAAATTTTAATTGTTTAGATTTTATATCACACATTTACAATAGGCAATTTTTATCAAAATTCATCATTAAACAGTTAAAATACTGTTTGTCTAATAATATATACACAAGACTCCTCCCAACAATTCTCAACAAAACGACACACAGTGTCAGCCTTGGTTTAAATCACGCTTCAAGTGTGAGCAGATAGCTTAAAATGAGTCACCACAGGAAGACCCCAGTTTAGCACAGGGCTCTTCCGGAGAACAGTTCACAAGTTGGAAATGGGTGGGAGAGGATGATAGGATCAGCTGAGATGGGAGAGAGAGCAGGCATGGGAAGAGTGGCCTCACTGTCTCAGTGCTGCCAGCTCTGCTCAACTCGACCCAGACTCCACTTGTGTCTGAGGGAAAGAGGGGAAGGCGTGGGGAGAGAAGGCAAGCACAACTGCCCTGTCCCCACCCAACAGAAGATGCCCGTAGCCCTGCAGCAGCCGTCAAATCAATCCCTCTTGTCCCGAGCGCTCGTTCGAGTGCGATGGGTGTCCACAAGTCAGGGGCTCGTAAGGTGGGGAGGACCTGCAGTGCAGTAATGAAGGCAGACACAAAATGCTGGAGTAACTCAGCTTGACAGGAAGCGTCTCTGGAGAGAAGGAATGGGTGAGGTTTTGGTTTGAGACCCTTCTCCAGACAGCAATGAACGACTGCTGCACTGGTAATGGCATCTTCTTTAGACAAGACATCTCCTCAAGCTCACTGTGCCCAGCAGCGAAGTTGTCTCCCCAGAATCCGGGCCAATATTTATCCTTCAAACAACATTACTGAGAGAGAAAAAAAAAAGAAAGTCATTGCAAGATGCTTCGATCTTCTAACATTGGTGATGTTTCTGCAATTCCATGGTGACCATATTTCAAAAGTATTCCGTGGCAGGTTAGGCACTTTGTAGTGTTCCGAGGTTGTGACAGGCACTACAATAATGCAATTTCTCCTCAATCAGATCTAAAGTGCATGTCAATTTTAATCTAACTCCGAAGAACAGCGATGATGGGGAAATTTCCAGCACATGTTAACATTTTTGCATTTAAGTCTACTGATCTATTCCACCCTGTATATGTCCCAAATTATTCAGATTTTAATAGCAAGGAAAATCAACTCAAATTAATAACAAGATGGGAGCTGACTACATTTCATTGACAAAGACTCTCTTCAAAAATTTACACTAAACTCCCAGTTATGCAGCAATTGGTTCATGTGGCATTAAGACAAAAATGGCAAGTAAAAATAAAAATGCTTCCCTCTTACTGAAGGATGAAGGAAAGTGAATTTCATCTTTCCCGGCAGAAAATATATTTGCAGCTCAAAACTCAGTTTCGAGCTGCATTCAAAACTGCAGTTACCAGAGCC
Organism: Rhinoraja longicauda; assembly: GCF_053455715.1. Taxonomy (NCBI): domain Eukaryota; kingdom Metazoa; phylum Chordata; class Chondrichthyes; order Rajiformes; family Arhynchobatidae; genus Rhinoraja; species Rhinoraja longicauda. Next base: position 37,831,607 of record NC_135970.1, read on the forward strand.
ATTGCTTCCCTGAGACAATCTAACTTTATCCAGTTCCAACCTCTACATTGGCATGCAGAGGTAACCACAGACACAGTGCAATGGCCGCTTTGTCCAAATGTTCTCCCAGATGGAGTGCCTCTAAGACCAGTCTCACGTTGTGCTTCAGAAGGTCATTGCAGCTGCTTTCTCATTTTGAAAAGTGGGCTGTATATTCAGCAAAGAGCAAATCTGAAATAGATAATTCATACAAACATATCCCTGGTTAAAATTATCTAACTCAACATAGGCCAGGGATGGTGTCAAGACCATTCATTCATTCTCTGCACGAGCTCAGTGTTGGAACACTATTCTCTTGAAAGTTCACCGAAAGTTGTTTCTGCTCAGCAGTACAATTTATGTAGCGATAACCATTGGCAAAGCGGTAGAGCTGCTGCCTTATAGCGCCAGAGACCCAGGTTCGATCCTGACTATGGCCGCTACCTGTAAGTTCTCCCTGTGACCACGTGCGTTTTCTCTAGGTGCTCCGGTTTCCTCCCATGCACCAAAGCCGTACATTTGTAGGTTAATTGGCTTCAGTAAGATGTTAGATTGTCCCTAATTTGTAGGAAAGTTTTAGCGCACGGGGTGATTGCTGGTCGGTGTGGTCTGGGGGGGGGGGGCTGAAGGACCTGTTTCTGCGCTGCATCTCTAAAGTCTAAAAGGTAAAACCATAATTCTCCACTAGAAGCATCAAATTATGCAAGACTAAATCTCTCTCATTTCTGTACATGGCCGCATCACGTACTACGGGCATACAAACCTGCTTAAACTTGGCCCGCATCTTCTCCAAGTCCTCCTGCAACGTGTTGTTGGTGGGGTCTTCATAGGGAAAGCTGTGAACCATTTCCAGCATTGAATTTAAGACTTTCAGTCTTTTACTGCAATAATGTAAAATTAAGAGAATATTTCAAAAATCTGTAATCACAATCTTAATTATCTTAGGCAGAGAAAATAGGGATTAATGAAGGGAAGAAGTAGATTTGAAGTGAGTGGCAAAAGAAGGAAACTAATGGAAATACAGTTGTGATTTTTAGTTTAGTTTAGAGAAACGGTGCGGAAACTGGCCCTTCGGCCCCGTGTCCACGCCGACCAGCGATCCATGAACACTAACCTACATGCAAGAGACAATTTATCCATTTTAACAGGTCAATTAACCAACAAACCTGTACGTCTCTGGAGTGTGGGAGGAAACCGGAGCCCCCGGAGAAGCCCCACGCAGGTCACAAGGAAAACGTACAAACAGCACCTTTACTCAAGATCGAACCCAGGTCTCTGGCAGTGTGAAGCAGCAACTCCACCGCTGCGCCACCGTGCTTCCCACCGTGATCTCGAATATATTGCTCGAAAACTTCAAAAGTTGTGGTGGAAGCACATTTAGAAGAAACCTTTTGAAGGTATTTGGATAAGAATCAGACTACAGTAAGCCCTCACTATAACGGGCCAGACGGGGAGAGAGATGGTGTCCGTTATAAGCGATTGTCCGCTATAACTGAATAAGGGGGTTAATATGTACAGTAATATTGGAATAACAGCCAATACACTACACACCAAACAGTAAAGGACACAAAATACACAATAACTTGGGACACCACAGCATAAGAGTTACTCTTACATTATGGCGGTAGTTCTACATTTACAACTAGGGACAATTCACAGTTTGTAGGAAAGAACTAGTGCATGGGCGATTGCTTTCTAACATGGACTCTGTGTTTCCACGATGTATCTCTAAACTTAACTAAGCTTAAATAGTTCTAAAACACCATTTGCTCCATCCATCTAGTGGTCATCCCATGGAACAACTTGTTCTACATCAGATTTGGTCCACTGCAAGCGAAATCCGTTACAAAGAGGCCATTAAAACGAGGGTTTACAGTATAGGGTTACAGCAGGTAAACAAGCCTTTCGGCCCAGTCATCCCAAGCCGACCATCAACCACCCAATTCACACTAACCCTACATTAAACCCATTAACTTCTTGAAGTAGAAAAATCTAGCCAGGCAATCTGCACATTATGTGTAAGAAGGAACTGCAGATGCTGGCTAAAACACAAAGATAAATTATAAGTGTAATTTACTTATTATTACAAGACCATATGTGTACGGGTAGGATTCCTGAGGATTCGACTGATACATATTCATTTTTATATAACTGTATTATTAGTCCAGAAGCACAATAACACTCCTTTGTCTACCTGTTTTTGGCATCTGGGTTATTCTGAAGAAGCGATTTCCAGGTAATTGCAAAGCCTTTGTAAAAGGAAACCTGCAGGGGAAAAAAAAAAAGATCAGATAATGCAACTCCCATCTACAAGGAGAATACACAAATTATATATTATACTAAAACTATCAACAACTTCCAGCGGACTGAAGTTTTCAAGTTATTTGGAATATGATCTTCACTTTTGAGCATCAATTTCAGAATTGTAAATTAGTTATTAGATCATCATGATGCTGTAATTCCATTGTAACTAATCAGATTCAACATTCAATAATAACATAGGAAATAGTTCATAGGTTATCAGAGTGGAATTAGGCAATTTGGCCCATCAATTCTACTCTGTCTTTCAATTATGACTGATCTATCTTTCCCTCTCAACCCTATTCACCTGCCTTCTCCCTAAAACCCCTGACACCCGTACTAATCAAGAATCTATCAGTCTCCGCTTTTAAAATATCCATTGACGTCCTCCACAGCTCCATCGCCACCATGAATTCCACAGATTCTCCAAATCTGCCACCTCTGCCTGGTCTCTCCTATATCAGACAACAAACCCACTCTCCTTTAGTTCAGGGGCTATTAACTATGGATAATATATCCCCAACATTAGCAGCAAAACATTCATGTCCTGTGAAAGAATAATTAAAACAAAATAAACTCCCTGGCGGCAAATTTTCCAAATGATACACAAAATGCTGGAGAAACTCAGCGGGTCAGGCAGCATCTCTGGAGAAAATGGCGAACCTATCTATTTTCTCCAGAGATGTTGCCTGACCCATTCAGTTACTCCAGCAAATTGTCCAACTTCAGCCGCTTTTTTTCAGTGAGAAATCTTAGTTTAGTTAAAATAGTCAAATGTATTCCCGCGCTATAGTCGAGAGCGCCAAAACCAATGACCTTCCAAGTGACCTGCCTTCTTGGTTCAAATCATAATCGGTTGCTCACTGTTGTGGGCGAGTGGGATTCGCAATACTGGCAAGAATAAATCACGGGCCATTGTCAAACTAATCCAGGAAAAGCTGTGTCCCATTGCACACACAAAGGAAGAAAACAAAGACTCCATTTCAGTCGTCTAGATGGGTCTCTAACAATTGTGAAATGGTGTCAGTATATGAAAGTCCAAAGCATTATGGATGATTCAACTGGCTATCTGTTGACTATGCTGACAATGCATATATGATGCAAGAACAAATTGGAACACATTGAAGAGCATATTGTAGTTTTCACAGAAGGTGGAGGATCAGGATAAATCACTGATTGATGGTACTGTTCCTCACTGCCATCCAGTGACGTTATTTCCATTTGAACTTTTGGTGTTGGCAAGATTTAGCCCGGATCAGTGAAGAACGTGCCATCACCGAGTGTCCAGGTTCTCCCGGTATAGAATCTGCAGTAGGACGAGGCAGAAGAAAGCACTCAAATGATGTGGAGCGACTTTCCAGCATTAGCTAGCTCCCTAACAAAAAAGGAAGAACCCATTCCGTTCATTAAACCCCAAAACAAGTTACTGCGAGACTGATTTTGGACAGTAATCACCATTGTAACGTTGGAAGCATGCAACCAAATAATATTTGACCACGTTAAATATATATTTCAGCCCAAAGTTATGCCCGAGAATGAAGGGGGTCCCGACGAGGGGGGGGGGGGGGGGGTCCTGCTGCCACCTGCGGAGGCAGGCAGAAGATAGGACTGTTCGACGAACTTTTGTAACTTTGATGGCGCCAGAAACATGGCGACATGCCAGAAACATGGCGACCTGAAGAAGGGTCTCGACCCGAAACATCACCCATTCCTTCTCACCTGAGATGCTGCCTGACCTGCTGTGTTACTCCAGCATTTTGTGAATAAATACCTTCGATTTGTACCAGCATCTGCAGTTATTTTCTTACACTTTATGTACTACCTCCTGCTGTAGTTTACCGGGTTGTATGAAAAACAAAGCATTTCACTGTACCAAGGTACATGTGGCAATAAAGTATCATTGAATCGAATCTACATTCTTAATTAGAGCTGTGATTGTTCATATACTATTATCCAATATTTACCTCAGATCCAAGCTTTGCACCATTTGCTAAACCATATTTTCGTCCGTCAATTTCTCCCAACTGACTTCCTTCAATAAACCCTTCACGATAACCTTTTCCACGAAATCTGTCATCAGTTAATTAAAAAAATTACAAGATTACCAATAAAATCTGTGCATGGAAAAGCATTCAATGTGCTTCCAAAATCGTGATTAGAAAGTTGCCCTTCAAGTCCCCTTTAAAAACTTTCCCCTCTCACATTAAATCTATGCCCTCCTGTTTTAGGCTCACTTACCCAGAGAAAAAGACTAACCATTCACCTTGTGTACACCTCTCATTCCTTCATAAACCCCAAAAGAGGTCACCCCTCATCCTCCAGTGTTCCAAGGAAAATAGTCACAGCATATCCAGTGTTTTCTTATAAGTCAAGCTCACCAATCATGGTAACATTCTTGTGAATCTTTTCTCTACCGTGTCCAGGTTAAAAACATTGCTCCAGTAATGAGGCGACCAGAAATGCATGCAATGTCTCCAAGTGCAGTATCACCACCTACTTGCCCAGTTGTAACATGACATCCGAACTCATGTAGTCAAACCCCTGACCAATGAAGGGAAGGAAGCTGGCCAAACAGCATCTTCACCAACATGTCTGCCCACATCTCCACTTTCAGAGATCCCTAGGTCCCTCTGTTCCACAACTGTCTCCATGGCTCTATCATTTACTGTGCAAGTCCTGACCTGGTTTAACTTACTAAATGCAGTTCCTCGCACTTGTCGCTGTTACATCCCATCTGCCATTCCTTGGCCCACTTCCACAATTCACCTAGATCTTGTTGTAACCTTAGATACACCTCGTGCAAAACGTAGTGCCCTAGATACAAGGTCCCAGATACAAGGTCCAATATCCAGCTCCAAGATCCCAGATACAAAGTCCAAGATCCCAGATACAAGGTCCAAGATCCCAGACACAAGGTCCAAGATCCCAGACACAAGGTCCAAGATCCAGCTTCAAGATCTCAGATCCAGCTCCAAGATCCCAGGTCCAATATCCAGCTCCAAGATCCCAGATACAAAGTCCAAGGTCCCAGATACAGCTCCAAGATCCCAGACACAAGGTCCCAGATCCAGCTCCAAGATCCCAGACACAAGGTCCAAGATCCCAGGTCCAATATCCAGCTCCAAGATCCCAGATACAAAGTCCAAGATCCCAGATACAAGGTCCAAGATCCCAGATACAAAGTCCAAGATCCCAGATACAAGGTCCAAGATCCCAGATACAGCTCCAAGATCCCAGATGCAGAGTCCAAGATCCAGCTCCAAGATCCCAGACACAAGGTCCCAGATCCAGCTCCAAGATCCCAGACACAAGGTCCAAGATCCCAGGTCCAATATCCAGCTCCAAGATCCCAGATACAAAGTCCAAGATCCCAGATACAAGGTCCAAGATCCCAGATCCAGCTCCAAGATCCCAGATGCAGAGTCCAAGATCCAGCTCCAAGATCCCAGACACAAGGTCCCAGATCCAGCTCCAAGATCCCAGACACAAGGTCCAAGATCCCAGGTCCAATATCCAGCTCCAAGATCCCAGACACAAGGTCCAAGATCCCAGGTCCAATATCCAGCTCCAAGATCCCAGATACAAAGTCCAAGATCCCAGACACAAGGTTCAAGATCCCAGACACAAGGTCTAAGAACCCAGGTCCAAGGTCCCAGATCCAGCTCCAAGATCCCAGACACAAGGTCCAAGATCCCAGACACAAGGTCTAAGAACCCAGGTCCAAGGTCCCAGATCCAGCTCCAAGATCCCAGACACAAGGTCCAAGATCCCAGACACAAGGTCTAAGAACCCAGGTCCAAGGTCCCAGATCCAGCTCCAAGATCCCAGACACAAGGTCCAAGATCTCAGATCCAACAAGGTCCAAGATCTCAGATCCAGCTCCAAGGTCCCAGACACAAGGTCCAAGATCCCAGACACAAGGTCTAAGAACCCAGGTCCAAGATCTCAGATCCAGCTCCAAGGTCCCAGACACAAGGTCCAAGATCCCAGACACAAGGTCTAAGAACCCAGGTCCAAGGTCCCAGATCCAGCTCCAAGATCCCAGACACAAGGTCCAAGGTCCCAGACACAAGGTCCAAGGTCCCAGATCCAGCTCCAAGATCCCAGACACAAGGTCCAAGGTCCCAGACACAAGGTCCAAGGTCCCAGATCCAGCTCCAAGATCCCAGACACAAGGTCCAAGGTCCCAGATACAACAAGGTCCAAGATCCAGCTTCAAAAGATCCCAAGATACAAGATGCCAGATCCCATCCTCTCTCTCCCTGTGCTGTGGCCCCCCCCCCAGCCCTCCCTCCATCCCGTCCACACCCACAGCACAGGTCGGGGCCGCACCAGGACGGGACCCCGGACACACACAAACGAACGGACGTCCTCTTACTCGTCGTCGGCCAGGACGATGGAGTCGAACAGGTCGTGGTCGGTGCCGGTGTCTGGGCGGCGGGAGGAGGATGATGCCGGGGCCGGGTGCGGGTCCATGGCGGGCTTCATCCGATCCTCCTGAGGGCCGGGCCGGGCTCCTGAGCATGCGCACTAACGATCACGCCGGACTCCGGAGCATGCGCACTAACGATCACGCCGGACTCCGGAGCATGCGCACTAACGATCACGCCGGACTCCGGAGCAAGCGTAATAACGACCACGCCGGTCTCCGGGGTGCGCGCACTAACGGCCACGCATGCGCACGGGCAGCCGGGGAGGAGGGGGGGGGGAATCAATCCCAAAGGTACTAGAGGAGCAAGATGGACCACTCCGTCACTATCGCCTGCACTGAAGTGTAGTCCGCAAAGGAGCCATTTTAGTAAGCAAAACCCGCTGTCCGCTGTGCCTCTCGCAGTGTAATCAGTGTTTTGGGGGAACAGTATGTGTGATGATACCGTAAAAATGCAGAATATATCTCATCTAATCAATTCACAGATTTGTGTTATTTTTCTTTTTAAATGTTTCTGCAAGTTTCTGCTTACTAAAATGGCGCCGTACGGTTGTCAGGGTCGAGTGGTCTATCTTGTTCTTCTAGTATCTTTGGTCAATCCCTATCTGGGAGCAGGAAAAAGTATCTGATGATACCATAAAAATGCAGAATATATCTCATCTATCAATTCACAGATTTTTGTTATTTTTCTTTTAAAATGTTTCTGCAAGTTTCTGCTTACTAAAATGGCGCCTTGACTTACTACGGTTGTTAGGGTCGAGCGGTCTATCTCTGGGTTTCTGCTTACTAAAATGGCGCCATGATGACGCACTACGGTTGTTAGGGTCGAGCGGTCTATCTCTGCTCAACTATCTTTGGTTTCTGCTTACTAAAATGGCGCCATGATGACGTTTCTCTTGAAAACATTTGAATTGGCCTCCACTGCCTTCTGTGGCAGAGTTTTGTGAGTAACATCATTTAACCTCTCATAACCTGGAGGAAAGCCCACATGGTCACGGGGAGAACGTACAAACTCCGTACAGACAGCACCCGTGGTCGGGATCGAACCCAGGTCTCTGGCGCTATCAGGCAGCAACTCTAACGCAGCGCCACCGCGCTGCCCCCTAGCGTTATCCCAAAGAATTGAAATCTTAGCCGACTGATGAATAGACAATAGACAATGGACAATAGGTCCAGGAGGAGGCCATTCAGCCCTTCGAGCCAGCACCGCCATTCAATATGATCATGGCTGATCATTCTCAATCAGTACCCCGTTCCTGCCTTCTCCCCATACCCCCTGACTCCGCTATCCTTAAGAGCTCTATCTAGCTCTCTCTTGAATGCATTCAGAGAATTGGCCTCCACTGCCTTCTGAGGCAGAGAATTCCACAGATTCACAACTCTCTGACTGAAAAAGTTTTTCCTCATCTCAGTTCTAAATGGTCTACCCCTTATTCTTAAACTGTGGCCCCTTGTTCTGGACTCCCCCAACATTGGGAACATGTTTCCTGCCTCTAACGTGTCCAACCCCTTAATAATCTTATACGTTTCGATAAGATCTCCTCTCATCCTTCTAAATTCCAGCATATACAAGCCTAGTCGCTCCAGTCTTTCAACATATGACAGTCCCGCCATTCCGGGAATTAACCTAGTAAACCTACGCTGCACGCCCTCAATAGCAAGAATATCCTTCCTCAAATTTGGAGACCAAAACTGCACACAGTACTCCAGGTGCGGTCTCACTAGGGCCCTGTACAAGTCTTCAGACTTGAAAAGTCAGACCCAGTCTGAAAAAGTGTCCTGTCCCGAAGCATCAGCTATCCTTTTCCACCAGAGATGCTGCCTGACCTGCTGAGCTATTCCCAGCACTTTGTGTCGATGAATGGAGGGGAAAATACTGCTTTACCAGGAGAGGGCAGCATCTTCCCACAAATAGAACTTGATGGAGCGCAGTAAGTTAATAAGAATGTTCGAACACCAGAGGGCATAGTTGAATTGAATTGAATTGAATTAAATAAATTTTATTAGCCAAGTGTGTTCACATACAAGGAATTTGCCGTGGTGCTTTGCTCACAAGTAACAACATGACATACAGGAAACAATTAAGAACAAAACATATTTATTCACAAAATGCTGGAGTAACTCAGCAGGTCAGGCAGCATCTCAGGAGAGAAGGAATGTGTGCTGATTCGCGTGGAGACCCTTCTTCAGACTCCGTTCTCCAGAGATGCTGCCTGACCTGCTGTTACTCCAGCATTTTGTGAATAAATACCTTCGATTTGTACCAGCATCTGCAGTTATTTTCTTACAAGAATTGATCCCTGGGATGGCGGGACTTACATATGAGGAAAGACTAGATAGACTGGGCTTGTACTCGCTGGAATTTAGAAGACTGAGGGGGGATCTTATAGAAACATATAAAATTCTTAAGGGGTTGGAGAGGCTAGATGCGGGAAGATTGTTCCCGATGTTGGAGAAGTCCAGAACCAGGGGTCACAGCTTAAGGATAAGGGGGAAGTCTTTTAGGACCGAGATGAGAAAACATTTCTTCACACAGAGAGTGGTGAGTCTGTGGAATTCTCTGCCACAGAAGGTAGTTGAGGCCAGTTCATTGGCTATATTTAAGAGGGAGTTAGATGTGGCCCTTGTGGCTAAAGGGATCAGGGGGTATGGAGAGAAGGCAGGTACAGGCTACTGAGCTGAATGATCAGCCATGATCATATTGAATGGCGGTGCAGGCTCGAAGGGCCGAATGGCCTACCCCTGCACCTATTTTCTATGTTTCTATGTTTCTAAGAACAAAACATAGTTCAGTTTAAGTTTGGAGATACACTCTGGAAACAGCCCCTTCGGCCCACCGAGTCCACTCAATCACACATTCAAACTCCACATAGGCACCACCCATGGTCAGAATCCCACTTTCACATTATACTTTACACGCATACACTTTACACATTAGGGGCATTTTCCAGAGGCCAATTAACCTACTACCCCACCCCCACATGCACACACACGTTTACATATACATTATATATATACATTGTGTGTGTCTTCCCACAAATAAAATTCTATGGAGCGCAGTGTGTGTATATGTATATTTATATATAGATATTTAGATATCTCATCAATAAGGATAGTTATTCCACTATCCTTATAAATTACTTGAATAAAAAATCAAAAAGTCCAGGCAGGGCAATTGGAGGGTTCCATCAGCGGAAAAACATAACAAAGAACAGGATATCAATTAAGAGTGGCCGATAAAAGACGGTAGGGAAAAACTATTTTCACAGTGAGTGGTTAGGATGTGGAATAGACAATAGACAATAGACAATAGGTGCAGGAGTAGGCCATTCAGCCCTTCGAGCCAGCACCGCCATTCAATGCGATCATGGCTGATCACTCTCAATCAGTACCCCGTTCCTGCCTTCTCCCCATACCCCCTCACTCCGCTATCCTTAAGAGCTCTATCCAGCTCTCTCTTGAAAGCATCCAACGAACTGGCCTCCACTGCCTTCTGAGGCAGAGAATTCCACACCTTCACCACCCTCTGACTGAAAAAGTTCTTCCTCATCTCCGTTCTAAATGGCCTACCCCATATTCTTAAACTGTGGCCCCTTGTTCTGGACTCCCCCAACATTGGGAACATGTTATCTGCCTCTAATGTGTCCAAACCCCTAATTATCTTATATGTTTCAATAAGATCCCCCCTCATCCTTCTAAATTCCAGTGTATACGAGCCCAATCGCTCCAGCCTTTCAACATACGACAGTCCCGCCATTCCGGGAATTAACCTAGTGAACCTACGCTGCACGCCCTCCATAGCAAGAATATCCTTCCTCAAATTTGGAGACCAAAACTGCACACAGTACTCCAGGTGCGGTCTCACCAGGGCCCGGTACAACTGTAGAAGGACCTCTTTGCTCCTATACTCAACTCCTCTTGTTACGAAGGCCAACATTCCATTGGCTTTCTTCACTGCCTGCTGTACCTGCATGCTTCCTTTCATTGACTGATGCACTAGGACACCCAGATCTCGTTGAACTCCCCCTCCTCCTAACTTGACACCATTCAGATAATAATCTGCCTTTCTATTCTTACTTCCAAAGTGAATAACCTCACACTTATCTACATTAAACTGCATCTGCCATGTATCCGCCCACTCACACAACCTGTCCAAGTCACCCTGCAGCCTTATTGCATCTTCCTCACAATTCACACTACCCCCCAACTTAGTATCATCTGCAAATTTGCTAATGGTACTTTTAATCCCTTCGACTAAGTCATTAATGTATATCGTAAATAGCTGGGGTCCCAGCACCGAACCTTGCGGTACCCCACTGGTCACTGCCTGCCATTCCGAAAGGGACCCATTTATCCCCACTCTTTGCTTTCTGTCTGTCAACCAATTTTCTATCCATGTCAGTACCCTACCCCCAATACCATGTGCCCTAATTTTGCCCACTAATCTCCTATGTGGGACCTTGTCGAAGGCTTTCTGAAAGGGGGGGGGGGTGTAATTATATGGGGCGAGTACACATTTGATGACCCGAATGGTCACTTTAGACTTTAAAGATACAGCATGGAAACAGGTGCTTTGAGTGTATGCCAACCAGCAATCACCCGGTACACTAGCACTATCCTACATACTAGGGACAATTTTACCAAAGCGAATTAGCCGACAAACCTGCACGTCTTTGGAATGTGGGAGGAAACCGAAGCACCCGGAGAAAACCCACGCGGTTACAGGGAGAACGTACAAACTCCGTACAGACAGCATCCTTAGTCAGGATACAACCCAGGACTCTGGTGCTGTGAGGCAGCAACTCTACCGTTGCGCCACCGTGCTGCCGCCAATGTCCGTGACCTCTGCGTGGAGCTCTCAACCCAACTTTCCCTGTTGCAACTTTTCTGTGATCTGGCAGATGGCGGTATTGCCTGTTTTCGTCCATGTGGTGGAGCTATAGAGCAGCCTGGACAAATACACCCAGAGAATCATAACACCATAAGACATAGGAACAGAATTAGGCCATTCGGCCCACCGAGTCTGCTCCGCCATTCAATCATGGCTGATCTATTCTTTCCTCTTAACCCCATTCTCCTGCCTTCTCCGGTAACCTTTGACACTCTTACTAATCAAGAGTCGACCAATCTCCACTTTAAATATACCCAATGACTTGGCCTCCACTGCCGCCTGTGACAATGAATTCCACAGATTCACCACCCTCTGACTAAAGTGATTCCTCCTCATCTCCATTGTTAAGGTACGTCCTTTTATTCTGAGTCTGTGCCCTCTGGTCCTGAACTCTCCCATTTCCTGCAAACATGTAAACACAATTCTTTCCGTGGGACACCTCAGCCACTGAGGGAAAGGGGTATGTAGCTGAATTGGCCTCTGTAAATTGGCCCGAGTGTGTCAAGAATGGATGCAAAAGTGGGGTTACTTTGAACAAGGGAGAACGGTTGATCGATGGTTGGCATGGACTCAATGGACTGTAGAGCCTGTTTCCACGCTGTTTCTCTAAACTAAACATTGGTGAGCCAGGTGGGTAATCACACCAACTGGGTGGTTTTGTGGTCATCATTACTAATGCCAAAACACTAGATGCAAAGTGGTGGAGTAACGGCAGTGTCTCTGGGGAACATGGCTTGGCGAAGTTTCGGCTTGGGAGCCAGTAGGATAAGATTTAGATCTGGGACCTTGTCCACAGTTTAGACAATATAGACTGAAGCCCAGCTGCTTATTATTTTGCATCCTTACTAATGCTGAGTTACTAATAGACATATGCAAAATGCTGCAATAACTCAGCGGGTCAGGCAGTACCGCTCGAGAAAAGGATTGGGTGACGGTTTGGGCCGAGACCCTTCTTCTGACTAAGAGTCTGGGGAAAGTACCGGGGGAGGCGTGTGGTTTGGGTGGGAAGGGATGAGTTAACCAGGGCGTTTCGGAGGGAATGGTCTCTGCGGAAAGTTCAAAAAGGGATGGACTGTTTGTATCGACTTGGAGGAACAACACCTCATGTTTCGCTTGGGCAGCCAACAACCCTGCATCTCTAACTAATTTCAAGTAACCCTTGCATTCCCTCTCTTTCTCTCTCTCTCTCTCTGTTCCTTCCCCACCCCAGTCTCATTGTACTAGTTTCACCATTGTCCTGCTCAGTTTCACTGTCTGTATAACTCGTTATCACCTTCTCCACAGCCAACAATGGACCATTGTGGGCTCGCCCTTCCCTTGATCATCGTTGCTGGCTTTGATTTCTTTTCATACCTTTCATTCATTTGTTCTTTATGCCTTTGAAAACCTCTCGTTTCCCTCTCCCCTGACTCTCAGTCTGAAGAGAGGTCTCAACCCTAAACGTCACCTATTCCTTTTCTCCGGAGATCTTGGGCGGTCATGGTGGCGCAGCGGTAGAGTTTCTGCCTTGCAGCGAATGCAGCGCCGGAGACCCGGGTTCGATCCTGACTACGGGCGCTGTCTGTACGGAGTTTGTACGTTCTCCCCGTGACCTGCGTGGGTTTTCTCCGAGATCTTTGGTTTCATCCCACACTCCAATGACGTACAGGTTTGTAGGTTAATTGGCTTGGTAAATGTAAAAATTGTCCCTAATGGGTATATGATAGTGTTAATGTGCAGGGATCGCTGATCGGCGCGAATTCAGTGGGCTGAAGGGCCTGTTTCCGCGCTGTATCTCTAAACTAAACTATACTAAAGATGCTGCCTGACCCGCTGAGTTCCTCCAGAACTTTGTGTCTATCTTTGGCATAAACCAACATCTGCAGCTCCTTCCTGCACATACCGAGTTACTAATAATTCACAAAATGCTGGAGTAACTCAGCAGGTCAGGCAGCATCTCAGGAGAGAAGGAATGGGTGACGTTTCGGGATACTAATTACTATCAATTAGTAACTGATTACTAATAATGAGTTACTAATAATGATGCAAGCCTGCCTCTAGCAGTTTCCTGAATAATGAGTTATTTAATTGGAAATTTCAAAGTTAATTCTAGGTGATTTCAGGTGTTGTTTCTCCATCAGTCTCCAATGCCCCTTTCTGGCCACAGTTTAGAGTCACAGCTTTTTTTTACTCCCTCTTCTCCCCTCTCCCATCGGTCAAAATGTATAGAAGTGTGAAAACGCACACCTCCAGATTCTGGGGCAGTTTCTTCCCAGCTGTTATCAGGCAACTGAACCATTCTACTTCTACCAGAGAACGGTCCTGAACTACTATCTACCACATTAGTGACCCTCGGGCTTTCTTTGATCGGATTTCATTGGCTTTACCTTGCACTAAAAGTAATTCCCTTATGTATCTGTCCAGTGTGAATGTGGCTCGATTGTAATCATGTATTGTCTTTCCGCTGGCTGGTGAGCACGCAACAAAAGCTCTTCACCACACCTCGGTACACGTGACCACAAACTAAACTGTCAACTGTCAATTGTACCCCAGGTCTAGAAACATAGAAAATAGGTGCAGGAGTAGGCCATTCGGCCGTTCGAGCCTGCACCGCCATTCAATATGATCATGGCTGATCATCCAGCTCAGTAACCTGTACCTGCCTTCTCTCCATACCCCCTGATCCCTTTCGCAACAAGGGCCACATCTAACTCCCTCTTAAATATAGCCAATGAACTGGCCTCAACTACCTTCTGTGGCAGAGAATTCCACAGACTCACCACTCTCTGTGTGAAGAAATGTTTTCTCATCTCGGTCCTAAAAGACTTCCCCCTTATCCTTAAGCTGTGACCCTCTAGTTAACGAAGGAAGCGGATATGTGGCTAAAGACACAAAATACTATTCCGGAAAACTCTAGCTTACAGACACGGCATGTTCCTAATAGCGAAACCAATGTAAACTGGATGGTTTGCTTTGTAAATAGATTTATTGGTGCAGTTGAGGTAATTTATAATGATCTAAAGGTCCTAGAGAGTGATAATGCACAAGATCAAAACACCCATAAAGTTTATTACAAATTATTGACTGTACACAACATCAAAGGCAGGGGAATAGGAAGCAGCACCTTTATCTAGGTTGGTACCATCCTGTGAAAGTTACCGAGCTTGGGGAACACTGATTAGCAGAAGGTCATGTAATACAGGTAGCTATCTGCTACTATGAAAGTTGGCTTCACCTCATAAACCGTATCGCTTAAGTTATTACAATAATCTCGAAAAGATGCTTAACTAAGGCAAACGTGTTCCTGTAACACTTCCAATCGAGTTGGCAAAGTACGTCGTCTGCGAATCCACTGCCGGGGGAATACAGTAGGAAGCTACGTTTTTTGGTTTGGACATAGAGACAAAGAGCCTTACAGCGTGGAAACAGGCTCTTCGGCCCAACTTCCCCATGCCGACCAACATTTAGTTTCATTCTCAGGCCCCAGGTCCCGAGCCGACCAGCGATCCCTGCACATTAGCATTATCTCTGAATGCATTCAAGAGAGAGCTAGATAGAGCTCTTAAGGATAGCGGAGTCATGGGGTATGGGGAGAAGGCAGGAACGGGGTACTGATTGAGAATGATCAGCCATGATCACATTGAATGGCGGTGCTGGCTCGAAGGGCTGAATGGCCTCCTCATGCACCTATTGTCTATTGTCACCTCACACACTAGGAACCATTTACAATTTTACCGAAGCCTAATCAACCTACGGACCTGCATGTCTTTGGAGTGTGGGAGGAAACTGGAACACCTGGAGAAAACCCACACGGTCACAGGAAGAATGTACAAACTCCAGACAGACAGCACCCATAGTCAAGATCGATCCCGGGTCTCTGGCGCTGTGAGGCAGCAACTCCACTGCCACGCCACTGTAAAAGTGGTGAAAAAGTCATATTCAAAAGGTAATTTGATGAGGACCGGAGGAAAAACATTTACTAAAACATCCAAGGGAAAGAGCACCGTATTAAACAAATTTAATACAAAGAAATATGAGATGTTGCATTTTGGGAACTCTAACATGGGCAGGACCTACGCATGGTAGGGCTCTGGCGAGTGTTGTAGATCAGAGGGATCTAGGAGTGCAGGCTCGATGGTTCAATGATACTTTAATGTCACATGTGCAGGAAGGAACCGCAGATGCTGGTTTAAACCAAACATACACACGAAAAGCTGGAGTAACTCAGCGGGACAGGCAGCATCTCTGGAGGGAAGGAATTAATGGGTGACGTTTCGGGTCGAGACCCTTCTTCGGTGAAATTCCCTTTTTGTACACATATCAGTACAAGTATCACTGTACATAACTTAGGTATATGTTAGATAAGCATCAAAGATACAGTACAAGTGTATAGTAGTAGTAGTAGTACACTGGGAAAACATACAACCGTCAGATTTGGTGCCAATTTCAACTCCCAGTTGTTGTAATTGCAGAGCTCGTGGCCTGACCTTGAAGGGCCGATATTCTCTATATGTAAAGGCATCGCCTTGGTTGCCCTCCGGTAATCTGTCATCCCACCAGTGGGCAGTGAAAATGTAAAAGTCACTGCCAGAAACCCAACAAGCTGTCTCCTTGCCTTTTGCAGGTGGGATTTAACCAGCTTTAACCCGCGAAGATATCTTATCCAAGACTCCAACGAGGAGAAGGCCTACCGGGAGGAGGTGGCTGATCTGGCACTCTGGTGTCAGGACAACAGCCTCCTCTTGAATGTCACAAAAACTAAGGAGCTGATTGTGGGCTTTAGAAGGGCTCAACATCCGAGGACGTACACGCCACTGGAGATAAATGGGATTACTGTGGATAGGGTGAGCAGCTTTAAATACCTGGGAGTCCACATCACAGAGGATCTGACATGGACAACACACATTGCCGCACTGGTGAGTAAGGCAAGGCAGCGCCTTTACCACCTCAGACAGCTGAGGAAATTCAGAGTGTCTCTGAGGATCCTTCAGTGCTTCTACTCTGGGGCTGTAGAAAGCATCTTGTCCGGCAACATCACAGTCTGGTTTGGGAACAGCTCTGCCCAGGACAGGAAGGCCCTGCAGAGAGTAGTGCGTTCGGCTGAACGCACTATGGGAACTACACTCGCCCCCCTGCAGGACCTATACATCAGGAGGTGCAGCTCCAGAGCCAGCAACATTATGGGGGACCCCTACCACCCCAGCAACGGACTGTTCCAGCTGCTACGGTCAGGCAAACGTCTCCGCTGTCACGCTGTGAAAACAGAGAGGATGAGACGGAGTTTCTTCCCACAGGCCATCAGGACTGTTAACTCTCATATCACCAGGGACAAATTTAATTTACTGTATTAATTTATTTTTTGTGTTAAATTTTTTTTTTCTATTCTGTTTTGTAGTTTTAGCACAATCTGCAGGCATTGCCATTTTCATTTCACTGCACATCTTATATGTGTATGTGTATGTGACAAGTAAAGTTGACTTGACTTAACATGACTTGCATTCTCTGGAATGCTGGAGGTTGAGAGGCGATCTGATGGAAGCACTTAACATTGTCAGAGGCAGTCTGAACATTGTACGGTAAGCAGTCTCCAACAAAGGGTTGGTGATGTGTCCATGATCCCACCATTACATCCTAAGATGGAGCATTCTACCAGGCATTGTACCATTGTGGCCACCAGTGGATAGACAATAGACAATAGGTGCAGGAGTAGGCCATTCGGCCCTTCGAGCCAGCACTGCCATTCAATGTGATCATGGCTGATCATTCTCAATCAGTACTCCGTTCCTGCCTTCTCCCCATACCCCCTGACTCCGCTATCCTTAAGAGCTCTATCTAGCTCTCTCTTGAATGTATTCAGAGAATTGGCCTCCACTGCCCTCTGAGGCAGAGAATTCCACAGATTCACAACTCTCTGACTAAAAAAGTTTTTCCTCATCTCTGTTCTAAATGGCCTACCCCTTATTCTTAAACTGTGGCCCCTGTGACTCCCCCAACATTGGGAACATGTTTCCTGCCTCTAACATGTCCAACCCCTTAATAATCTTATACGTTTCGATAAGATCCCCTCTCATCCTTCTAAATTCCAGTGTATACAAACCTAGTCGCTCCAGTCTTTCAACATATGACAGTCCCGCCATTCCGGGAATTAACCTAGTAAACCTACGCTGCACGCCCTCAATAGCAAGAATATCCTTCCTCAAATTTGGAGACCAAAACTGCACACAGTACTCCAGGTGTGGTCTCAGGTGCGGTTATGACAGGTTTGATCATAAACTACTGAGGCTGCAGATGTGGAAATCACTTCAGAGGCGACTATGTATAGATTGTGTCGGAATGAACTGCAGATGCTGGTTTACATTGAAGATAGACACAAAATGCTGGAGTAACTCAGTGGGACAGGCAGCATCTCTGCCTCAGAAGGCAGTGGAGGCCAAGTCTCTGAATGCATTCAAGAGAGAGCTAGATAGAGCTCTTAAGAATAGCGGAGTCAGGGGGTATGGGGAGAAGGCAGGAACGGAGTACTGATTGAGAATGATCAGCCATGATCACATTGAATGGCGGTGCTGGCTCGAAGGGCCGAATGGCCTCCTCCTGCACCTATTGTCTATTGTCTGTTGCATCTCTGGATAGAAGGAATGGGTGGCGTTTTGCGGGTCGAGACCATTCTGAAGAAGTGTCTCGACCCGAAACGTCGCCTATTCCTTCTATCGAGAGATGCTGCCTGTCCCCTTGAGTTACAACTGCATTTTGTGTCATGCCTATATTGATGCTGCACTTCGAATTTAATGACTTGAAACATGATGAGAACTGATACATGAAAGTCGGTGTGCACGGGTTTCCATCTAAGAGAGTAGTGTTGATGTTCAAAAAAAGGGACAATGTGAAAGATGTTTTGCAGAATTGCTTTTATAAAAAACCTTTTGGGTTATGACCCGGAACCCGCTACCTGTAAAAGAGGTGAAAAATGCATCAATCATGATGCTCAAAAGGTAATTTGATGAGGACCTGAGGAAAAACTTTTACTGAAACATCTAGGGGATAAGAGCAGGAGAAGACGGCAGAATGGGTTGCTCGGTACAGAGATAGTATGGATTCAAAGGATCAATGATTCATTCTAGAGATATGGGCATCACTGGCAAGACCAGTGGGCACATGCTACCCCTAACTGAAAGGATGTTGGTGAGTGGCATTCTAGAAGGGGCGGCACGGTGGCGCAGTGGTAGATTTGCTGCCTTGCAGCGCCAGAGACCCAGGTTCAATCCTGACTGCGGGTGCTGTCTGTACCGAGTTTGTACATTCTCCCCCCGTGACCTGCGTGGGTTTCTCCAGGTGCGCTGGTTTCCTCCCACGCTCCAAAGACGCACAGGTTTGTAGGCTAATTGGCTTTAGTAACATTGTAAATTGTCCCTAGTCGCTGGGCGTGCAGCGTAGGTTTACTAGGTTAATTCCCGGAATGGCAGGACTGTCATATGTTGAAAGACTGGAGCGACTAGGCTTGTATACACTGGAATTTAGAAGGATGAGAGGGGATCTTATCGAAACGTATAAGATTATTAAGGGGTTGGACACGTTAGAGGCAGGAAACATGTTCCCAATGTTGGGGGAGTCCAGAACAAGGGGCCACAGTTTAAGAATAAGGGGTAGGTCATTTAGAACTGAGATGAGGAAAAACTTCTTCAGTCAGAGAGTTGTGAATCTGTGCAATTCTCTGCCTCAGAGGGCAGTGGAGGCCAATTCTCTGAATACATTCAAGAGAGAGCTAGATAGAGCTCTTAAGGATAGCGGAGTCAGGGGGTATGGGGAGAAAGCAGGAACGGGGTACTGATTGAGAATGATCAGCCATGATCACATTGAATGGCGGTGCTGGCTCGAAGGGCCGAATGGCCTACTCCTGCACCTATTGTCTATTGTCTATAGTGTGTGCAGGATAGTGTTAGTGTATGTGGATGGCTGCTCGGCGCAGACTCGGTGGGCCGAAGAGCCTGTTTCCGCACTTTATCTCTAAACTACACTAAACTAAACTGCTAACACCTATGCAGTGAGGCAGCTCCCTTTCTGCTGTCAGGCAGATTCAGATCCAGGGATGAAGATAAACACACAGACTGGAATGGAAGAGAGATGACATTCCATAATCCTGCTGCCTTCTTCCCCCCCAAATTATTTGGGGAGTTTTGGTGAGAAGATTGGAAGCCCTGATGAGTTGTGACAGTAGACTGTGTACACGGAATATACTGAGGCCACTTGCATAAAGTGTCATAGAGGCATTCAACGCAGAACAGGCCCTTTGGCCCAGCTCGTCCATGCCAACCAAGATGCCCCATCCTAAACAGCCCTGGTGCCTGCATTTCGTCCATTTCCCTCTAAACCTTTCCCATCCGTGTACCCCCCTCACCTGTGTGGAACTATTACCTGACGCGCTTTGTCCTGCCTCTCCCCTTCTCCAGATTTCTTCTCCTCCCCTACAATCAGCCTGATGAAGGATCTCGATCCGAAATGTCACCTACCCATGTTCTCCAGAGATGCTGCTGAGTTACTTCAGAACTTTTGTGTCCTTTTGTGTATTAAGCACGGGTGGCATGGCGGCACAGCGGTAGAATTGCTGCCTTGCAACGCTTGCTGCGCCAGAGACCCGGGTTCGATCCCGTCTACGGGTGCTGTCTGTATGGAGTTTGTACGTTCTCCCCGTGACCTCGTGGGTTTTCTCCAAGATCTCCGGTTTCCTCCCACACTCCAAAGACGTGCAGGTTTGTAGGTTAATTGGCTTGGTGTAGGTGTAAATTATCCCCAGTGTGTGTGTGGGATAGTGTTAATGTGCGGGGATCGAAGGGCCTGTTTCCGCGCTGTATCGCTAAACCAAACTAAACCAGCATCTGCAGTTCTTTATTGCTACCTGTCCAAATGTCTTTTAAATACTATTAAGTACTACTAAACTACTACTACTAATTAACTACTTTTAAAGACCGATTCCTTTTCTCCAGAGATGCTGCCTGATGCGCTGAGTTGCTCCAGCATCTTCAGTGTAAACCAGCATTTGCAGTTCCGTCCGACACACCTCTTTTAAATACTGTTACCTGCCTCAACTATCTCCTCTGGCAGCTCATTCCATTTACCCACCACCTTCTGAAGGAAAACTTTGCCCATCAGGTTCCTATTAAATCTTTCCCCACTCAATAGACAATAGACAATAGGTGCAGAAGGAGGCCATTCAGCCCTTCGAGCCATCACCGCCATTCACCGTGGTCATGGCTGATCATTCTCAATCAGTACCCCGTTCCTGCCTTCTCCCCATATCTCCTGACTCCACTATCATTAAGAGCTCGATTTAACTCTCTCTTGAAAGCATCCAGAGAATTGGCCTCCACTGCCTTCTGAGGCAGAGAATTCCACAGCTTCACAACTCTCTGAGTGAAAAAGTTTTTCCTCATCTCCGTTCTAAATGGCCTACCCCTTATTCTTAAACTGTGGCCCCTGGTTCGGGACTCCCCGAACATCGGGACCATGTTTCCTGCCTCTAGCGTGTCCAATCCCTTAATAATCTTATATGTTTCAATAAGATCCTCTCTCATCCTTCTAAATCCCTCTCACCTTAAATCTAGGTCCTCTAGTTCTTGATTCAACCTACGCTGGATAAAAGACACTGTACAGTTATCCTGTCAATTCCCCTCACGATTATATACACCTCTGTAAGATCCCAACATCCCATTGAAATAAGAGAATGTCAATGAAGAAATATGGGAAACATGTTATGGCAAGTTATATGCATTTTATTTTAGGTACAGAAAAAGACACATATTTCTGTATTTTGGTCCAAAAATAGTAGTATAAAATGAAAGTTATAAATGGAATAGAAATGGAATCCAACAGCAATCACCCACATCTCTATCAGAATTGTCTATTATTTACAGACTCCCAATATCTTACATATAACTGCAGGTGATTTACTTAGCAATCATTCAAGCAAAAAAAAAATGTACATCTTCAGCCTTCTATAAACATAGTTCACTTCACCAAATTGCACAATATTGGAAAAACATATAAATATATATATACATAAATAAAGTAACAAAATAGAAGGAAATAGTACTCAATAAGTTAATTTTAAATACCGTAGTAATGGTCAAGTGCATCTTTGGGTGAATTTACAATCAATTTATTTCACGTGCATTTCCTTCAGATTCAAAATTGTGCATTTCAAATTCAAATTCAAATTCAGTCGCGTATTGAAATTTAAACTTGTGCATTTCACATTTAAATCCAAATTCAAACTTGCTTTCGAATTCGAATTCAAATTCAGTCTCGTTATCAAATTCAAACTTGTGCATCTTTCTTCAGAGGATTGAAGCTGGGGTGGTATGGTGGCGCAGCGGTAGAGTTGCTGCCTTACAGCGCTTTCAGCGCCGGAGACCCAGGTTGATCTTGACTACGGATGGCGTTTGTACGGAGTTTGTACGTTCTCCCCGTGACCAGCATGGGATTTCTCCGAGATCTTCGGTTTCCTCCCATACTCCAAAGACTTACAGGTTTGTAGGCTAATTGGCTTTCTATAAATGTAAATTGTGTGTGTGTGGGATAATGTTACTATGCGGGGATCACTGGTCGGTGCGGACTCGGTGAGCCGAAGGGGCCTGATTCTGCGCTGTATCTCTAAACTAAACTAAACTGCGGTTCTGGTTTGTGTGGATGTAGTTTTTAAAGTCGTTCTACTATTGCATCGGGTATGATACTTGCATTGCCTCCTTGAAATCTGCTGAATCTGGCTCGGTTATCTTCCTGACGAACAGCCATGTCAACTGGTGATAAGGCTTACTTTGTAATCACCATCTCTTGGTAGCAGAGGTGCCTAGTGGAGGGTGGGGTTTAGGGTGGAAGCTTAAACTGTGCCTTCTATCTCCCCTCCTTGCATTTATTCACAAAATGCTGGAGTAACTCAGCAGGTCAGGCAGCATCTCAGGACAGAAGGAATGGGTGACGTTTCGGGTCGAGACCCTTCTTCAGACTGGGTGCTGCCTGACCTGCTGAGTTACTCCAGCATTTTGTGAATAAATACCTTCGATTTGTACCAGCATCTGCAGTTATGTTCTCCTTGCATAATGCACTCATGTGCCTTTCTCTACGTTGGAAGGGTTTGCAAGATAGTTTAAATGGAAGTCATGAACCGTTACACAATTTTCCCCAGTCCAGAAGTTTATAAACAGCTTCTTCACCGTCAATCTTGAAAAAGGGGAGTTTACACTGAACCCTCAGTTGTCCAGCTGATGGTTATATTATCAATCCATTCACACAGGAGGAGAATGGATGCTCCTTCATCCTGTGCAATCACTAGGGATCAACGATGTCTTGCTTCCTCTCTCATAACCCACTTCTGTGGGCTACGAGGTGACTTCTGAGGCCACAATGGAGCCCCTGGACTTCATATTGGTGAACGAGGATGCCCAGAATGCACTTGCTGGAAACCTGAGCAGAAAAACAAAGTGTGTGGAGGAGCGGTGACATTTCTGGTCAGGATCCGTCTTCAGGGCTGTGAGCAACTTGCTCCAATTACTTCATTTGGATTGGAGTCAAAGGAATGCCTTCTAAAATGTGGTTGTAATTTAGGGACCTACTTCACCTGAATGTAAAATCCTGGAGGTGTTTAACAGGCCGTGTAAAGGGAAAGTGATCAGAGTACAGACTGAACTGTAAACAGTCAAACCGTGCATCCCAGCATGGGTTTGGGAACAGCTCCATCCAGGACAGCAAGAAATCGGAGAAGAGGCGGCCCAGACCCTCACACAAAACTCCACCTATATCTCGCGCTGCCTCGGCAAGTCCAGCAGCATAATCAAGGACGAGTCGCACCCTGGCCACTCCCTCTTCTCCCCTCGCCCACCAGAAGTGTGAAAACGCACACCTCCAGATTCAGGGACAGTTTCTTCCCAGCTGTTATCAGGCAACTGAACCATCCTCTCACCAACTAGAGAGAAGTCCTGAACTACCATCCACCTCATTGGAGACCCTCGGATTATCTTTGATCGGACTTTTCTGGACTTTATCTTGCACTAAGTATCATTCACATTATTCCCTTTATCATGTATCTGTACGATGTGGATGGTTCCATGTTAATCACGCATTGTCTTTCCGCTGACTGGTTGGCACGCAACAAAAGCCTTTCACTGTACCTCGCTCGGTGCAGGTGACAATAAACTAAACTCAGCTCAAATAGACAACACTCAGGAAGGTTTCGTACCACTGCCAGGCGGCGCGTTCTCATGTGCCTTCGTAGGTGAATTCGAGGGGGTCCATGCTATTCGCCTGAATGAGTGAAGGGGGGTGTTCAGGCATCAGCCACGACTCCTCGTCTGGGTCCAGGGGGAGAGGGGGCATGTTCCGTATGGGCAAGAACTGGGAGAGAGGGGGCAAGGCTCTCCCCCTGATGTGGCCACGCTGCCTTCGGCCGCTCAGGGACACGGGCGCCCCGTGCCTCTCCGACCAGTACACATTGTAGGTGCCCGACAGCAAACGCTCCTCGAACGAACAGTCCCCTTCGTTGTAGGAAAGCTGAAGGAGGCAAAATAAACAAGAGATAATGGGGATAAAATGAGAACGGGTGAGTCAAACGTAGGGCTTCATTTATTCATTTAGTTTTTGATTAGTTTAGAGAGATACAGCGTGGACACAGGCCATTCGGCCCACCAAGTCCGCGCCGACCAGCGACCTCCGCACATAATAGACAATAGGTGCAGGAGTAGGCCATTCGGCCCTTCGAGCCAGCACCACCATTCAAAGTGATCATGGCTGATCAATCAGTACCCCGTTCCTGCCTACCCCCCCGACACGAACACTATCCTCGGGTCAATTTTACATTTATACCAAGCCAATTAACCTACTCACCTGCACTCACCTTTGGAGTGCGAGGAGGAAACCGGAGCACCCGGAGAAAACCCAGGTGGTCCCAGGGAGAACGGACAAAAACTCCCCTGGGGCGCATTGGTAGAGTTGCTGCCAGCGCCAGAGACCCAGGTTCGATCCCGACTGGGGCTGCTGTCTGTACGGAGGTTGTACGGAGGTTGTACATTCTCCCTGTGATAGCGTGGGTTTTCTCCTGGTGCCCCTGTTTCCGCCAACAAACCGAAGACGGACAGGCTTGTAGGTTAATTGGCTTGGTATAAATGTAAACATTGTAAACATTGTCCCCAGTGTGTGTAGGATTGTGTTATTGTTCGGGGATCGCTGGTCGGTGCGGACTTGGAAAGCCCAAGGGCCCAAGTTTCCGCGCTGTATCTCAAAACTAAACTAAACTAAATCTGTACAGACCGCACCTGTAGTCAGGATCGGACCCGGGTCTCTGGCGCTGCGAGGCAGCAGTTCTACCTCTGCCATTACTGATTGAGAGTGATCAGCCATGATCGCATTGAATGGCAGTGCTGGCTCGAAGGGCTGAATGGCCTACTCCTGCACCTATTGTCTATTGTCTACTGAGGTTATCATGTGCCAGACCTGCGAGTCATTGAACCCATGAGGTCAGTGACTTGTAATAAACCTGCTTGCTGGCGCCCTCTGGGTCAGACGAGAGGTTTCGCTTTGGGCAACCACGTGGAAAAATAATTGGCCGTGGGAGTGTCAACATTTCCCTGCAAAATCCTGCCCAGCCCCCTCCCCCCCACACACACACACACACACACAAAACAATCTGCAATTGAAAAGACCACACTAAAGCTACAAGACAAGCCCAACGACCACGCTCAACTTATTGGACGCATCGCATTTTAGGGGTGGTGGAAGAAGCCAGCGGTCGAGTCCCGGGTTCGATCCCGACCACGGGTGCTGTCTGCACGGAGTTTGTACGTTCTCCCCGTGACCTGCGTGGGTTTTCTCCGGGTGCTCCCGGTTTCCTCCCGCGCTCCAAAGGCGTACAGGTATGTAGGCTTGGTAAATGTAAAAAATGTTCCCAGTGGGTATAGGATAGTGTAAAAATATAAGAAAATAACTGCAGATGCTGGTACAAATCGAAGGTATTTATTCACAAAATGCTGGAGTAACTCACCAGGTCAGGCAGCTTCTCAGGAGAGAAGGAATGGGTGACGTTTCAGGTCGAGACCCTTCTTCAGACTGACCCTTCTTCAGAGTTACTCCAGCATTTTGTGAATAAATAGGATAGTGTAAATGTGCGGGGATCAGTGGTCGGCGCGGACACGGTGGGCCGAAAGGGCCTGTTTCCGCGCTGTATCTCTAAACTAAACTAGACACCATCCAAGAAGTCCAAGCCCATATTTGAGCCTCAACCAGTGGGTGGAACCTTACACACTGGCCCCTCCCGTTGTTTGCCATTCTTGGTTTTATGTCTGGGTGGGAGAGATTTTATCTGCTGCCCCCCCCCCCTCCTCCCCAAATCCTCACTGGGGAACGGGGTACTGATTGAGAATGATCAGCCATGATCACATTGAATGGCGGTGCTGGCTCGAAGGGCCGAATGGCCTCCTCCTGCACCTATGGTCTATTGTTTCGTACAGTGGACATCCAGGCCCAACAGGTTGGGGAGCTGGACAGAGCCATGAACATACTCAACATTGGGGGGGCAGTCTAGGTGCAGATTAGTTAGCTTAGTTTAAACAGGCCCTTCGGCCGACCGAGTCCGTGCCGACCAGCGATCCCCACACACTAGCACCGTCCTGCACACACCAGTGACAATCTACAATTTTTTACCGAGGCCAATTAACCTAAAACCCTGTCCGCCTTTTGGAGTGTGGGTGGAAAGCGGAGCACCCGGAGGAAACCCACGCGGTCACGGGGAGAACGTACACGGGGAGAACGTCCTGTAGACAGCACCCGTGGTCAGGATCGAACCCGGGTCTCCGGCGCTGTGAGGCAGCAACTCTGCCGCTGCCACTCTCCAATGATAATGTCACCACAATTAATCAGCAGAGTTGTGTATGGGGGGGAAGGCAGGTTAGTGGGGTTGGGGGGGAGAGAGAGATCAGCCATGATTGAATGGCGGAGTAGACTTGATGGGCCGAGTGGCCTGGTTCTGCTCCTATCACTGATGACCTGATGAGGTCCCGGCGGTGTCTAGGTCTGGGACTCACCGAACCATGTAGCCGTCCGTTCCTGTCCATACAGAGGTAGCGGCCGCTGAGATAGCCTCTGATCGCCACCACGCCAGGAGCCACCGACCTCATCTCAAGGAGACCTGCAAGGCAATGGGAACAGGTTAGCGGGGCAAGCCGGAGCGGGGACGCTAAACCCCGGGTCAGTAACACGCCACACTTGCTCCAACATTAGACTTTAGAGATACAGCGCAGAAACAGGCCACTCCCAAGTCAGCGTAGACCTGCGGTCACCCCGTACACCAGCACTGTCCCACACACACACACGCACAGATACGCACACATACCTTGACACGGACATACACACACACACACACACACACAGAGACACGCACACACACACGGACATACACACACACACAGATACACACACAGCCACATACAGATACACACACAGATACACACGGACACACACACTCATACATACACACACACAGATACACACAGACACACACACAGACACACACACACACACACACACACACTCATACACACACACACAGATACACAGACACACACAGCCACACAAACACACACACACACATAGATACACACACACAGCCACACACATACACACGCACACACAGATATACACACACACACACAGACACACACACAGCCACACACAGATATACACACACACACACAGACACACACACAGCCACATACAGATACACACACAGACACACACACACAGACACACAGACACACATAGATATACACACACACACACAGACACACACGCACACACACACACACACACACACACACACACACACAGCAGTTCCAACAGACAGCCACTGTGGCGACAGTGCAAACCGCGCCGGCGCAAGATCACAGCCAACTATTCACACACCAATTCACACACAGGATTTTCACACCGTGTTGTTATAGAACATTTAAAAAACCCATAATCATTACGCGAGGCCAGACTGTGCTGCAAATAGACTAAGGGTTAAAGCGGTTGTGTGGCTTGTACCGAGTCGCTCCAAGTTCTTAAATTTGATTGCAGTGGATGCAATGTTACAATTCAGGATACACCAATCCGTTTGTTTAAATGTTACACCCAATAACCCGGCCATTCAATACTCCGGTATATTGACACGGATGGGAAAGGGTTAGAAGGAAATGGGCCACACGCGGGTTAATGGGTCTGGCTTGTGCAGGAAGGGACTGCAGATGCTTGTTTACACTGAAGATAGACACAAAACGTTATCAGTCTGAAGAAGGGTCGCGACCTGAAACGTCACCCATTCCTTCTCTCCAGAGGTGCTGCCTGTCCCACTGAGTTACTCCAGCATTTTTTGGGTCTACACAGATTCTATTTTCGCGTCCGTTCTGGAGAGATGAGAAGTTCTGTGTGTTTTTTGTTTTTGTTTTAGTCTGTCTTTTTCACACCTAATTGCGCTTCGTAATCTCTGTATCTCCCTCTCCACTGACTCTCAGTCTGAAGAGACATAGACATAGAAAATAGGTGCAGGAGTAGGCCATTCGGCCCTTCGAGCCTGCACCGCCATTCAATATGATCATGGCTGACCATCCAACTCAGTATCCCATACCTGCCTTCTCTCCATACTCCTGATCCATTTAGCCACAAGGGCCACATCTAACTCCCTCTTAAATATAGCCAATGAACTGGCCTCAACTACCTTCTGTGACAGAGAATTCCACAGATTCACCACTCTCTGTGTGAAAAAAAAAACGTTCTCATCTCGGTCCTAAAAGACTTCCCCCTTATCCTTAAACTGTGACCCCTTGTTCTGGACTTCCCCAGGGTCCAGAAGAAGGGTCTCGGCCCGAAACGTCACCCGTTCTTCTCGATTTATTCACAAAATGCTGGAGTAACTCGGCAGGTCGGGCAGCATCTCGGGAGAGAAGGAATAGGTGACGTTTCGGGTCGAGACCCTTCTTCAGACCCGACCCGAAACGTCACCCGTTCCTTCTCTCCCGAGATGCTGCCTGACCTGCTGAGTTACTCCGGCATTTTGTGAATAAATCGATTTGTACCCGCATCCGCAGTTATTTTCTTATACTACCCGTTGCCAACTTCTCTCCAGATTCGCTGCCTGCCTGCCTGCCCCGCTGAGTTCCTCCAGCACTTATGTGTCTCTCTTTGATAGAAACTTACTGTGCGAGGTCCTTTCGCGACTGCCATCCACCGCGCCGTCGTCATGGATCTGGAGGTGGTAGCTGAGGAAGCTGCCTTTGGCCTGGGTGGTGTAGAGGTGGATCAACCTGATGGTTTGGTCCCAGCCGGAGTTGATGTGTGGCCCCGCGTTGGCGGCGGGCTTGGGGTGCACCGGCGTGGCGAACAGC
Organism: Rhinoraja longicauda; assembly: GCF_053455715.1. Lineage (NCBI taxonomy): Eukaryota > Metazoa > Chordata > Chondrichthyes > Rajiformes > Arhynchobatidae > Rhinoraja > Rhinoraja longicauda. Next base: position 37,860,624 of record NC_135970.1, read on the forward strand.
AGCTGGATCACAGCGAGAAGACCGCACAGTTTGCGAACAGCCATCGATCGATTTCGGTAAAAAAAACACCCACCAAATCTCTCTCGAACTCTCTCTCTCTCTGAGCGTTGTTAAAAGACAACGAAAACCAAACCAGAAGTGTCCCAGTTGCTCCGACCTCTGCCTCTGAACTGCTGCTGCACACGAGAGACAGCCTTTTTAAAGGTTGCACTCCTTATCAGCAAAATCGATACGGCTGATCCCAAAAGAATCATTTGAGGATCAGTCATAATAGATTTTTTTTACAACAAAAGCACCCGCCTACCAAGTGTGGCACCAGACAGTAAGTACCAGGGATATCCCAGGCTTGGGCGATTATTTTTTAACATTGGACATGTTGAAAACAAAGTTTTTTTTCTTCTCCCTCCCCACTACATTTGAAAATAATAGCACAATATTAACACCATTTTGGACTGTGGTTTACATAACGGTATGAAACTTGTACATTGTAGTCTATTTACCCCAAACACAGATTTAAAACAAAATAAATTAATAATAGATTTTTAAAAAATAGACAAATGAATAATAAATAATATTTTTTTAATAAAAACGAACAGAATAAAGTTAATGGCAGTAACCTCGTGTTGGTGTGTGTTCACGGGTTATGTGCCCATCACAAATAGTTTACATTATTCAATGCAGTGAGTGGGTGCTGTGACAAATATTATTATTTTTGCACGGGAGGAGAGCTGGAATTATTCCGAGCAAAACAGACAATTCTTTCGGCGCAGTAACAGTTTCATTTATTTCCAGAATCTATGAAACTGTAAATTATTATTGATTCTGCTTGTATATTCCTGCTTGCTGGACCGTCTCCCACACACGCGGAAAGCACGTCGTTTTATAGGGTTTCAAGTCACTTTTTAATCCCTCTCCATTTATCAGTTGTCTTTGATTTTCCTCTTTGATTTTTGCTGTTAAGTACGATCATACATACACACGCACAAACGCATGCACACATACACACACACACACACACACACACGATCACACAAACACACACGCTTATGCACAAACACACACACATATGCACACATACACACACACACACACTCATACACATACACACACGCTCATGCACAAAAACATACACACAGACGCACACATACACGCACATATTTAGCTCTTCGGGCTAAAGGAATCAAGGGATATGGGGAAAAAGCAGGAACGGGGTACTGATTTTGAATGATCAGCCATGATCAATATTGAATGGCGTGCTGGCTCGAAGGGCCGAATGCACCTATTTTTCTATGTTTCTATGCTGTTTTACACACACACATACACACACCCACATACACACACACACACATACACACACACACACACACACACACACATACACACACCCACATACACACACACACACATACACACACACACACACACACACACACATACACACACCCACATACACACACACACACATACACACACACACACACACACACACACACATACACACACCCACATACACACACACAGATACACAGATACACACACACATACACACACCCACATACACACAGGCACACACACACACACACACACATATACACACAGACACGCACAAACATACACACACACACACACACACAGATACACACACACATACACACACACACAGACACGCGTAAACATATACACACACCCACATACAGATATACACACAGACATACACACACATACACACACACCCACATACACACACCCACATACACACACACAGATACACAGATACACACACACATACACACACCCACATACACACATACACACACACACACACACACACAGATACACGCACACAAACACACACACATTCAAACAAACAAGTCTCCGTCTCTTTCCCACACAAAGACATAAACACAATCGATATCACACACGCACACGTAATCTCACTAAGCTTCCCTGAAAACAGACACCATTGTGCTTCATGTCTAAGTCTGATGAGGGCGCCCTGTCCCAACTTACAGACCACAGTGGCTGCGAACCGCTCACAGAGCGCTGAAGGAAACAAACAGGTTCAGAGGCTGGAACTTCTTGGTTATTTCAGTTCTGCGTTTTATTGCTGAACGGAGCAAATGCTCGTGGACACAGAGAAGCCTTTAACCTGCCTACTGAGCTTGTCCACCTCGCTGTGCGCGCTACATTATTTCAGAATAGTTTTATTTTTCTCAGTGTACGGTGGGTTGTGTTATAGCGGGGAGCAAATACATATATATATATATCCCCTCCTTCTAGTTAACTCAGGAGTTAAGAAGGGTCTCGACCCGAAACGTCACCCATTCCTTCTCTCCCGAGATGCTGCCTGACCCGCTGAGTTACTCCATCATTTTGTGAATAAATACCTTCGATTTGTACCAGCATCTGCAGTTATTTTCTTATATTATATAACTCAGGAGCAGAACACTTTATGGAAATTAAGTGCGAGATCAAACTGAGATGTGGGTGCATTTTCTATGCGTACTAAAAGTAACACATCAGTGAACAGGCTATGCATTCAGCATCTGCAGTTTCTTGTGTCTCCAGTGAAAGGCAAGTCATATTATAGGGTTTCAAGTCATTTTTTCCCCTCCAGTTCTCAGTTGTCTTTGATTTTCCTCTTTGATTTTTGTCATTTCGCTTTGATTCGCAGTCACTTTCCCTTCCCCCCTCTTTGTTTCGATTTCCTTAGCCTCTGCGTCTTTGTTGGCCTCCCTTTTATCTTGCCGGCAGCCTTCTCTGTTTATGTGGATCACCTTCTTCGTTCAGTCCCATTGATTGTCTCCTCCTTTCCGCTTGACCAGTCCGTCCGTCCGTCTGTCTAGAAGTCCTTTGCCTCCCACTAGCTCCACTGAATGTGCTCACCACAACATCAGATTACCCCTCTCACCCCCCCCCCCCCCCCCCCCCCACACACACACACACACATAGAGTGGACGTTTCCACCAGTCAGAGAGTCGAGGATCAGAGCGCACAGCCTCGGAATAAAAGGCAGTGGAGGCCAATTCTCTGAATGCATTCACGAGGGAACTAGAGGATAGCGGAGTCAGGGGGTATCTGTGGAATTGTGAATTGTGAACTTGTGAATCTGTGGAATTCTCTGCCTCAGAAGGCAGTGGAGGCCAATTCTCTGAATGCATTCAAGAGAGAGCTAGATAGAGCTCTTAAGGATAGCTGAGTCAGGGGGTATGGGGAGAAGGCAGGAACGGGGTACTGATTGAGAATGATCAGCCATGATCACATTGAATGGCGGTGCTGGCTCGAAGGGCCGAATGGCCCCCTGCTGCACCTATTGTCTATTGACGTATCTGAAGAATGGAGATGAGGAGGAATTTCTATCGTCAGAGGGTGGTGAATCTGTGGAATTCAAGTCATTGGGTATTTTTTAAAGCAGAGAGTCTTGATTATTAAGGGTGTCAGGGATTATGGGGAGACGGGAGGACAATGGGGTTGAGAGGGAAAGATGGATCAGCCATGATTGAATGTTGGAGTAGACTCGATGGGCCGAATGGCATGATTCTGCTCCTATGACTTATGAACATGAACTTTCACCCCACTTTACAGATGATTATCAGGACTCCCTTCTCTGCACAACCATTTTCTTCAATGCTGGACAATTCCACCTGCCCGCATGCTGTCAATATTCCTCTCTACATTTGTACTGACACTTGTGGAGGCTAAACAATCAACAAACTATGATTTCTAAAGAGAACTTTGATCTTATAGAGGTGTTTAAAACCATGAGAGGAATAGATCGGATAGATGCACAGAGTCTCTTGCCCAGCATAGGTAAATTGAGGACCAAAGGACATAGGTTTAAGGTAAAGGGGAAAAGATATAATAGGAATCTGAGGGGTAACTTTTTTTTTTAAAAACAAATTTTATTTTTATTTTTTAGAGATACAGCATGGAAACAGACCCTTCGGCCCACCGAGTCCGTGCCACCCAGCGATCCCCGCACATTAACACTATCCTACACACACTAGGGACATTTTTTACATCTACCCAGTCAATTAACCTACATACCTGTACGTGTTTGGAGTGTGGGAGGAAACCAAAGATCTCGGAGAAAACCCACGCAGGTCACGGGGAGAACGTACAAACTCCGTACAGACGGCGCCCGTAGTCGGGATCGAACCTGAGTCTCCGGCGCTGCATTCGCTGTAAGGCAGCAACTCTACCGCTGCGCCACGCAAAGGGTGGTGGGTGTATGGAATGAGCTGCCAGAGGAGGTAGTCAAGGCAGGGACTATTGCAACGTTTAAGAAACAGTTGGACGGGTACATGGATAGGACAGGTTTGGAGTGATAAGGGCCAAAATGCAGGCAGTTGGGACCAGTGTCGCTGGGACATGTTGGCTGTTGTGGGCAAGTTGGGCTGAAGGAACTGTTTCCATGGTTGTATAACTCTATGACTCCAACTTTGGAATGGTAAAGAGAGGTTGGACAATCTTGGATTGTCTTCTCTGGAATACTGGAGGTAGAGGGGAGACTTGATAGAAGTATATAAAATTATGAGACCAATAGATAAGGTAGACACCTTTTCTCCAGGGTGAAAGTCAAAGACTAGACGGCATAACTTCAAGGTGAAAGGGGCAAAGTTTAAAGGAGATGTGAGGGGCAAGTTTTCGACACAGAAGGTGGAGATTGTTGCTATCTTTTTTTCCACACTGCAGCTCGCAACACCCACCTTTCATCACTAGTTCCATGACCATGGATAATTTTAAGGCAGAGATGGATAGATGCTTGTTTAGTACGGATGTCAGGGGTTATGGGGAGAAGGCAGGAGAGTGGGGTTAGGAAGGAGAGATAGATCAGCCATGATTGAATGATGGGGTAGACTTGATGGACCGAATGGCCTAATTCAGCTCGTACCACTTATTATTTTATGACCTTATGACTGTACTGGTCATGGAGTCATAGAACTATACAACTTGGAAACAGGCCCTTTGGCCCAACTTGTCCATACTGGCCTACTTGGACTTCTGGGCAAGTCCAATTTGCCTGCACCTCACCAACATGCCTTCCTGTCCATACATTTGTCAAATGTCTTAAAATTCACAATTGTATCCAGTTCTATAATAAAAAAATAAATTGCTGCAGTGTGCCTATGCCCACGGAGAGGTATCAGAGTTAATGTTTCAGGTCAACAATCTTACATCAGAGCACACTAATCATTTTATTGCATTCACAGGATCGATGAGTCTGATGTCAGTGAGGTCAGCTGTGTTTATTTATTGTCCTTTGCTAATTGCTGAGAAAAGGGTGCAAAACACAAAGTACTGGAGGAACTTCCACAGGTCAGGCAGCATTATTGGCAGGGAATGGACAGGCAATGCCTTGGGTTCGGAACCTCCTTCAGATTGGTTCCAGCATCAGCAAGACTCCAGCATCTGTAGTCTCTTGTGTCGTCATTGCTCTGCAGAGCGAGTGGGTGCTGGATCGTTTTAGGCAGCACTCAAAATTAATGAGTGGTGCAGTGGTAGAGTTGCTGCCTACCGGCGATCCTGGCTATGGGAGCTGTCTGTACAGAGTTTGTATGTTACCGCCGGCCCTTGCCCTCACTCCGGCCACCTGCAGGCCGCGACCATCAATAGACAATAGACAATAGGTGCAGGAGGAGGAGGCCATTCGGCCCTTCGACCCAGCACCGCCATTCAATGTGATCATGGCTGATCATTCTCAATCAGTACCCCGTTCCTGTCTTCTCCCCATACCCCCTGACTCCGCTATCCTTATGAGCTCTATCTCGCTCTCTCTTGAATGCATTCAGAGAATTGGCCTCCACTGCCTTCTGAGGCAGAGAATTCCACAGATTCACAACTCTCTGACTGAAAAAGTTTTTCCTCATCTCAGTTCTAAATGGCCTACCCCTTATTCTTAAACTGTGGCCCCTTGTTCTGGACTCCCCCAACATTGGGAACATGTTTCCTGCCTCTAACGTGTCCAACCCCTTAATAATCTTATACGTTTCGATAAGATCTCCTCTCATCCTTCTAAATTCCAGTGTATACAAGCCTAGTCGCTCCAGTCTTTCAACATATGACAGTCCCGCCATTCCGGGAATTAACCTAGTAAACCTACGCTGCACGCCCTCAATAGCAAGAATATCCTTCCTCAAATTTGGAGACCAAAACTGCACACAGTACTCCAGGTGCGGTCTCACTAGGGCCCTGTACAACTGCAGAAGGACCTCTTTGTTCCTAAACTCTGCATCGACTCTGCCAATCCTCCTCTCTTCCCCAGCCTGCCAGCAGGCCAGGGCCACCAACTCACCTGGATTCCAGGCCCAGTTCCCGACCGAAAGTCTGAAGAAGGATCTCAACCACAAAACGTCACCTATCCTATGTTCTCCGGGGATGCGGCTTGACCTGCTGAGTATTAATTTTTAGTTTTAGTGATACAGCACAGAAACCAATGAGTCCTCGCTGAGCAGTGATCCCCGCACATTAACACCATCCTGCACACACAAGGGGCCAATGTACACTCATACCACAGTGCCGAGGCAGCGTGAAGTGTAGATATAGAGTCAACCCTAATCTAAAACCGTGAACAGGTGGTTCTGTTTTTTTTTTGTGTAGGAAGGAATTGCAGAGGCTGGTTTGCACCGAAGATAGACACAATATGTTGGGGAAACTCAGCTGGTCAGGCAGCACCTCTGGAGAAAAGGAATGGGTGATGTTTCGAGTCGAGACCCTTCTTCAGTGTCCTCCTTCTGTACGTCTTGCCTGACAAGAGAGGGGAGAAGAGGGAAGGGTGAGACTGGTCCTTGATTGAGCGGGTGGCCTTGCCGATGCAGCGTGAAGTGTGGATGGGGTCGTTGCGAATCTGAAACCAGGTGGACAGGTGGTTGTATTTTTTTCCTTGGTCTGTTTTCCTGAAAGTTTCAGAACAGCAAAAGGCCAGTGGTATTGCGAGCAGTGTCCTCAACCACATCAGTCCCCTTTGGAACTACCTGTACACAGGCTTGTTAACACACTATCAAAGATAACACACTATCAACAGCCTGAGGTCAAGCACCAGTGGCTATTGGTCTCTTGTGAATATATCTGTCACCAGTAGATAAAGATGAATCAAATTGGCAGGCAGTACACTTGCGATTTAATAGGTTTGTTAGTCAAACAGTATGGAAAAGTGAGACTTTCGCTGATCCCAACTCATCTTGACCAACTAAAAAGTCACGTTTGTTCAGTGAAAGATTATTTGAAAGGAAGGCTGAAAGTCCACACTGAGAAACGAAATGACTTCTGCCACAAGGTGAAATCGATGCAGGCTCGTGGCTGGGTTATAAGAGTTCATGTTCCCAAGGTTATGTCAGAACTTCAGTGAGAACTTAAAAAAGGTTAATAAAAGTCATTCTGTCACTTTGTTTACAGAAAGAATTAACCAAGAAAGCACCTATTTGGAGAGTTAGGTTTAGTTCTAAGGGCTAAAGGAATCAAGGGATGTGGGGAAAAAAGCAGGAACGGGGTACAGATTTCAGGTGATCAGCCATGATCATAGGGCTTGAAGGGCCGAATGGCCTGCCCTTGCACCTATCTTTCTGTTTTCTATGTTTTCTAGTATACTGGCTCTCTCGGGTACATTGTGGTGGATCTTACCAAGTGCTGGAATGGAAATGTTTCCTGTTAAAATCTGGATAAGATAACAAATATTCAAGTTGTGTTAATACCATTAGATTATAAAATGACACCAGGAGAGGGCAGGAACAGGGTACTGATTGTGAATGATCAGCCATGATCACATTGAAAGGCAGTGCTGGCTCGAAGGGCCGAATGGCCTACTCCTGCACCTATTGTCTATTGTTTATTGTTTGTTTATCTGCGGCCGCGGGACACCATTCTGCTTTAGTTAAACATTTTGTTCGAGATGGCCGCGCCGTTGTGTTTGGCTGCCTGCCACTGTATGTTTCTTTTTTTTTTCCTAATCAGATGTGCAGCACTTTGGTCAACGTGGGTTGTTTTTAAATGTGCTATACAAATAAAATTGACTTGACTTGACTTGACTTGGTATTGTTGCATGCAGAATTCTAAAAAAAAACCCTGAGATTTCTGAGAATATTACATATTTTCATAAAAAGGTTCCGTGAATTTTATTTCAAGTCTTAATAAGTGTGAAAAAGCTTGTTTAGTTTATTAACATTTACACTCGCGGGCACAGTGCAGTGGTCGACTGCTTAGTTGCAGTGTCCTCTTTGAAGATCGGCCACTTCATTTGATGGTGAGGGCCGTCATTTTGTTCTGTATTTTACTTTAGCCTCACAATGTAGAATTGCAGTGTAAAACATTATTATGTAAAAGGGTAAAGAGCTGATAGATAGTCCATGACTTATGCATTGTATACAGGTGTTACTCAGAGATACAGTATGTAAACTTGGCAACACCGTGGCGCAGCGGTAGAGTTGCTGCCTCACAGCACCAGAGACCCAGGTTCGATCCTGACCACGGGTGCTGTCTGTACAGAGTTTGCACGTTCACGCTGTGACTGCGTGGGTCTTCTCTGGGTGTTCCGGTTTCCTCCCGCCCACATCCCAAAGATCAAGTCAAGTCAAGTCAAGTTTATTTGTCACGTGCACATACACGATGTGCAGTGAAATGAAAGTGGCAACGCCTGCGGATTGTGCACAAAAAAGAATTACAGTTACAGCATATAAATAAAGTTAATACAGAGAAGACAAAATGTAGTCCCTGGAGTTATAAAAGTTAACAGTCCTGATGGCCTGTGGAAAGAAACTCTGTCTCACCCTCTCCGTTTTCACAGCGTGACAGCGGAGGCGTTTGCCTGACCGTAGCAGCTGGAACAGTCCGTTGCTGGGGTGGTAGGGGTCCCCCATAATCTTGCTTGCTCTCTAGCTACACCTACTGATGTATAGGTCCTGCAGGTGGGCGAGTGTAGTTCCCATGGTGCGTTCTGCCAAACGCACTACTCTCTGCAGGGCCTTCCTGTCCTGGGCAGAGCTGTTCCAAAACCAGACTGTGATGTTGCTGGACAGGATGCTCTCTACAGCCCCAGAGTAGAAGCAATGTACGGGTTTGTAGGTTAATTGGCTTCTGTAAATGATCCCTAGTGTGTAGGATAGAACTACCGTAGACACAAAATACTGGAGTAACTCAGCGGGTCAGGCAGCATCTCTGGAGAAAATGAATGGGTTGAGACCCTTCTTCAGTCTAGTGTATGCATGTTTGCTGGTCAATGCAGACTCGGTGGGCTGAAGGGCCTCTTTCCACGGTGTATCTCTAAACAAAACTAAACAGTCCCATCGGCCTACCGACCAGTCCAACCGTCGATCACCCATGTGTGCCTCTGTTCTGCCCATTGTGTCGATGTACAATAATTCTTACTTTGAGCAATTTCCATGCTCATGGCACCCCTTAATTCCCAAGCTTGCTGGAAGGCTGACAATAAACTGCTTGATACAGCGCGGACACAAGGCCTTTGGCCCACCTAGTCCGCACCTGCCAGCGATCTCCATACAATAGCACTATCCTACACACTAGAGACCATTTTCAATCTTTGCCAAAGCCAATTAACCAGCAAACCTGTACGTCTTTGGAGTGTGGGATCGAACCCGGGCCTCGGTTTCAGTTTCAGTTCAGTCTATTGTCACGTGTACTGAGGTACAGTGAAAAGCTTTTATTGCGTGCTAACCCGTCAGCAGAAAGACAATACATGATTGCCATCTTTTGCGTGGCAAGGCAGCAACTCAACTCACGATTTGCTTAACTTCAAATACAATTTACAGGTTTATTTTAATTGCTGCCTGCGACTCTTGTGGGACCCACGAAACGGGGCCAGTTTTGATGTGGAATAATGAACGGTTTGGGAAAATTATGGGGAAAAATAAAGTTTATTGTGGGTTTCCACAATGCCCCTCAGTCCATCAGAATCCTTCTTTGTTCTTGCGTATGATCTAGTTGATGGTAGCAGGTGAACGACCTTCCTCTTGTGTTGTACGTAACTCCCCCAAGACCAGCTCCCATTATGTGCTGGATCTATAATGGGTCAGCTGTCAGATTAAAGACAAGATTTCAGTCGGGATGAATGAAAGACATCCAGATGCTCCTTTAAAGTTTGTAAATGGGTTTTTTTCCTTGTGCAAAGCTACAATGTAGAGAAGGCGCACGGATATCTAATATCTTTAACAACAAAGACGTTTTTTTCTTTTAGTTTGGTTCTGGCCATTTGAACTGCGGCCTGGAATGGTGTGTTGCAGTCTGCACTCACACAGTAGCATCCGACGAAGCCGTGCAAAAGGACGCTATGCCTTTTGTCAATTCTCCAAAATGCCTGATACTGCGGCAATCAAAGAGAACGTAGGCAGAATAAGGGAGGCACAAGAGACTGCAGATGCCGGAATCTTGAGCAAAGCACAACATGGTGGAGGAACTCAGCAGGTCAGGCAGCATCTGCATGGGGGAAATAGACAGGTGAATGCTGGTCCATTCCCTCCCCAGATGCTGCCTGGCCCGCTTGAGTTTCTCCAGCACTGTGTGAACAGATACATAACTGTCAGCTGTGCCTAGAGAAAGATTATTATCGTATAAGATTATTAAGGGGTTGGACACGTTAGAGGCAGGAAACATGTTCCCAATGTTGGGGGAGTCCACAACACTGCCTCCCGACCCAAAACGTCACCCATTCCTTCTCTCCCGAGATGCTGCCCAACCTGCTGAGTTACTCCAGCACTTTGTGAATAAATACCTTCGATTTGTACCAGCATCTGCAGTTATTTTCTTATATTATTAGACTCTTCATTTGTTTATCAAATGGGGTAATGCAATTAAACCAAAAATTAACCAACAGTCAGCATTTGCCTTCACAGTAAATGATCCATTAGCTAATTGTTTAGTTTAGTTTAGTTTAGTTATAGTTTAGTTTAGTTTAGTTATAGTTATAGTTTAGTTTAGTTTAGTTATAGTTTAGTTTAGTTATAGTTTAGTTTAGTTATAGTTTAGTTTATTGTCACGTGTATCGAGGTGCATTGACAAGCTTTTTGTTGTGTGCTAATCAGTCAACGAAAGGACAATGCATGATTCCAATCGAGCCATCCACAGTGTGCAGATACATGATAAAGGGAGTAACGTTTAGTGCAAGGTAAAGTCCAATTCAAGATAGTCTGAGGGTCTCCAGTGAGGTAGATAGTAACTCAGGCCCGCTCTCTGGTTGGTGATAGGATGGTGCATAGGATAACAGTTGTGGAAGAAACTGTCCTTGAATCTGGAGGTGTGCGTTTTCACACTTCTTCCCTCTTTGGCCTGATGGGAGAGGGGAGGAAAGGGAGTGACCGGGATAAGACTGGTCCTTGATTATGCTGCTGGCCTTGCCGAGGCAGCGAGAAGTGTAAATGGAGTCAAGGTTGGTTTGTGTGATGGTCTGGGCTGCGTCCACAATTCACGGCAATTTCTAGTGATCTTGGATGGTGCAAATGTCTTTGGCGTAGGGCTTCTGATGGTTTATGTCACTCACTGGTTTACAATGTAAACAGAAGCAAGTATCTCACATTAATGTGGTGACTGTTGCAACTTCAGGATCTAGCATAGACCCATAGAAACTGATGAGATCATTTTTGAAGTTGTTGAAATATTGGAAATATATTAGCCACAGTACAGTGAACAAATTATCATGAACAGCTACATGATATCACACCGGCAATCAGCGATGGCAGTTGCTTAATACGTAACGCTGAGGAACTGCGGAGAAAAACCACGATCGACGTCAAGCTAAATTTCCATGAACAGCTAAATGATAGCACACTGGCAATTAGCAATGGAAGTTGCTTAATACGTAACGCTGAGGAACTGTGGAGAAAAACCACAATGTTCCTCAAGTTGTGGAATCTATTATGCATTTCTGAGAGGGCTTCAGTTGATCAACTCATCGGAATGATTCAACCTTCCTCAGTGCAGTCCCACCTGTCCCATGGGAATTTAGAAGGGTGAGAGGGGATCTTATCGAAACGTATAAGATTATTAAGGGGTTGGACACGTTAGAGGCAGGAAACATGTTCCCAATGTTGGGGGAGTCCAGAACAAGAGGCCACAGTTTAAAAATAAGGGGTAGGCCATTTAGAACGGAGATGAGGAAAAACTTTTTCAGTCAGGGAGTTGTGAATCTGTGGAATTCTGTGCCTCAGAAGGCAGTGGAGGCCAATTCTCTGAATTCATTCAAGAGAGAGCTAGATAGAGCTCTTAAGGATAGCGGAGTCAAGGGGTATGGGGAGAAGGCAGGAACGGGGTACTGATTGAGAATGATCAGCCATGATCACATTGAATGGCGGTGCTGGCTCGAAGGGCCGAATGTCCTCCTCCTGCACCTATTGTCTATTGTCTAAAGTTAGCAGCGTCCAATTCCTGATCATTAACATCTCAGCTGACCTAGCACACAGATGTGATTATGAAGAAGGTGCTGCAGCAACTCTATTTTATTAGAGGTTTACAGAAATACAGCATGTCACCCACCATTTACCCCAACAAGCAGCCCGGTGGCGCAACGGTAGAGTTGCTGCCTTACAGCACCAGAGACCCGGGTTCGATCCTGACCGCGTGGGTTTCTCCGGGTGCTCCGGTTTCCCCTCACTCTCCAAAGACGTACAGGTTTGTAGTTTAATTGGCTTGGTATAATTTTAAATTGTCCCTAGTGTGTGTAGGATAGTGTTAATGTGCGGGGATCGCTGGTGTGTGTGGACTCGGTGAGCCGAGGGCCTTTTTCCGCACTGTATCTGTAAACTTAACTAAACTGGACTAAATTCCACAGACGTGCAGGTTTGTAGGGTAATTGGCTTCTGTAAAATTGTAAATTGTCCCTCGTGTGTGTAGGATGGTGCTAGTGCGCTGGGATCGCTGGTTGGCGTGGACTCGGTGAGTCGATGGCCCTCATCCGTGCTGTATCTCCAAACTAAACTAAACTAAACTAAATTTGATTAACATGCTGTGTTCTACTAATGGAGACATTAACTGCTCATGAATGGAAATGTGAAGCTCGGAACAAACTGTTGTACTTCGTGGTCCGGTATCTGTTACACCTTTGTTATGACTCTGGACGGACCACAAGTACACGTGTTTAAAAGGTTTAAAGGCTGGAGCTTAAATCCAGGCTGTTTATTCCACGGCCACCTGGAACCAGTGACCACCAAATCACCTCATTCTCTTATATACACGTTACTACACAGGCAAACAAAGTAGTCCTTGTGATACAACAAAGTAGTCCCTGCAATATCACAACACAAACAAGCAAAGAAAGGCCATGTCAACACTTTAAGCTCGTGATATCTGCTGTTAACGTCAACAGCAATTTTCAGGCTGACTTGTGAAGTTAGAGAGGTTCGGAAGGGTTAATGCATTGACATTCACAAGAGCTGACTAGCCACAGACTATGACCGTGGCCGTACTTTTGATCATTAATTTTGTTTGATCATTTTGGGTGAGTGTTGTGATTGAAACTAATTTGTTGCTGATGCATGGCGTGTTGTCCACTTGGGAGCTCCATTGCCTGATGATCCACATCTGCTCCAGGGCAAGAACTGCATGCGCTACTATTAACATCAATTAAGATAAAGACCCTTCAACAGGTACTGGAGGCAATGGCAAATAACAGTAGCTCTCAGCACTCCCATTGTCACACAGTGCTCCGTGCACCCTGATTAAGAGTTAAAACTACTCTTCACAAGCAATTTGTCAGCTTTGCCTCCCACTGACAAGGAAAATCTCAAGAGGACAATCTAAATGGTTGGCCATAAACGAGGGCATGTTATTAGACTCTTCATTTGTTTATCAAATGGGGTAATGCAATTAAACCAACAATTAACCAACAGTCAGCATTTGCCTTCACAGCAAACGATCCATTAGCTAATTGTTTAGTTTAGTTTAGTTATAGTTTAGTTTAGTTTAGTTATAGTTTAGTTTATTGTCACGTGTATCGAGGTGCATTGACAAGCTTTTTGTTGTGTGCTAATCACTCAACGAAAGGACAATGCATGATTCCAATCGAGCCATCCACAGTGTGCAGATACATGATAAAGGGAATAACGTTTAGTGCAAGGTAAAGTCCAATTCAAGATAGTCTGAGGGTCTCCAGTGAGGTAGATAGTAACTCAGGCCCGCTCTCTGGTTGGTGATAGGATGGTGCATAGGATAACAGTTGTGGAAGAAACTGTCCTTGAATCTGGAGGTGTGCGTTTTCACACTTCTACTCCTTTTGCCTGATGGGAGAGGGGAGGAGAGGGAGTGACCGGGATGAGACTGGTCCTTGATTATGCTGCTGGCCTTGCCGAGGCAGCACGAAGTGTAAATGGGGTCAATGGAAGGGAGGTTGGTTTGTGTGATGGTCTGGGCTGCGTCCACAATTCACGGCAATTTCTAGTGATCTTGGATGGTGCAAAAGTCTTTGGTGTAGGGCTTCTGGCGGTTTATCTCACTCACTGGTTTACAATGTAAACAGAAGGAAGTATCTCACATTAATGTGGTGACTGTTGCAACTTCAGGATATAGCATAGACCCATAGAAACTGATGAGATCATTTTTGAAGTTGTTGAAATATTGGAAATATATTAGCCACATTACAGTGAACAAATTATCATGAACAGCTACATGATATCACACCGGCAATCAGCGATGGCAGTTGCTTAATACGTAACACCGAGGAACTGAGGAGAAAAACCACGATCGAAGTCAAGCTAAATTTCCATGAACAGCTAAATGATATCACACTGGCAATTAGCAATGGAAGTTGTTTATTACGTAATGCCGAGGAACGGTGGAGAAAAAACACAATGTTCCTCAAGTTGTGGAATCTATTATGCATTTCTGAGAGGGCCTCAGTTGATCAACTCATCGGAATGATTCAACCTTCCTCAGTGCAGAGTCCCACCTGTCCTATGGGAATTTAGAAGGGTGAGAGGGGATCTTATTGAAACGTATAAGATTATTAAGGGGTTGGACACGTTAGAGGCAGGAAACATGTCCCCACAGTTTAAGAATAAGGGGTAGGCCATTTAGAACGGAGATGAGGAAAAACATTTTCAGTCAGAGAGTTGTGAATCTGTGGAATTCTCTGCCTCAAAAGGCAGTGGAGGCCAATTCTCTGAATGCATTCAAGAGAGAGCTAGATAGAGCTCTTAAGGATAGCGGAGTCAGGGGGTATGGGGAGAAGGCAGGAACGGGGTACTGATTGAGAATGATCAGCCATGATCACATTGAATGGCGGTGCTGGCTCATAGGGCCGAATGGCCTCCTCCTGGACCTATTGTCCATTGTCTATTGTCTATTCATCAGTCGGCTAAGATTTCAATTCTTTGGGATAATGCTAGGGGGCAGCGTGGTGGCGCAGCGGTAGAGTTGCTGCCTTATAGCGCCAGAGACCCGGGTTTGATCCCGACCACGGATGCTGTCTGTACGGAGTTTGTACGTTCTCCCCGTGACCATGAGGGCTATCCTCCGGGTTATGAGAGGTTAAATTATGTTACTCACAAAACTCTGCCACAGAAGGCAGTGGAGGCCAATTCAAATGTTTTCAAGAGAGAGTTAGGTATCAAGTCAAGTCAAGTCAAGTTTATTTGTCACATACACATACACGATGTGCAGTGAAATGAAAGTGGCAATGCCTGCGGATTGTGCACAAAAAAGAATTACAGTTACAGCATATAATAAGTGAATAAGTTACTAAAAATAAATAGTGTAGACAAAAATTTAGTCTCTGGAGTTATACAAGTTGACAGTCCTGATGGCCTGTGGGAAGAAACTGTGGGAAGATACTGCAGTTCTGAAGACTAACGGAATTAAGGGATACGTAGAGAAAGCAGGAATGGGGTACTGATTTTGGATGATCAGCCACGATCATATTGAATGGCGGTGCTGGCTCGAAGGGCTGAATGGCCTTCTGCTGCACCTATTTTATTTCCATGTTTACGTAAAATTGAAGAATTCATTGTTCATACCGAAGGTGGACACAAAAAGCTGGAGTAACTCAGCGGGTCAGGCAACATCTCTGGAGAAAAGGAATAGGTGACGATTCGGGTCGAGACCCTTCTTCAGACTGATTGTCAGGGGAAAGGGAAACGAGAGGTATAGACGGTGATTTAGAGAGATGTTGAAGAAATGAATGAAAGGTATGGAGAAAAGTAACGATGCTAAAGGAAACAGGCCATTGATAGCTGTGGCCTAGGTTTGCAAGCTACGCAACGGAATATGAGATTTGAGAAGAGGTTTGTGAGTATGCGCAAGTGTGAATGAACAGAGAAAATGCTAACAGATGGTTCAAGTATAGTGGAGGAACGAACTGCAGATGCTGGTTTAAATCGAAGGTAGACACAATTGCTGGAGTAACTCAGCAGGACAGGCAGCATCTCTGGAGAGAAGGAATGGGCGACGTTTCGGGTCGAGACCCTTCTTCAGACTGTCTGACTGTCAGACTCAGTCTGAAGTAGGGTCTCAACCCGAAACGTCACCCATTCCTTCTCTCCAGAGATGCTGCCTGTCCCGATGAGTTACTCCAGCATTTTGTATCTGCCTTCAGGGATAGTGGCACAGCCTTATCATGTCGGGCAAGGGATTGCAGTATGAATATTGATTTCCCTAACTTCAAGTAATGCTGGCAATCCCTCGCTCTCCATCCCTTCCCCACCAAAGTGCCACCAGCTTCTCGTTTTCACCCAACTAACAGCTACCTGTTTTCTTTATCATCGTTTTTTTTGTTGCATTTCTTTCATTCATTGTTCTTTATCTCTCTACATCATCGTCTATCTCTCTCGTTTCCCTTTCCCTTGATTAGTCTGAAGATGAGTCTCGACCCGAAACGTCACCCATTCCTTCTCTCCGGAGTTGCTGCCTGACCCACTGACTTACTCCAGCTTTTTGTGTCTATCTTCGATCTAAAGGATAGCGTGAGCTGTGAGGAAACACATTGGTGGGGAGCTGGGATGAGAGTAGTGTAAACATTAAATCAGGGATTTCAACATCTTGTAATTGAAAGAACATAATTATAGGGATTAATTGGTTCGGGAGATAGAGCTTATCCACAAGGAAACAACATAAACCTGATGGGTGGAATTACCGCCTGCAATGGTGTAAGAAGTTAATGTTGCAAATATTACTCATTTATTGACTCACTATTATGCTGAAAAACAACCACCACTTAAGTTGCACTTTTCATTATATTAAGATATTCCAAAGTGTGTCTCAAGTGCTTCTCATCTCAAAACCGAGGTGAGAACAAACCTTTTTCACCCAGAGATTTGTGAATTTAGATTTAGATTTAGAGATACAGCGCAGAAACAGGCCATTCGGCCCACCGGGTCCACGCCGTCCAGCGATTCCCGCACATTAACACCATCCTACACCCACTAGGGACAAATTTTACATTTGCCCAGCCAATTAACCTACATACCATTAACCTACAAACCTGTACGTCTTTGGAGTGCGGGAGGAAACCGAAGATCTCGGAGAAAAGCTATGCAGGTCACGGGGAGAACGTACAAACTCCGTACAGACGGCGCCCGTATTCAGGATCGAACCTGAGTCTCCGGCGCTGCATTCGCTGTAAGGCAGCAACTCTACCGCTGCGCCACCGTGCCGCCCATTTGTGGAATTCTCCGCCACAGAAGGCAGCGGAGGCCAATTCACTGGATGAATTTAAAAGAGAGTTAGATAGAGCTCTTGGGGCTAGTGGAATCAAGGGATACGGGGAGAAGGCAGGCATGGGTTACTGATAGTAGATGATCAGCCATGATCATAATGAAAGGCGGTGCTGGCTCAAAAGGCCAAATGGCCTCCTCCTGCACCTATTTTCTATGTTTCTATGTAAGTATGAACATGCTGGTGAAATGTAGAAACAAGGAACTGCAGATGCTGGTTTACCAAGAAAAGACGACACAGCGGTAGAGTTGCTGCCTCACAGTGCCAGAGACCTGGGTTTGATCCTGACTATGGGTGCTGCCTGCACGGAGTTTGCAGGTTCTCCCTGTGACCGCGTCTGTTTTCTCCGGGTGCTCCGGTTTCCTCCCACCCTCCAAAGACGTACAGGTCTTTTAGGTTAATTGGCTTCGGTAAAGTTGTGCGGGATAGTGCTGGTGTACGGGGTGATCGCTGGTCGGCATGGGCTCGGTGGGCCGAAGGGCCTGTTTCTGCGCTGTATCTCTAAACTAAACTAAACAATGCTGGAGTAACTCAACTGGTCAACCACCTCCTCCAGCAGCTCATTCCATACCCTTTGATTAAAAATGTTGCCCCTCAGATTCCGATTAAATTTTCTTCCCCCCTCATCTTAAATCTATGTCCTCTGGTTCTTGAGTCTTGAGTCCCCTACTCTGTGTACACGGATAGGCAACAAAATGTAATTGTTGTCAAACAGGAAATACAGCTGCCTGACGTCACCTATTCCTTTTCTCCAGAGATGCTGCCTGAATCTGAATGTCATGTAATAGGAGCAGATTTAGCCCATTCGGCCCATTAAGTCCATTCCGCCATTCAATCATGGCTGATCTATCTCTCCCTCCTAACCCCATTCACCTGCCTTCTCCACATAACCCCTGACACCCGTACCAATCAAGAATCCATCTATCTCTGCCTTGAATATATCCTTCTCTGGCAATGAATTCCACAGATTCGTCGCCGTCTGACTAAGGAATCTGCCTCATCTCCTTCAAAAAGGAACGTCCTTTAGTTCTGAGGCTATGACCTCTAGTCCTAGACTCTCTCGCTAGTGGAATCACCCTCTCCACATCCACTCTACCCAAGCTTTTCATTATATCAAGAAGGGTCTCTACCCGAAATGTCACCTATTCCTTTTCCCCAGAGATGCTGCCTGTCCCGCTGAGTTACTCCAGCACTTTGTGCCTATCTTCAGGAAATACAGCTATCAATTTGCACACGGCATGTTCACACGAGCTCAAGTGAAATGTTAGCAATTCATCTCTTTCAATTATCTTAGTTGGGGACAGTGAGAAACCCCTTGGTGGAAAGAGTAGTACCATGGCATAATTTAAAATAGAGCGATAGATCAATAGACAATAGACAATAGACAATAGGTGCAAGAGGAGGCCATTCGACCCTTCGAGCCAGCGCCGCCATTCAATGTGATCATGGCTGATCATTCTCAATCAGTACCCCGTTCCTGCCCTCTCCCCATACCCCCTGACTCCGCTATCCTTAAGAGCTCTATCTAGCCCTCTCTTGAATGCATTCAGAGAATTGGCCTCCACTGCCTTCTGAGGCTATCAATCTCTTCAAAAGGCTGTCAATCCCATCAGTGCATCACCACCTCAGTACTGAACCCGCAAGTCTTCCTCCGTTCCATGCGCAAGTCTCTGCAGTGAGACTTAAACAAACCTGATTCAGAGGCAAAGGCATGTCCTCCACTGGAACCCAGCCCACAGAATCGCTATTTTTAATTTTCTTGTCGACATTAAAGGGAAAAAACGATGTTTTTTTAATGATAGTCATAGAGTCACACAGCGTGGAAATAGGCCCTTCGGCCCATCTTGACCACACCGACCAACCTGCCACATCAACACTAGACCCACCTGCCTGCGTTTGGCCCATATCCCAAACGCAGAAGTGTGAAAAAGCACACCTCCAGATTCCGAGACAGTTTCCTCCCAGCTGTCATCAGGCAACTGAACCAACCTATCAGCAACTAGAGAGCGGTCCTGAGCTACCTCATTGGAGACCCTTTGACTATCTTTAATTGGACTTCACTGGAGTTTATCTTGCACTATATGTTATTCCCTTTATTCTGCATGTGTACACTGTGGACATCTTCCATCTGACTGGATAGCTTGCAACAAAAAGCTTTTCACGGTACCTCAGCACACATGACAATAAACTAAACTAAACTAAACTAAACTAAACTAAACTAAACCTAAATGCTAAGCCTATCCATTCCAGGTATGTTGGTCTTCACAACGAGAGGATTTGACTACAGGAGCAAAGAGGTCCTTTTGCAGTTGTACTGTGCCCTGGTGAGACCACACCTGGAATATTGTGTGCTGTTCGGTCTCCTCATTTGAGGAAGGATATTCTTGCTATTGAGGGAGTGCAGTGTAGGTTCACGAGGTTAATTCCCAGGATGGCGGGGCAGTCATATGCTGAAAGAATGGAGCGACTGGGCTTGTATTCACTGGAATTTGGGATGAGAGGGGATCTTATAGAAACATATAAAATTATTGAGGGATTGGACACGCTAGATGCAGGAAACATATTCCCGATATTGGGGGAGTCCAGAACCGGGGGCCACAGTTTAAGAATAAGGGGTAGGCCATTTAGAACTGAGATGAGGACAAAACTTTTCACCCAGAGAGTTATGAATTTGTGGAATTCTCTGCCTCAGAAGGCAGCGGAGGCCGATTCACTGGATGCATTCAAAAAGCGAGTTAGATAGAACTCTTAGGGCTAGCGGAATCAAGGGATATGGGGAGTAGGCAGGAATGGGGTACTGATTGTGGATGATCAGCCATGATTGAATGGCGGTGTTGGCTCGAAGGGCCGAATGGCCTACTCCTGCACCTATTGTCTATGTATCTATGTTTCTATGTAGGTACCCATCCATATGTTTTATAAACTTTGTGATATTACCTGGCTTAACTTCCTCCTCCGGCAGCTCGTTTGTTTTCTGAGTATGTGTGTGTGTATGTAAAAAATATTTTACATACACACACATACTCCTGCACCTATTTTCTATGTTTCTCTGTTTCTACGCCACCGTGCTGCCCTTTTTTGGTCCCTGTGTAAAAAAATAAATCAGAATTACTTGGGCCCTTTGTTTCACCAGTGGCCTGCTTGTGATCCCTCATGAAATGGAACTCTAACTCCACGAGAACATTTCTTCCAGGTGCTCCCACTGTACATATTTAGCAGCCACCCGCACCAATCAGAAAGTAGGCTAAGTTCTAACATGTATCATCAAATCTAAAGTCACAGCTGTATCGGACTCCATAGCCAAGGATTACATGCAGCAACTCAGTTGTTCGAACGATGACAAAATAAAATATCGTGATATATTAAAATCATCTTCAAAGTTGAGCTCTGTCGCGTCCACTCCCCCGACGTCAGTCTGAAGAAGGGTCTCAACCCGAAACGTCACCCATCCCTTCTCTCCAGAGATGCCGCCTGTCCCACTGAGTTACTCCAGCATTTCGTGCCTATCTTCAAATTGAACTGTTGTCTTACTGTCCACAAAGGCTCGTCGAGTTGTTTATGCATGTGATCATTAACTCTCGTAATGAGAGGAGACAGGTTCTCATGGGTCATTTGCAAATCAGATACACACGTTCCAAAATGGGTGGAACTAGCTCTCTGTCTCTGAGAAGTTAAACATGAAATCTTGCCCCGAAGCGCCTCATGAAATCTGGTCCTGGCAGCTGGCCAATATGGTAGCATATTCCACAAAAATGCCAGCACATGCTAGAAGATTGACATTGGCAAGGAGTTCACTTTATCTGATCTCTCAGCGTCTTCAATGCAAGTTTATAATTCGTAACAGATCGGGTCGAAAGGCTTTGTTTACATCATTTAACCAAGACTTTGCATTTGCAATCTGAGTTAATGTGGTTAAGAAAACAATCCGGATTTCCTTTTCTTTTGTTTTTTTGCGCAAAGGATTCTGTCAATGCACAGTGCCAGAAGGCGTTAGATGGAATGGAAACCGAGGCACCTCAAAGCAAGCCTTGAATATTAAAGGCATCAAGTGAAAACCGACAACGACGATTGAAGTTGAAGGGACGCAAAGTGCTGGAGTAACTCAGCGGGTCAGGCAACATCTCTGCGGAACATGGATAGGTGATGTTTCACAGAGTGCTGGAGTAACTCAGCGGGTCAGGCAGCATCTCTGGAGAACATGGTTAGGTGATGTTTCACAGAGTGCTGGAGTAACTCAGCGGGTCAGGCGGCATCTCTGGAGAACATGGATAGGTGACGTTTCGGGTTGGGGCCCTTCTTCAGACTGATTGTGGGGGTGCAGGGAGGGAGAAAAACGCTGTAAGAGAGGAGAGGCAGGATAAAGCTTGGCGGGTAATAGGTGGACACAGGCGAGGGAGGTTTTTGATAGGCAGATGGGTTGGAACAAAGGCCAGAGACGAGAGCAGAAGGCGTGAGAGAGACAGTTTGAAGGGTTGCAAAGTGTGAAGCCACAGGAAGGAATGTAGGTGGGGGGAGAGGAGAGAATTGGGTGTGAGTTCAGGTGGGGTACAGGAAGAGGTCGGGGGAAGGGGGGGGGTAAGGGGGAGAATGGGGGGCTTGGTGGGGGAGAAAGGGGAGGTGGAGAATGGGGGGGGGGTTGGTGGGGGAGAAAGGGGAGGTGGAGGGAGTTGCTTGAGGTTCTCAATGTGAGTGCCTCGAATTGGAAAATTCAATGTTAGAGTGATACAGCATGGAAACCGGCTCTTTGGCCCAGCTTGCCCACACCGGCCAAAGTGTCCCAACTCAACTAGTCCCACCTGCCTGCATTTGGTCCATATCCCTCCAAACCTGTCCTATCCATGTACCTGTCCAACTGTTTCTTCATTGTTCAGGTAGCCCCTGCCTCAAACACCTCCTCGGGCAGCATGTACCATCCACCCACCACCCTTTGTGTGAAAAAGTTACTACTCAGATTCCTATTAAATCTTATCCCATTCACCTTAAACCTATGCCCTCTTGTCCTCGATTCCCCTAATCTGGGCAAGAGATCTACCCAGTCTATTCCTCTCATGATTTTATACATCTCTATAAGATCTCCCCTCATCCTCCTGTACTCTGAGGAATAGAGTCCCAGCCTACTCAACCTCTCCCTATAGCTCACACCCTCTTACATCCTTGTAAATCTTTTCTGTACCCTTTCCAGCTTGACAACATCTTTCGCCCAGAATAGTGTTCATACCATCGGGGGTGTAAGCTACCAAAGCCGAATGTTCTCTGGAGATGCTAACTGACCTGCTGAGTTATTCTAGCACTTTTTTGTCCTCTTGTGTAGATCAGCATCTGCAGTTCCTTGTTTCTAAATAATCATTGAAGTTAACCATTCACAAAATGCTGGAGTAACTCAGCAGGTCAGGCAGCATCTCAGGAGAGAAGGAATGGGTGACGTTTCGGGTCGAGACCCTTCTTCAGACTGATGTCAGGGGGGCGGGACAAAGGAAGGATATGGGTGGAGACAGGAAGATAGAGGGAGAACTGGGAAGGGGAGGGGAAGAGAGGGACAGAGGAACTATCTAAAGTTGGAGAAGTCAATGTTCATACCGCTGGGTTGTAAGCTGCCCAAGCGAGCTGGTAATGCTATAAACTGAGGGCAGCAGAGTTGCTGCCTCACAGCGCCAGAGACCTGGGTTCCATCCTGACTAAGGGTGCTCTCTATAGTTTGCACTTTCCCCTGTGACCGCGTGGGTTTCTTCCGGGTGATCCGGTTTCCCACATTCCAAAGAGGTGCAGGGTTGTAGGTTAATTGGCTGGTGTAAATCGCCCTTAGTTTGTTGGATGCAAAACTGGGATAACACAAGATCTCGTGTACCGGTGATCATGGGTCGGCATGGAAAAGGTGGGCCGAAGGGCCTGGTTCCGCACTGCATCTCTAAAGCTAAAGCATCCCAAGGGCTTTCAATGTGGTTACAGGTGACATGCCAATGTAATGCATGATTCATAGACTTGGCCATCAGCTATCGGAAGGAAGATGACAATACCATCACATTGACATTTCCTCTCAATGTCAGGCATGAAATTATAATAATTGCCTATTTCACCGCTAGTTTAAAACCTCCGCTATCTCCAGCATAAGGATTGCAACAGTGCCAAAATAATAGCTCCGCAGCATCTTATTAAGGGTAGTTCGGAATGAACAATAAATAACAATTGCCCTTGGCAACCACACTCTTTGGAATTGTGATGTTAAGCTCAGTAAAAAAATTGGTCTTCAGGAAGCCTTTTATGAAAGGGAGAGAGGTGGAAAGAAACAAAGTGTGGTGGATATATGGAACGAGCTGCCAGAGGATGTAGTTGAAGAAAGTACTACAGCAGCATTTAAAACATACTTGGACAGGTAGATGGAAAGGAAAGGTTTCGAGGGGTATGGGCCAAATGCAGGCAAATAGGACTACAATGTGACATCTTGGTTAGCATGGATGAGTTGGGCCGAAGGACCTCTCTCCATGCTGTACCACTCTATGGCCTTCAGCAGATATCGAGAAAGGCATTTGGTGTTTATCTCTGGAGGACATCAACAGGTGCTGTCTTGGGTCGGAAGCCTTCTTCAGTCTGAGGAAGGGTCCCGACCAGAGATTCTCCTATCTGTGTCCTCCAGGAATACTGCCTGACACGTTGAGTTACAAGAATCCCAACCCGAATCGTCGGCTATCCACGTTCTCCAGAGATGCTGCCTGATCTGCTGTGTTACTCCAGCGCTTTGTGTCTTTTTTTGTAAACCAGCATCTAGAGTTCCTTGTTTCTCTAACTTCCAGTTTTACGTGTGTTATGTGCAATAACGTTTTCTGTCAAAGAAAGACTTACATTCATATAGAAACTTTTAAGACATTCCAAAGCAACTTATAGCTAATTAATTAATTCTTCTGTCTGAAGAAGGGTCTCGACCCGAAACGTTGCCCATTCCTTCTCTCCCGAGATGCTGCCTGACCTGCTGAGTTACTCCAGCATTTTGTGAATATATAGATAATTAGGTATCGTGAGTGCATTCAATGCTGTGATGTGGAGAAAGCAGCATCTGAGCAACCACAGACACCACAAGAGTTAGTGTTGCTCTATGTAGGTTCATTACTGACCACACTTGTTGTCTCTGTGGAGTCTGTACATTCCCACTGTAACCATGTGGGCTATAGACATGTTGGTGGGTTGTAAAAGAAGGAACTGCAGATGCTGGTTTAAAACCGAAGATAGACACAAAAAGTGGAGTAACTCAGCGGAACAGGCAGCATCTCTGGAGAGAAGGAATGGGTGATGTTTCGGATCGAGACCCATCTCTGGAGAACATGGATAGGTGACGTGACTTGCGTTTCCATGTTGGCGCGTTAATTAGTTGCCGCAAAACACCCTTATTAAAGGAGAGGGGCAGAAGATGGCTAGATTCCTGATTAGTACGGGTGTGAGAGGTTATGGAGAGAAGGCAGGAGAATGGGGTTAAGAGGGAGAGATAGATCATCCATGATTGAATAGGGGCATAGGCTTGATGGGCCGAATGGCCTAATTCTACTGCAGTGTGAGGTATAAATGGAGTCAATGGAAGGAAGGTTGGTTTGTGTGATGGCCAAGGCTGCGCCCACAATTCCCTGCAATTTCTTGCGGTCTTGGATGGAGCTGTTCCCAAACGACGTTGTTAATATAGATGACAACCAACAGGTCCCTGCTGCACACCCAAAGTGACCGGTCTCCATCCAGTGTAACAGCCCCCCCCCCCCCACTGCCATCTTCTGACTTCTTCTGCCAAACCAATTTTCAATCTAGATGCAGTAGCTGGCTCACCCTGGATCCTGTGTGATCCAACCCACAGTGCTGAACCTTGTGAAAAGTTTTACTAAAGTCCATATTGGCATCAATTGAGGACACAGAGTGCTGAAGTAACACAGCGGAGCAGGCAGCATGTCCGGAGAGCATGGATAGGTGACGTTCCTTGTGTTTCCATATTGCCCGGCCTTCGTTATTCCTCTTGGATGACTTCTTGAAAAAAACTTCTCAAGGTTGTGAGATGTGCAAAGCCACTCTGACTGTTTCTAACCGACCTGCACTGCATATGATCTATCTGTCATATGTTGAAAGACTGGAGCGACTAGGCTTGTACACACTGGAATTTAGAAGGATGAGAGGAGATCTTATCGAAACGTATAAGATTATTAAGGGGTTGGACACGTTAGAGGCAGTAAACATGTTCCCAATGTTGGGGGAGTCCAGAACAAAGGGCCACAGTTTAAGAATAAGGGGAAGGCCATTTAGAACTGAGATGAGGACAAAAAAATTCAGTTAGAGAGTTGTGAATCTGTGGAATTCACTGCCTCAGAAGGCAGTGGAGGCCAATTCTCTGAATGCATTCAAGAGAGAGCTAGATAGTTCTCTTAAGGATAGCGGAGTCAGGGGGTATGGGGAGAAGGCAGGAAGGGGGTACTGATTGAGAATGATCAGCCATGATCACATTGAATGGCGGTGCTGGCTCGTAGGGCCGAATGGCCTCCTCCTGCACCTATTGTCTATTGTCTATTGACCATTGCCTATTCCTAACACTGGTAGATCCTCTCCATCAGAATCCGTCCGTATCTCACCCACGTGTATCTTACTCATCAGGCTAACCCGCCATTAGTCGCCTGGCTTGTTCTTACAGCCCTTACATAATGAGACAACAGCCATGAGAGTTTGTACGTTCTACCCGTGACCGCGTGGGTTTTCTCCGGGTGCTCCGGTTTCCTCACACCCTCCAAAGACGTGCAGGTTTGACGGTTAGTCGGTGTCGGTGTAATTGTAAACTGTCCCGAGTGTGTGTAGGACGGTGCTCGTGTGCGGTGATCGCTGGTGGGCACGGACTCGGAGTTCCTGTTTGCTCGCTGTATCTCTGAACTAAACTAAACTCTCTCTCTCTCTAAATGTCAATCGTTTGACTGATAAAAAAACAGATTCGTGGTTGAACACCTGGAAGCTTGCGGAACAGCTGTGACCGTGTTTACATCTGACTTCAGAAGAGAGTTTCAAAGGAGCCCATGTTGCTAAACACATCTCCCCTGTATATTTCCCTTTCAAGTTACAGTACCTCTATGTCTTGCTTATTTCATTGTTCTCAACTCCCAATACATTGAATTAAAGGCACCGATCACAAAGTTGGTGCCAATGAATGACTCCAAACTGAATCATTGGGTTTGAACTCTTTTAAGTGAACCCATTTAGGAGAGACAAATCTGGAGACGAGAATGCACGTCAACACAAAATGGGGCGCAGCTGAGACGATGCCTGATCACCAAGTTTCCCAAGATAGACACAAAGCGCTGGAGTAACTCAACGGGTCAGGCAGCACGATTTTCAGTCAGAGAGTTGTGAATCTGTGGAATTCTCTGTCTCAGAAGGCAGTGGAGGCCAATTCTCTGAATGCATTCAAGAGAGAGCTGGTTAGAGCTCTTAAGGAGTCAGGGGGTATGGGGAGAAGGCAGGAACAGGGTACTGATTGAGAATGATCAGCCATGATCACATTGAATGGTGGTGCTGGCTCGAAGGGCCCAATGGCCTACTCCTGCACCTATTGTCTATTGTCTATTGTCTATTGAGTCGCTGCCTCAAAAAGGCAGCCAGCATCGTCAGAGACCCACACCACCCTGGTCACACACTCATCTCACCCCTGCCATCGAGAAGAAGGTACAGGAGCCTGAAAACTCTAACGTCCAGGTTCATGAACAGCTTCTTCCCAACAGCCATTAGGCTATTAAACACTGAAACCTCCATTAAGCTCTGAAATACATGGACTATTATAGTTATCATTATTGCACTATTCTTATTTGTTTGTTTTTTATGTGTACATATGTGTGCCTATGTGTATCTATCTATCTATCTATCTATCTATCTATCTATCTATCTATCTATCTATCTATCTATCTATCTATCTATCTATCTATCTGTCTATCTGTCTGTCTGTCTGTCTGTCTGTCTGTCTGTCTGTCTGTCTGTCTGTGTCTGTCTGTCTGTGTCTGTCTGTCTGTCTGTCTGTCTGTCTGTCTATGTAAATATATCCGATAGATAGATAGATAGATAGATAGATGCACATACGTACACATAAAAAACAAACAAATAATAATAATGCGATAATAATGAAAATTGTTTTATATATATATATATAAATGTGTGTGTGTGTGTGTGTGTGTGTGTGTGTGTGTGTGTGAGTATGTGTAGATATACACACACTGAACTTTTTTATCATTCATTAAATTGTTTACAGTGTACTCTGTTTACAGTACAGTTGTGCTGCTGCAAGTAAGAATGTTATTGTTCCGTCTGGGACATGTGACAATAAAATACTTTTGACTCTCTTGACTCTTGACACTGTAGCCAACTTTGGGAAAAGACACAGCCAGTGTTTTTCCATTGAGGTCCGCACTCATACAGGTGAACACTATATATGAACACAAGGCACAGCGATCCATCCAGGCAATTGCAAAGCAGGTTTGCACAATGACCTGCCCCTGCATGGTTAGGCCCGAAGGGCGGCACGGTAGCGCAGCGGTAGAGTTGCTGCTTTACAGCGAATGCAGCGCCGGAGACTCAGCATTCGATCCTGACTACAGGTGCTGCACTGTAAGGAGTTTGTACGTTCTCCCCGTGACCTGCGTGGGTTTTCTCCGTGATCTTCGGTTTCCTCCCACACTCCAAAGACGTACAGGTATGTAGGTTAATTGGCTGGGTAAATGTAAAAATTGTCCTTAGTGTGTGTAGGATAGTGTTAATGTGCGGGGATCGCTGGGCGGCACGGACTCGGTGGGCCGAAAAGGCCTGTTTCCGGCTGTATATATATGATATGATATGATATGATATGATATGATATGATATGATATGATATGATATGATATGATATGATATGATATGATATGATATGATATGATATCTGCCGCTTAAAACGTGACCATTTGCTGACCGCCAGTTCACTTCATAAACCCCCAGTGAATTAAAAACCAAGCCAAGTCCATTTTTAGAAAAATTAAGATTACAATTATTGAGTCTTTTCCAGAATGGCGAGTATGGCCATTGGCTGTTTTGCTTCTGATTCATCATTCAGATATATATATGTGAATCAGTATTACAATAAAACATAGCTATTACTCCATTTTAATTGAGCTACGTTGACTTAACCATTAAAAGACATAAAGTGCTGGAGTAGCTCAGCGAGTCAGGCAACATCTCTGAAGATGGGTGATGTTTCAGGTCGGGACCTTTCTTCCTTGACATCTTTCCGCGGTAAACCAGTATCTGTAATTTCTTGTTTCTACAATACGAGTCATAGAGTCAAAGAGTAATTGAGTCACACAGTGGGGAAACAGGCCCTTCGGCCCAACTTGCCCACGCCAACCTACATGCCCCATCTATACTAGCCCCCCCGCCCATGCTTGGCCCACATCCCTCCAAATATCTCTTAAATGTTGTGATAGCACCTGCCTCAACTACCTCCTCCAGCAGCTCGTTCCATATACCCACCATGCTTTGTGTAAAAAAGTCACCCCTCAGATTCCGGTTAAATCTTTCCCCCTCACCTTAAAGCAATGTCCTCAGGTTCGCGATTCCCCTACTCTGGGCAAAAGACTTGGTGCATTTACCCAATCTATTGCTGTGCAATAGGAAGAGGTTGTGTATGCTGGGACTCTATTCCTTGCAGCGGATGAGGTTGAGGGGTGATCTTATAGGGGTGTACAAAATCACGAGATGATTAGATCGGGTAAACGCAGAATCTCTTGCCTAGAGTAGGGGAATCAAGAACCAGAGGGCATAGGTTTAAGGTGAGGGGGGAAAGATTTAATAGGGACCCGAGGGGTAACATTTTCACACAAAGGTGGTGGGTGTATGGAACGATTTGCTGGGGGAGGTAGTTGGGGCAGGTACTATTTTAATGTTTAAGAAACATCTAGTCAGGTAGACGGATAGGACAGGTTTAGAGGGATTTGGGACAAATGGAGGCAGGTGGGACTAGTGTAAATGGGACATGTTGGTCGGTGTAGGCAAGTTGGGCTGAAGGGCCTGTTTGCACGTTTGACTCCATGATTCTATGACCTCTGCCAGGTTACCAAAACCTCTATAAGTACACTAGATCACCATGACTTAACTATTAATATAGGTAAATCGAGATGTACATCTAAACGTTTTTACCAGTCACCAAGCAATGTCACACTGAAGTATCAATATCAACATGGAGTTATCTTTTAGATTAGTTTAGTTCGGAGATACAGCGCGGAAACAGGCCCTTCGGCCTACCGAGTCCGCACCGACCAGTGATCCCCGCACACTAACACTATCCAACACACACTAGGGACAATTTACAATTATAGCAAGCCAATTAAACTACAAACCTGTATGTCTTTGGAATGTGGGAGGGAACCGGAGAAAACCCACGCGGTCACGGGGAGAACATACAAACTGCGTACAGGCAAGCACCCGTAGTCAGGATCGAACCCGGGTGCCTGGCGCTCTAAGGCAGCAACTCTACCGCTGCGCCACCGAGCCGCCCAGTGTCTTTAATGTAGTTTAAACATCCCCGGACACTTCAGAAGGGTGTGATCAAGCCAAACATTGACACTATAGCAAAGGGAGAGGCACCAGCACAGGTTAACAGAAGCTTTATAAGGAGCATCTTAAAAGAGATCTAAGAAAGGAATTTCAAAGCTCAAGGTCAATATACTGCAGTGAGAGCTGCCAATGGAGAGGGAAAGAGATGTGGGAGGGGATGGGTTGCAAAGGAGGCCAGAGTGAGAGTATCACTGTGTGATTCGGGCAATTGCACAGCTGGAGAAGGTTATTGAAACAGAGTGGAGTTTTTACATGCGTTTTAAAATCAAGGTGTGGTCAGTTTAGGTAAAATGTATTTAAAAGGCAAGCATCACACAATATTAGTTTTGCAATACTCTACAAGTTGGGGCGAGAGTGTGCTATTGAAATTGATACCCGATGACATTCATCAGCTGACTGCGATTTATTTGCTTTTCTAAGAACAAATTTTAAAAGAGAGGTGAAAGATCAAAGAAACTCTTGATACGGTGCTGGACTGAAGGAGAGTCTGAATTCTGACTGTAACATAAGGGGTTGAGTGTTTGTTGTGGTAAAGTGTTCTTCCCTTTATCCCCCCTTTTATCCTCTATATTTAGGGCGGCACGGTGGCGCAGCGGTAGAGTTGCTGCCTTACGGCGCCAGAGACCCGGGTTCGATCCCGACTCCAGGTGCTTGTCTGTGCGGAGTTTGTACGTTCTCTCCGTGACCTGCGTGGGTTTTCTCTGAGATCTTCGGTTTCCTCCCACACTCCAAAGACGTACAGGTTTGTAGGTTAATTGGCTTGGTATAAATGCAAATTGTCCCTAGTCTGTGTAGGATAGTGTTAATGTACAGGGGTCGCTGGTCGGCGCGGACTTGGTCAGCCAATGGGCCTGTTACAATAGACAATAGGTGCAGGAGGAGGCCATTCGGCCCTTCGAGCCAGCACCGCCATTCAATGTGATCAAGGCTGATCATTCTCAATCAGTACCCCGTTCCTGCCTTCTCCCCATACCCCTTGACTCCGCTATCCTTAAGAGCTCTATCCAGCTCTCTCTTGAATGCATTCAGAGAATTGGCCTCCACTGCCTTCTGAGGCAGAGAATTCCACAGATTCACAACTCTCTGACTGAAAAAGTTTTTCCTCATCTCAGTTCTAAATGGCCTACCCATTCTTAAACTGTGGCCCCTTGTTCTGGACTCCCCCAACATTGGGAACATGTTTCCTGCCTCTAACGTGACCAACCCCTTAATAATCTTATACGTTTCGATAAGATCTCCTCCCATCCTTCTAAATTCCAGTGTATACAAGCCTAGTCACTCCAGTTTTTCAACATATGATAGTCCTGCCATTCCGGGAATTAACCTAGTAAACCTACGCTGCACGCCCTCAATAGCAAGAATATCCTTCCTCAAATTTGGAGACTAAACTAAATTTGGTATCTCTAAACTAAACTAAACTAGACTGATTTATTCAAAACATGTTTACTTGCACGTCCAAAGGCTTTGTTGTCGCATCCCCCCAGCATGCAAAAAATAGAGGAATATAAATTGGTGTAAAAACACAAAACACAGGGAATACTCAGTGTCTCAGTTAGCATGTGTGAAGGGAGAAAGAGAGTTACATTTTCTGGTCAAATGATCCGTTCCGATGAACGGTCATTGTCTTGAAATGTTAATTCATCCTCACACGCTGCCTGACGTGCTGGGTAACAACAATAGACACAAAATGCTGGAGTAACTCAGCGGGACAGGCAGCATCTCTGGAGAGAAGGAATGGGTGACATTTCGGGTCGAGACCCTTCTTCAAACATAGGTTCGGAGATTGATTCTGATTATTAAGGGTCTCTAGAGCTTATAAGAGGAGAAGGCAGGAGAATGGGGCTGAGGGGGGAAAACTGATCAGCCATGATTGAATGGCGGGGCAGGCTCGATGGGCCGAATGGCCGAATTCTGCTCCAATGTCTTATGATCCTTATGATAACTTTTTGTTGTGGTTTCAAATTCCAGCATCAGCTTTTTTTTTTGCATTTCAGAATCTTGGCTGTGTGTGAACGGAATTTGCAACTGCTACAGATTCTGCAAATTTAATCTTGCTCAATCATACATCTTAATAAACATCACTCTCCTGTAGCTCCAATGCTTTGAAATTTCATTGCTGTTCCTGCTAGGTTCTGGACGATTATTCAGAAATAATTTACTGTAAAATCTGAGTAAAGAGATATTTATTTTGCTTTAAACATTAAGAACAGTGTACATTCATTTGCAGATTAAAAAAAATTTAGATTTAGATTTAGAGATACAGCGCTGAAACAGGCCCTTCGCCCAGTGATCCCCGCACACTAACACTATCCCACACCCACTAGGGACCATTTTTACATTTGCCCAGCCAATTAACCTACATACCTGTACGTCTTTGGAGTGTGGGAGGAAACTGAAGATCTCGGAGAAAACCCACGCAGGTCACGGGGAGAACGTACAATCTCCGTACAGACAGCGCCCGTAGTCAGGATCGAACCTGAGTCTCCGGCGCTGGATTCGCTGTAAGGCAGCAACTCTACCTCTGCGCCACCGTGCCGCCCACAATATCCACATTACATATGGATTATCTGACTGGTGAATTATTTTACCATTGGTTAGGAAGCCATCCTGGTTTATAAACTAATTGTCGATATGATAAAAAAAACTAAAATGAATATAAACTAAATGACAATAAAGTATCATTGAATCGAGTCATTGAATCATTGAAATGTGCTTTACATCCGTGTTATTTATCGTCGTAGCTATCCATCGAGGTCGAGGATGATGGTCTATGTTCCGATGTCAGAACGAAGTCGCCTGTGCGTGTGTTTGTTTAACGTATACTTGATGTTGCACTCCAAGAAGCACAAGGCCCCCTCTCCATCGGGGACCTGGGGTGGAGGGTATTGCACCAAGGAGTCCCCTGCAACCTGTTCCTCGCGCAGTTCACAGACTCGCCAGCCGTCTGCCACTTTTGCGGGTAGGAAGAGTCTGTGTACCAGGGGTACATGGAGTGTGTGACGTTGCAGCCCCTGTTCCAATATCTAAAGGGGCTGCTCCTTGCTTTTTGGCTGCACTTTTCACCCACCATCCTCATCTTTGGGGAGAGGGTTGGGCCGAAGTGGTCCTGGTTGGGTTGCTCCTGGGCCTGGCCAAGCTGGCCATCCACGAGTCACGGCGCCAGGCGGAAGAGGGCTCTGCCCGAGCCAGCTGCCTACCCCTTTCCGGGGTTACATCCGCGCCCGGGTCGTGTTGGAGAAGGACCACGTGCTGTCCAGGGCACCCTGGAGGATTTCCGGGACCGCTGGGCACCGCGGGGGATTGGATGTTTCCTGGATGGGGATTGTGATATAATTGTATAATAGTTTCAATTGGTATATTTGTTTGTATAGTATTCTGGTGGTGGGTTCTGTTTTGGTTTTATTGTATGGTATATATTATTTTAATATTTGAATAAATATTTTTGATTAAAAAACAAAATTAAGAAAAAGAAGCACACAGTCCTTCACAAATCAATCAACTAATTCCAATGGCAAGGGAACCAAGGTGATTGGAGCTGCTAGATCTGTTGCAGCCTTCATCCGCCTTCACAGCCGCTGAGTTCAAGATAACTTTGTCCGCCTGGTCCGCCGTTCAGGTCTTGTAGGTTGGATCGTTCTTAGTCTGGACCCTCATCATCGACCTTACCGCCATGGGTGGCCCTACCAGAAGCAAGTGCTTCCGATGGCATCGCCACGACAAGGTGAACGATCCGAAGAGGAGTGTTACTTATATTACACTTATATTATGCTGTGTGATGTAAACGGAACAATATACAGTACAGTGTCATCTATTGACCAGGAATTAATTTCTAATAAATTATGCTATTTATATGTCAGAAGAAGGGTCTCGACCCAAAACGTCGCCCATTCCTTCTCTCCTGAGATGCTGCCTGACCTGCTGAGTTACTCCAGCATTTTGTGAATAAATACCTTCGATTTGTACCAGCATCTGCAGTTATTTTCTTACACTATTTATATAATAGGTTTGTGTTCATGATAGGATCATGATTAGGCTCTTCGGCCCATCAAGTCTCCATTCGATCATGGCTGGTCTATTTTTCCTTCTCAACCCCATTCTCTTGCCTTCTCCCCGTAATATTTGATACCCTTATTAGTCAAGAACCTAGCGATCTTTACTTTACAAAATACCCAATATCTTGACCTCCACTGCCGTCTGTGGCAATGAATTCCACCCGCTGACTAAAGGAATTCCTCCATTCTAAATGTACGCCCTTTTATTCTGAGGCTGTGCCCTCTGGTACTAGACTCTCCCACTACCTCCAACTTCTGTCACATATAACATAATCTATGAAACTAAAATTTTTAATTGCCTTAAATAAAAACAAAAACAATTATAAAGACAATTGGCAGGTCAGGCGGCACCTATGGAAAAAGGAAGATAATTAAAATTTTAGTCCAAATGCCTTCGCCAGACTTGGTTAAAGAGGAAAAGCACGTTAATTTTCAGTAGCTGTGAAGGTGGGGGGAACATGGATACTGCAAAGGGAATATCTCTGATAGGGTGGGACAATATGAGTTAATGTGGTCATTCTAAATTGTTTTTTTCATTGCATAAACCGGATTACAATAACTGTCGTAATTGCTTGCTTTATTCTTTGTGACCTGATGTTATGTTGACAGAAATACAGACAAAATAGCATTGGTTTGCAAAAGTAGAAGGGGCGTGAAGGACAATTTCATATCCCGCGTGGGTATTCTCCGAGATTCTCTTGATTAGTACGGGTGTCCGAGTTTATGGGGAGAAGGCAGGAGAATGGGGTTAAGAGGGAAAGATAGATCAGTCATGAATGAATGGCGGAGTAGACTTGTTGGGCCGAATGGCCCAATTCTGCTTCTATCACTTATGATCTTATGACCATTTTTCTCCCACACTCCAAAGATGTACAAATTTGTAGGTTAATTGACTGGGTATAAGTGTAAATTGTCCCTCGTGTGTGTAGGATAATGTTAATGTGCGGTGATCGCCGGTCAGTGTAGCCTCGATGGGCTGAAGGGCCTGTTTCCTCGCTGTATCTCTAAACTGCATGAAACGACACAAAGTGTAGATGCTGAACAAATGCTTAACAACCTATATCATATGGAAATTGCAGCATCGAAATATTCCAATTGGTTAGCAAACATGGAACTGCAGATGCTGGTTTACAAAATAGATAGACACAAAATGCTGGCACAACAGGGCAGGTGAGGCAGCATCTCTGGAGAAAAGGAATAGGTGACGTTTTGGATCAGACGGAGTGCAGATGTTCCACTAAAGCTTCCACCCAGACATCCTCATGTAAAGACTTCTCTGCCACAGACAGACACAAAAAGCTAGAGTAACTCGGCAGGTCCAGCTTTTTGCTCCCGATCTTTTTGTGTCTGTTAAGTTTGGTTTATTTAGTTTTGAGATACAGCGCAGAAACAGGCCCTTCGGCCCACCGAGTCCGCGCCAACCAAAGATCCCCGCACACTAACACTACCACACACACACTAGGGACAATTTACACATACACCAAACCAACTAACCTACAAACCTGCACGTCTTTGGAGCGTGGGAGGAAACCAAAGATCTCAGAGAAAACCCACGTGGTCACGGGGAGAACGTACAAACTCCGTACAGACAGCACCCATAGTCAGGATTGAACCCGGGTTTCAGACGCTGCAAGCGCTGTAAGACAACAACTCTACCGCTTTAGTTTAAACCAGCATCTGCCGTTCTTCCCCACACAGTCTCTGCCACAGATTCCATTGGGTATACCAAAGATAGACACAAAGTGACACAAGCAGCATCTCCGGAGAAAAAGGATGGGTAATGATTCGGATTGGGACCCTCCTTCAGTGTGAAAAAGTCACCCATTCCTTTTCTCCAGAGATGCTGCCTGACCCGCTGAGTTACTCCAGCACTTTGTGTCTATCTTTGTATAAACCAGCATCTACAGTTCTTTGTTTCTCCATTGGGTGTATTGATGACTCTGTGGTATTAATGCTTTTTAACATTGGTTCCCCAAAAAAGTTGAAGTGTATTCAACTAGTCAGGTTTTCGTTTTGCCTCAATATTGTTTTTTTTTTTAACCTGTTGAATTTTCTTTTGTTACCTATGAGAACTGTGTTTACAAACCTGTTGTGCTGCTGTTAGTAAGTATTTCATGGTTTCATGTCGGTACATATGACGATTAAACACTCTTGACTTGACTCTTGTATTCGAATGGTAAACCCATCAAAAATATAATCAAAAATATAACAGGAAATTAGAGAGAACTGTGGACGCAGCCCAGACCATCACACAAACCAACCTCCTTTCCATTGACTCCATCTACACCTCACGCTGCCTCGGCAAGGCCAGCAGCATAATCAGGGACAAGTCTCACCCTGGCCACTCCCTCTTCTCCCCTCTCCCATCGGGCAAGTGTGAAAACACACACCTCCAGATTCACGAAGTTTCTTCCCAGCTGTTGTTATGCAACTGAGCCATCCTATTACCAACTACAGAGCGGTCTTGACCTAACTCATTGGAGACCGTCGGACTATCTTTAATCGAACTTTACTGGACTTTACCTTGAGCTAAACGTTATTCCCTTCATCCTGTACCACAGTGGGCGGCTTGATCTTAATCTTGGTCTTTCCTTATGGGATAGCATGGTCTTTCCACTGATGGGATAGCAAGCAACGTAAAAAGATTTCACTGTACCTCGATACAGTGTAATAGTTTTTAACTCCTCTAATGGTCATCAGCTTTTAGATTTTTTTTAGAGATACAGCCCACCGAGTCCGCGCTGCCCGGCAATCCCCGCACACTAACACTATCCTACACACACTAGGGACAATTTATACATATTACCCAGTCAATTAACCTACATACCTGCACGTCTTTGGAGTGTGGGAGGAAACCGAAGATCTCGGAGAAAACCCACGCAGGTCACGGGGAGAACGTACAAACTCCGTACGGACGGCGCCCGTAGTCAGGATCGAACCTGAGTCTCCGGCGCTGCATTCGCTGTAAGGCAGCAACTCTACCGCTGCGCCACCGTGCCGCCTATCTGTTCAATCTTTCACAATAAAAATGAGCCCTCATTTTTAGTACCTTTTTACAACTTGACCTGTGCCTCTCCATCCGTTTTGTACTGTTAATATTTACTATCCCACGACCTTCCTGACAACTCGTCCCTATTGCGCAAATCAGTTGCACTGTACCCAGATGACAACATTGACTAGACTTCATAAGTACTTAATTATAATGCTCTCTGGGGAATCTCTTTCATGAAAGGTTATTGCAAACTTCTCCCTTTGCATCAGATATTTCCTTGTGAACATTTGTAATGGAGGCTGTCTGTGTAAACAGATCATGTTGTGAGTGGTTCCTTCATTGCGCCACAGCACCTCAGCTCCATCTGCCCCAGGCTCTGCCACACCATCATGAGCAGAAATACACACAGTTACACCATGACAAGGTGACGCAGGTAGTTTCCTTCAAGGTTTATGACAGAAGTAGGGAAATAAAAAACAGAACGTGTGAATTCAGATTGGACTAACATATTCCCCAAGAGATCTCTCCTAATCTTAACTTCTCATAGAGTTACAGAGTGATACAGCGTGGAAACAGGCCTTTCGGCCCAAATTGCCCACACCGGCCAACATGTCCCAGCTACACTCGTCCCACCTGCCTGCACTTGGTCCATATCCCTCCTTCCCATGTGCCTGCTCTAACTGCTTCTTATGCATTGGGATAGTCCCAGCCTCAACTGCCTCCTCTGGCAGCTTGTTCCATACACCCACCACCCTTTGTGTGAAAAAGTTACCCCTCAGATTCCTGTTAAATATTTTCCTGTTCACCTTGAACCTATGTCCTCTGATTCTAGATTCCCCTTCTCTGGGCAAGAGACTCTGTGCATCTACCCAATCTATTCCTCTCATGATTTTGTCCATCTCTATAAGATCTCCCCTCATCCTCCTGCACTCCAAGGAGAAGCTAGAAAGAGCTCTTAAGGATAGCGGAGTCATAGAAACATAGAAACATAGAAAATAGGTGCAGGAGTAGGCCATTCGGCCCTTCGAGCCTGCACGCCATTAAATATGATCATGGCTGATCATCCAACTCAATATCCCATACCTGCCTTCTCTCCATACCCCCTGATCCCTTTTGCCACAAGGGCCACATCTAACTCCCTCTTAAATATAGCCAATGAACTGGCCTGAACTACCTTCTGTGGCAGAGAATTCCACAGATTCACCACTCTCTGTGTGAAAAAAAAGTTCTCATCTCGGTCCTAAAAGACTGCCCCCTTTATCCTTAAACTGTGACCCCTTGTTCTGGACTTCCCCAACATCGGGAACAATCTTCCTGCATCTAGCCTGTCCAACCCCTTAAGAATTTTGTAAGTTTCTATAAGATCCCCCCTCAATCTTCTAAATTCTGGGGGTATGGGAAGAAGGCAGGAATGGGGTACTGATTGAGAATGATCAGCCATGATCACATTGAATGGCGGTGCTGCCTCGAAGGGCCGAATGGCCTCCTCCTGCACCTATTGTCTATTGTCCATTGTCTATTGAATAGAGACCCAGCTTACTCAACCTCTCCCTATAGCTCACACCCTCTAGTCCATGCAACATTCTCATAAATCTTCTCTGAACCTTTTCAAGCTTGACAATATCTTTCCTATAACATAGTGCCCGGAACTGAACACATTATTCGAAATGTGGTCTCATCAACGTCTTATACAACTGCAACATGACCTCCCAACTTCTATACTCAATACAACATATTATCCAACATTTTCGCCACCTCCAATGGGATCCCACTACTGGCCACTTCTTCTCATCTCCTCCCCTTTCTGCTTTCCGCAGAGACCGTTCCCTCTGAAACTCCCTGGTCCATTCGTCCCCTCCCACCTAAACCACCCCCTCTCCAGGCAGCGGCAGCAGCAGCATCTTCGCCCGCCCCGAATCGCGGGGCTTGGGTCGGCCCGCCACGGACCTTTCACCGTCCGGCACAGCCTGCAACAGGCCGCGGGATTTTCTCTGCCCGGCGGGGGCTTCAATGTCCGGAGCCCCGACCGCCCCGACGTGGCAACTTCAACAGCCTGACCATGGGAGAAGACGGCAGGGGAAGAGAAAAGACATTCTGGCCTTCCATCACAGTGAGGAGGTGACTGGAGGAGACTCACTGTGATGGATGTTCCTTTTTGTTTGGTGTTGGTTTATGATTGTATGTGTTATTGCATATTTTTATTGCTTATTTTTATTGGTCTTATTGTTGGACTGTGGGTAATCTTTCATTTCACTGCACATTTATGTGTATGTGACAAATAAATTGACTATTGACTATTGACTATTGACTGCAACCGCAGAAGATGCAACACCTGTCCCTTTACCTCCCCCTTCGACTCCATCCAAGGACCCAAACAGTCTTTCCAGGTGAGGCATAGGTTCACCTGCACCTCCTCCAACCTTATCTATTGTATCTGCTGTTGCAGGTATCAACCTCTCTACATCAGCGAGACCAAGCGCAGGCTCGGCGATCGTTTCGCTGAACACCTCCGCTCAGTCAGTCTTAACCCACCTGATCTCCCTGTGGCTCAGCACTTCAACTCCCGCTCCCATTCCCAATCTGACCTTTCTGTCCTGGGCCTCCTCCATTGTCAGAGTGAGGCCCAGTGCAAATTGGAGGAACAGCACCTCACATTTTGCTTGGGTAGTTTAGACCCCAGCGGTATGAACATTGACTTCTCTGACTCCAGATAGTCCCTGCTTCCGCTCTCTCTGCCCTCCCCTTCCCAATTCTTCCACCAGTCTTCCTGTCTCCGACTACATTCTATCTTTGTCCCGCCCCCTCCCTTGACATCAGACTGAAGAAGGGTCTCGACCCGAAACGTCACCCATTCATTTTCTACCAGGATGCTGCCTGACCAGTTGAGTTACTCCAGCATTTTGTGTCTACCTTCTACACTCAATAAATACTCTGACTGATGACTGCCAAAAGCCTTTTTGACCACCTTATCTCCCTGCGACTCGATCTTCAAGGAACCATGCACCTGTTCTAATTTATTTTAGTGTAGTTTAGTTTAGAGATACAGGGTGGAAACAGGCCCTTCGGCCCACTGAGTCTGCGCTGACCAGCGATCCCTGTACACTAGCCCTATCCTACATGCGAGGAATAATTTCCAATTTTACCGAAGCAAATTAACCTACAATCCTCTACGTCTTTGCAGTGTGGGAGGAAACCAGAGCACCTGGGGAAAACCCACGCGATCGTGGGTAGAACCTACAAACTCCGTACCGACAGCACACATGGTCAGGATCAAACCCAGGCTTCTGGCGCTGTAAGGCAGCAACACTAACACTGCACCACTGCTTGGAATCTATGAGGACGTCCGGATATCATAGTGATTCTAACAGTTTGATCTTATTAAAATGGCCTGGGTTAATTTCATGTATGGAACCATTTATTTGTAGGAAGGAACTGCAGCAGCTGGTTTACACCAAAGAAAGACACAAAATGCTGGAGTAACTTAGCTTGTCTGGCGGCATCTCTTCAGAAATGCAGCCTGACCCGCTGAGTTACTCCAGCATTTTGTGTCTAGAATCATTTTCTATTGTCAAGTCCACTTACTTCCGTTGTACATGATATATTGTTGTTACATGATATATCCGTTGTTACATGATATATAACTTATTTAATTTGTTCATTGTGTCAGAATGTCATTATTAATATGAAACTCTAGTAAATAATTGTAATACTATTGAAGCTATTGAAATTGTGCAAATTTGGAATGTAAGCAATTCTATTATCAATGGGATATCAAAAATACTCATACAAGTGAATATACGAACTATAATTATACGCCTTCATAAATGGTAAAGATTATACTGAATAAGAAGGAAAATTTATTTTCATCAGATTTAATCAGTTCAGCTATTTCGTAAGAATTGAATTTAGTTAAATGAAGAAAGGTGGTTGAACAGCTAAAATACTAGATATGCCAATGATTCTAGTGAACTGTTTTACCATAGATCAATCTAAAGATAGACACAAAATACTGGAGTAACTCAGCAGGTCAGGTCGCACCACTGGAGAAAATGGGTATGTGACATTTTGGATTGGGTCTCTTTTTCAGAAAGTACGCAAGACAATAAACTAAAGTCCCCTGACATCTGTCTGAAGAAGGGTCTCGACCCGAAACGTCACCTATTCCTTCTCTCCTGAGATGCTGCCTGACCCGCTGAGTTACTCCAGCTTTTTGTGATACCTTCAATAAACTAAACTTAAACTCTCCCTCACCTTG
The DNA here is from genome assembly GCF_053455715.1 of Rhinoraja longicauda. Classification (NCBI taxonomy): domain Eukaryota; kingdom Metazoa; phylum Chordata; class Chondrichthyes; order Rajiformes; family Arhynchobatidae; genus Rhinoraja; species Rhinoraja longicauda. The sequence goes on from NC_135970.1 coordinate 37,902,151, forward strand.
AAGAAGGGTCCCATCCCGAAACGTCACCCACCTATCCAAAATTAGGTCTTCAGGTCTGAATAAGGGTCTTGACCCAAAACGTCATCTATTCCTTTTCTCCAGAGATGCCACCTGACCTACTGAGTTACTCCAGTGTTTTGTGTCTATCTTTGGTACAAACCAGCATCTGTAATTCCTTTTCATTAGATCAAACTAAATGTCTGTTTCTTCTTTGCTCTTTTGTGTCTTATCAAAATTTAAATCAAGACGTTTGTTCACTGTGGAATGGGTTTAGAAAAGACTGATATCAAAGCGAACTAAAACATGCATAGTATAGAAGATGAAATGTGCAGGGAGGAATTGCAGATGCTGGTTTAAACCGGATAGATTAAAAAAGCTGGAGTAACTCAGCCGGTCAGGCAACATCTCTGGAGAAAAGGAATAGATGACGTTTGGGGTCAAGACCCTTATTCAGACCTGAAGACCTAATTTTGTGACCTGAAGAAGGATCTCGACCCGAAACGTCATCCATTATTTTTCTCCAGAGATGCTGACTGACCCGCTGAGTTACTCCAGCATTCTGTGTCTATCTATAGTACAGAAGACATATTTTTCCCTGAGCAACTGTTCAACGTTATTGAAATATCATATATATTAATATTCTTTCTATGAATGGTAATGACTCAAAGAATATCATTCATGAATATTTCCTCCACCCTTTTGTCCAGTAACTTTGTTTAGTTGCTCTTGAGAGATGACATTGCTGCAGGATAAAGCAATGGAGATTGGGGATAGCGTTTGGGGTGGGGTCCAAGGTGATTATGGTATAACATATCTGGCTATCAATACGAGCCTAGGACAGAATGGATGGACAATACTAGTATTTTCCAAATATGTCCTTTACATAATATCACAAAAAAAAGATCATTTTCTTAATAACGTCCATAACATTAAATAATATTTTGTAATAGGAGGTATCAACTGATAAGGATTGTGATATTTCAATTATGTTGCAGTGCGCTGTACGATTTTGACCAGCAATGATGTGTTACTACTTTTAACTCAAGTGTTTACAACGGTTTTGCATGTCGATCACCAAGACAAATTCCTCTGTCTATCTTGCGGCTGTAAATACACAATAAATCCCGGGGCCTGAATTTTTTGCATCTTATTCTACACAGTGGTGCAGCGCTGGAGTTGCTGCCGTACAGCACTTGCAGCACCAGAGACCAGGGTTCGAACCCGACTACGGGTGCTGTCTGTATGGAGTTTGTACGCTCTCCCCTTGACCGCGTGGGTTTTCTCCAAGATCTTCGGTTTCCTCTCACACTCCAAAGACGTACAGGTTTGTAGGTTAATTGGGTTGGTGCATGTGTAAATTGTCCCCAGTGTGTGTAGGATAGTGTTTGTGTGCGGGGACCGCTGGTCGGCGTGGACACGGTGGGCCGCAGGGCCTGTTTCCGTGCTGTATCTCTAAACTAAAATGAACTATTCACTTGTATAAGGTCACATCCCATCGGCCCTCTTTCTAGGTGAAAAACAAACCTCAATTCTTCCTCATAAAAAGGGGCAGCACGGTGGCGCAGCGGTAGAGTTGCTGCCTTACAGCGCCAGAGGCCCGGGTTCGATCCTGACTACGAATGCTGTCTGTATGGAGTTTGTACAATCTCCCCATGACCGTGTCAGATTCCCCCCATACTCCAAAGACGTACATGTTTGTAGGTTAATTGGCTTGGTATAAATGTAAATTTCACTAGTGTGTAGGATGGGGCTAGGATATGGAGATCGCTGGTCGACGCAGATGGGCCAAAGGGCCTGTTTCCACACTGCATCTCTATCTCTATCTATAAACAAATCCAGCGTTCCCATATTAGGGAATAATCCTGGACCATTTTCAGTATAGCCTTCAAGTTTTCAAGCTTATCTGTCTGGTCACCGAAACAAAAGATGGACACAGTCGAAACCCAAAGACGGACAAAGATTTAGAAATGATTTATTTATGATTGGACATTATAGTTCTTTCCCTTCATCATGTGGAATTTTCATGTTTGTGCTTAGATTTAAATTTCAAAGGACACACAAATTTTGGAAGGTACTTTAAAATTACTTTTAATTCATACACTGACACATGTAAAAGATAAGCTTTCATTTATATAATTCCTTCCAATGTGCACAGCACATACACCACAATATTAAACATTAGCTGTATAAAACTACAGACACATATTGATGGGTTTAAAGTTTAAATATCATATGACAACTATATCAAGTAGTACTTAAAAAAAAACACAGTTGTCAATACATCCCAAGGCATAACTTATGGGGATGTGCAAGACAACCGTTCAGTTGAGTATGTTTAAACAGTTGGCTATCACTGAACCATTGACTGTATGTAATACCAAGTGTCTGTTCAAAACGCTGTAGTAACCTTGACCAAAACCAAAATAGCTTCGTAGAATAGGAACAATAGCTGAAAATGTACTTTGAAACAGCGTGGGTTCCACTGAGATTTTTCACATTATAACAAATTGATTGGAGTTCAGAAAACAATGTAGTTGGCATATTGTCAGAATTTCTCATTTGCGTGAAAATAAAAATTGTACATTATATTTTCCTGTTAATGATGCGTAAATTAAATGTTGAAATTAAAAAATCTAGCAGGACATCACTAAGATATTAATCGATATGATTTTTTTTCATTCCCCTCAAAAATAATGTGGACTTCATTTACACTTACAACATTTTCCGATACTCTTTCATTTTTTTTTATACAATATCCTTAAAAAATTCAATATTTGTATTCACTGCTGATAAGCAATTTTTGTTCTACAAGGTTCCCAATTCCATTGTTCGATTCAGTTATGGCCTGAGACTTAAGTTTTTTTTATCGGTAATGCTTAAGTGTTAGAAACAATTAATCAACGGAAAGCCTTGCAGGCCCCTCAACAGACAGGAGACATTTATGCCTTAGGATGGTGTGACAATGTTTGACTTTGTACATATAGTATTGGAAGGAGCACTTAACGCCAGTAATTCAGTCACCAAACATTCACAAACTAACCTCACCAAGGGGACAAGCAGGGGATTAGAAAGTAGACGCTTTGACAAGCAGACCACCACATACATGCAGCAAGAGTGAGCCTTGTCCTGGAATATTTTCCTCGCATCTCTGTGTGTTTTGGTTCTGAGCAGATTTCTTCCCCAAGGTCAATCTGCCTCAAAGATTTAACAGCTTTAAAAGTTCGAGTAAGATGAGTAGCAGCTTATCGAAGGGAATGTTGAAAACTGAACTAATCGTTGCGAATGCCGGATCCATAGGTGTCAAACCCAAGATTTAGTGTGACATTTTATTTTCTCTCGGTTCGTCATCGCAGCAGCAAGGAGAAAAGCAGAAGACATTTTAACAAGGACTTTAGAATTTCTGTCTGCGATTTATGGCAGTCCCCATAAGGACCACGTAACCAGACCCTCCAATTCCAGCTCTTGATGGGATGGCATTTTTGTTTTTTTGTTTCCTTATCTCTCCAAACTCTGAAAAGGGTGTGTTTTTTAAATTCTCTCTCTGCATTTCTCCCGAACAGATTGTTTGAATTTAAAGTGTGCTGCTGTTTTCTTATGCATGGAGAGTCGAGGTAGGGGGGGGGGGGTTGGGAAAAATATATAAAGAAAATATAGGGTTACGCAATGGCCATATAGTGCAGTCCAACAGCTGTCTGCAAATATTTTCACCATGATTATCCCTACTAAAAGTAAATCACTGGGTAAAGATAGCTCAAAACGTGACAAGGCTGAACTAGGATGCAATGGAGCCCTCCCGGCTACTTTTGGCTACATATGGTAGCGTGTTGACTTAAGATCGCCAACAATATTTCAGGGGCAAGCGCTCAGTCCAGCCTTTGGGAGGAGACTATTTTATTCAAGGCTCTTAAAATGAGGTAGATAATTTCATCGAATTAAGGAATGGAAAACTATATATTTTTTTTAAAGAATGTATGTATGTATGTATGTGTACCTCCTCGACAATACTGCTGGAATTAAAATCTCCTGAGGGTCAGAACAAATATCTTGCCTTCCTCCACCAAAGACCTTGAGTGTGAATTAGATTTTGAGGCATTAGTACACTAATGATACATGGTCCCAACTCAGTTATCCTCTGCGGTGCTATAAATGGGACAGAGAGTCTTCCTTTAAAAAAAAAAGCTTTTTGTGTGGTCATTTTGAGGGGCTGAAACGCTGAAGCTTGTAGGCAGGTTAAGAAAAGCTTCTGACCTGAAAATCTGACAAAGATTGACTGCGAGGGAGTTCACAGTTCAGCAGTGGCAGATCTAAAAACGGATTTGTCAGGTTAGTACCGCAAGACTGTACTTTCCATATCAGAAGTGGACGGATTCCATTGAAATTACACAGCCAACTGGCACACAAGGGACACAGATACCAGGCATTGTTAGGAGCAGACACACAAGAAGCGGACACTTACCAAAAACGTCAGGGGGTAGCGAAGCCTAAGACTTAATACTTTGAGAAACAATTCGAATTTTTAAAGACAAAAAGGCAAACACACCACGGATCTCCATCACACAAACATTGATCATGACAGTGCATACCCATTGTAAATAGGGATCTTCCATTTCACCTTTTCTAAACAAGATTTAACCGCACACTTAGGACAAATTTCAAAACACACGCACACAAAGCACAATGCACCACTTATGTTTTGCCCGACAGATAAACTTTAAGAAAAAAAAAAAATCAGCAAAACTATAAATAAACTTTCTGAACAAAATATACAGATTTAAATATTTAGTCACAATTAAGTTAAATATATGATACACCTATTCGTCTTGCATGAAGCTTTCCTGAAAGTGCACCGACTGAGGCATTAACTCACACCCCCATCATTCTACTGCCCAGCTGAGGCTATTTCTGAGGCTTGCCCTTCTCACATTCTCGGGAGAAAATGTGTCATCGTCATAACAGGAGACACTCTGTTGCCCTTCTTGGTTTTGCCACTCCCGCTCAGTGCTATGTACATGTTGGGGTACTCTCTGGACTCATAGGCATTGTAGTTGTTGGGCAGGAGAGTCTCGTTGAACTTGCATTCGTCGCTGTAGTACACCTGGAACACAAGAGGACAGTTCTTGGTGGGAAGGTAGACGTCAACAAGCTGGGTTTGGCTCAGCGGGACAGGCAGCATATCTAGAGAGAAGGAATGGGTGGTGTTTCGGGTCGAGACCCTTCTTCGGACGTCACCCATTCCTTTTCTCCAGAGATGTGTTACTCCAGCTTTTTGTGCCTTCAGTTTAAACCAGCATCTGCAGTTCCTTCTTACACGGTTCTTAGTGGGATCTCTGCATCTGCCGAATCCATTATCACAAGGCCTTAGATTTGCATTTATTCCAAAAGTTACAGGGGGAAAAAAACTATGCGTGCAGGGTAACGTGGAAGGTTGGAAAGGCTCGGGATATTTGCTTTAAAAACTGAACAGATGACATTATTCTGGGTCTGGGGAATGAACGCTCATAAATGTCGTTTTCTCCATTACTTTGCAATAGGATTAGATGCCCTACATCGCATGCACCTAAATGCATTGTCTGGGATTTCTGACGGATCTGTTCCATGGAAGGTATCTGGATTTCAAGGGAGAGTGTAGGAAGTGGCATTAAGGCGGAGAATGTGTTCTGCCCTTTATGAGTGGGCCAAATGGCCCACTATTGTTCCCATTCCCTACGCTCTTACGGACGTTAGAAAATCCGCACTCATTCTCCCACCGAATGGACCAAATAAATACACATAAAGGCCGATCTTACAAATTGTGAATGGTCCGATTCCCAGCAGCCACTTGAGAGGTCGGCAGCCACTTTGTGGGCATCGCTGCAGCTGACTCTAAGTACTTGCTCGCTCTACTTTGTGGCCTCTGATCTTTCATATGGTGTTGCTACGAAAGCAATATTCGTGCATGGTGGTGTGCAAGTGTGGCTTCGTCAAGCAATCCCGGCGCTCCCTTTATTGAATGAAACCCCTGGACCCTTCGTGTGTGTGGAATACGTTCACATATATATATATATATATAGGTGTCACAAAATGCTGGAGTAACTCAGCGGGTCGGGCAGCATCAGAGATGCTGCCCGATCCGCTGAGTTACTCCAGCATTTTGTGATACCTTAGACAATAGACAATAGGTGCAGGAGGAGGCCATTCGGCCCTTTGAGCCAGCACCGCCATACAATGTGAACATGGCTGATCATTCTCAATCAGTACCCCGTTCCTGCCTTCTCCCCATACCCCCTGACTCCGCTATCATTCGATTTGTACCAGCATCTGCAGTTATTTTCTTACACTTCATATATATATATATATATATACATGTGTGTGTGTATATCCTCAGATAGTGTTATGAAGTTCTAGCACACTAACAGCAGATAGCTCGTTTGCATAACTACGGATCCGTGGCTACAGATATATATATATATGTATATATTTGTAGCTATATTTGGTAATTATAAAATTACCAAAATTATTTCACATTAACTTCAGCATTACTGGCGCGTGTTAATGCTGAAGCCTTTTCTACCCCTTACTTCACCGGCTTGAAACAGGGGGACATTCCCCTCGCCAACGATAGCTAGAGTCTACACAATTCAGATCAGAGAAAACACCCTGACTGGAAACTTCACACGTTGTGTCGTTGGTGAGATTAATGCGGCTGCAAGTTCCTTTTGAATAGTTTTTTTTTTAAATTGTTGCTGTTTTTGCAGCAGGAAAGTCGTGGCACGACTTGTTCAGAAAGAAAAGAGAGGCTTTTAGACACAATTCTCCAGGGGGAAGAGATGACTTCTCATATGTGGGAAGGCGACTACATGGGTGGTCCACTTTGACTGAACCTATGTTGGACTGTGGAGGACAGGAGATGCGTGTGCTGGCTGGAAATGCAAAGAATGGTATGCACTTGAAAGACGGACATGCGGATCTGTGGGAGTAGCCTCTATCTATATTTCATCCACCACCCACAATAAACGCGATACGGGGTTTCAAGAATGCAAACCTCGTCCAACAACAACAAAAAAAAGATAATGCACGGTAGATTTTCAAGAGTGGCGTCTCAAGTTCACTTGCATTCGCCCGGCAAGTGTTGTGAACTTTCTCGCAGCAGACCGACGCTAACATAACTCGTTTTTGTATAATTACCGATCCGTAAAGTTTGCCCTTGTTGTTCATGGCGACAAACAGGCCGCTTCTGACCCCCAGGAGGCTGACGACGCCTCTTTCCACGGGAGAAATCTCTAAAACGCCTGTGCGGGGGGAAAAAGAGAGACAGACAGACACATCAGGCGGCGAGCTGTCGATTACGTTCATTGCAAAGAACTCAGCCAGCTGAGGGTTTTCTGAAGCCGCCTCAACAAGAGCGCACGGTTACAAAAAGGCTGCATGCAAACGGTGAAATGCTGGTAGTTTTAAATCGCCTGAGAGGTGAGGGCATTTGTACCGGTCAAGGCGTCTGTGCGAGTGGAAGGGATGGAGGGAGGGAGAGAGGGAGGAAGGGGAGCGACAGTCTCAGAATAAAGGGGCCATTTAAAACTGAGGTGAGAAAAAACTTTTTCACCCAGAGAGTTGTGAATTTATGGAATTCTCTGCCACAGAGGGCAGTGAAGGCCAAATCACTGGATGGATTTAAGAGAGTTAGATAGAGCTCTAGGGGCTAGTGGAATCAAGGGATATGGGGAGAAGGCAGGCACAGGTTATTGATTGGGGACGATCAGCCATGATCACAATGAATGGCGGTGCTGGCTCGAAGGGCCGAATGGTCTCCTCCTGCATCTATTTTCTATGTTTCTACATCACTTCAGAAACAAGACGCCTTTAGGGATTTCAAGCAGGCACAAGGTTTAGTGGGAAGACAGACACACAAAACAAAAAATGCTGGAGTAACTCAGCGGGTCAGGCAGCATCCTTGGAGGACATGGATCGGTGGCGTTTCGGGTCGAGACCCTTCTTCAGACTGAGAGTTAGGGGAGAGGGTAACGAGAGGTGCAGACGGACATGTTGATGGGTGTAATGCAAGGTGCCTTGCAATGGGGTTATCCAGTCTCCAATCCCCATTGTACCCGGAGCAGAAACAGCGTGCATGTTCTGCCCCTTTAAGAACATTAAATCAGAATCCCCATGCTTGACAATCCCACGGAGACATAACAGCAACAAGTTCTACCGCGGACCTCACAGTCCCAGAGCGCCCATGCAATAACACACGCTTCAACCCCTATCGCCAAAGGGCACTTGTAAGCCTATGTTGTCTGCGATTTGTACGTTTGCACATAAATAAACAAATAATGTGGTTTCCCCTTTCTTCTCCTGGCGCGCTGGGTGCAGAAGGTGTCTCGACCCGAAACGTCACCCATTCCTTCTCCCCAGAGATGCTGCCTGACCCGCTGAGTTACTCCAGCTTTTCTATGTCTGTCTTCGGTGCAAGTTCCTTCCTAGACGCTCAACAAAACTGTTGACTGCAAAAGTCAACCAGAGGTCTGACAACGTTTTTGTCAACGTTAAATAAATAAAGATTTGACGTCCCCAAAAAGATACAACCTATCTAGCTATAAGTAAAGATAGACATAACATGCTGGAGTGGGTATCCAGAGATGCTGCCTGCCCCGCTTAGTTATTCCAGCATTTTGTGTGTCTACCCGCGCGAGTAACTCAGCTGGCCAGACAGTATCTCTGGAGAAAAGTGTCCGAAGAAGGGTCTCGACCAGAAACGCCACCCATTCCTTCTCTCCAGAGATGCTGCCTGTCCCGCTGAGTTGCTCCAACATTTTTGTGTTAATAATCTTCGGTGTAAACCAGCATCTGCAGTTCCTTCCTGCACATATCAAGAAATAACAAAAGAAGACAGGTACAAAATGCCAGAGTAACTCAAGGACAGGCAGCATCTCTGGAGAGAAGGAATGGGTCGAGACCCTACTTCAATAAACTTTGACATGTATTGGCACAAGGAACTGCAGATGCTGGTTTACAGGGGGGAAAAAGCACAAAGTGCTGGTGTAACTCAGCCGGTCAGTCAGCATCTCTGGAAGTCTTGGGTAGGTGATGATTCGGGTCGAGATCCTTCTTCGGGACAATGGACAATAGACAATAGGTGCAGGAGGAGGCCATTCGGCCCTTCGAGCCAGCACCGCCATTCAATGTGATCATGGCTGATCATTCTCAATCAGTACCCCGTTCCTGCCTTCTCCCCATACCCCCCTGACTCCGCTATCCTTAAGTGCTCTATCGAGCTCTCTCTTGAATGCATTTGGAGAATTGGCCTCCAGTGCCTTCTGAGGCAGTGAATTCCACAGATTCACAACTCTCTGACTGAAAAAGTTTTTCCTCATCTCAGTTCTAAATGGCCTACCCCTTATTCTTAAACCGTGGCCCCTTGTTCTGGACTCCCCCAACATTGGGAACATGTTTCCTGCCTCTAACGTGTACAACCCCTTAATAATCTTATACGTTTCGATAAGATCCCCTCTCATCCTTCTAAATTCCAGTGTGTACAAGCCTAGTCGCTCCAGTCATTCAACATATGACAGTCCCGCCATTCCGGAATTAACCTAGTAAACCTACGCTGCACGCCCTCAGGGAGATGCTGGGACAAGATGGAGTGGTAGAACACTTACTGTGGGGATTCTCGCTGTGCGTGCCATTAATCTTTCCGTCGGGCAGCACTTGGAGGTGAAAGCCGATGCCCACGTTACAGTAAAGGCGTCGCAGT